>NW_026067896.1:6227770-6406758 GCF_014885135.2 Alexandromys fortis
TATATATGATTTTCTGTTTCTCTAATAAATAACCTAGGAACCACAAATGAGAGAAAACACATACAGCATTTATCTTTCTGAAACTAGTTTAATTTTTTTTTCTATGGTAGTCTCCAGTGCATCCCTTTTCCCTCAACACTTTAATACCGCTCTTCTTCATGGCTGCAAAGGGTCCGTGTGAACCAGGTGTGGAGGTACATGCCTTTAATTCTAGCAGCTGGAAAGTAAAGGCAGTTTATGGACTTAAGGTGAGCCTGTTCCAGGACAGCCTGGGTGAGATAGAAAAAGGGATTTAAAAACAAACAAACAAACAGAACAAAGCACACTTTTTTTTCATGCCTCTGGTTGGTCATCTAGTTTGGTTCCATAATTTATCTATTGGAAATTGCACTGCAAAAAATGCACACCACTCTTTGTTGGTGGTGTCGTTTCCTTGCTATATTTGAAATTAGGGTTTCCACTAAGTAGTCCAGAATGACCTCAAAATCGTGATTTTTCCTTCTTCAACTTTCCTAAACACTTGACTGCAGGTATGTGGCACGATGCCTGGTTCACATTTTGGTTTTTCTCTTTCTAAAATATTGTTCTATATTTTAAAATTTTATTAGCCATTATTGTTTTTCAATACAGTATATCCTGTATCATTGGAACTCATGGGCATTTCTTTCATTACTAAAATTAGTAAAACAAACAAACAAACAAACAAACGGGCTTAGCTTAAAATGACTAACTGCACAACCTCTAAGGTGTCTTTGTCTTTTTAAATTGTAAATAACATTTCTGTCTTATTTCAAAGGGGATGAAGTTTCAGAGATTTGTTTTCTTCCTAGGAAAACAACTAAATGGATTCAAAATGAAATGAAACGAGTTTATGAACCGTGGGCTGTTGACATTCTTACTAATTACCTCCCTTGGCTTCTTCTCTCTGTGGTAGCTTTTACATTGTCCCCTCTGCTCCTTCAAGGAGCACAGTCTTGAACCCTAGAAGACTTTACTGCCAAGCTGATTTCTGAAAACAAGAAAACTTACATCCTCACCTTGTTTTGCGTAGTCTCCTTTTTTTCTTTCTCAGAGATCAAATAGGAGCCACCTGTTAACCAGGCACACTCAACAAGGCTGTACAGCATCTTCCAATCTAGGCATGGAGAAACCTCAACAGAAATTTTTCAAAGAAGAAACAATCACTCACACTTTCAAAAACTGGCAACTTTGGCCATAAAAAGAGGGAACTAAGGAAGTTGTGCTGTGACATTACTTCACTGGCTCTTAAACAGGGTGGCATTTCTTGAGAAACCATTAAAAGACAAAATATTTTGCTGAAATACTTCAAAATTCTAACTTGTGAAGTTTATAGTCTCCAAGATACAGTGAATCTGGATCTTGTTAAGTTTTCTGTAGGTATAGACATTGAATCATCCCTTCTCTCTTCTACCTGACAAGAACTTTTTAGCACATCTGTCTACCTGACATTTCAAATTTCTAATTTGCTTTCTGAGAAAAACAAGAAAAATCGTCTAACATATTGACTGAGCAAAGTGTGTGGGAAGGAACAAATCTGTCTTCTGCTTGTAGGAAAGAGCGAAGGATACTGACTTAGGACATAGGAAGGGAGAGAGCATAAATAGAAGAAAAGGAAGTCAAGAGATGAGGAAACCATCTAAAGACCTTGGGAAGGGGTGACAATAAAATCAGCTCCACCAACTCATCCTTGACATCTGCACATTTCCCTGTCTGGCTGACTTACCTCCCCAGCTGGGTGGCAACTTGCTTTCAACTCCAGCACCTAGTTAAAAGTTTAGGTGCCAAAAATTCCTTGGCTGTCTATACGTCATAAAGAACAAAATCGATATTTGAAAAAAAAATGTGTGAAGATAAATATTTCTGTTTTGTGAAAGATGTAGCTAAAAAGAGGAGCATCCCACCGAGAATGTGAAGTGAAGACACAATTTTGAGGCTGGTGAGGTGAGTAGTGGAGATGATGGGAGAACTGATGCAGGAGGTGGGGAAGCATCATGAATTCTGTGAGCAACAACATTAATAAACATAGTATCACCAATACATCCAGCAAGCACTACTTGGGCCATCCTTGCTTATTAACTCTTCATGTCTTCTAAATCTATCTAAAAGAATAAAAAATGTGTAAGACCTTCTTCGAAAGAAAACTAGAATTAGAAAATGGAAGATTATCCTGAAGCCCAGCCGAAGAAGTCTGGATCTGATTGTGGCCATGGCCTACGCTCAGACCTGGTCAAAGGTAACTCCTTTTTGCTGTGGGTACCAGTGAATTCAGAGATGCCTAAGTGCTAAAAATGCCAAGAGGAGATAGAGTGATCAGCCTAAAATGGAGTATCTTTATGGCAGTGCCTAGGAATCAATAGCTAATCTGCAGTAAGTGAAGAAAATGTACCTGCCTTGCACTAACCACCCAAATGTAGCATGCACATGGATCACTTATGGTTTCCTGGATGGATTTTTTCCTGTTGCATAAAAACAATAATTTTATGAAAGAATTTCTACTCAATCTGGTATCTTTCTTTGGATGTTTTATTTAAAAATACAAATTAGGGCTGAGCATATATTTCAATGGTCGTAAGGTTTTAGGGACCACCTCAGTATCTCACACACACATGTAAAGGGAGAGGGAGAGGGAGAGGGAGAGGGAGAGGGAGGGAGGGAGGGAGGGAGGGAGGGAGAGAGAGAGAGAGAGAGAGAGAGAGAGAGAGAGAGAGGTGATTTAATTATTATGAAAAAGAAAATTTCTTCACTTAATTTTTAAAAGACAAACCATTACATCTTTTTCCTATTAATACCTCCTTTTAACAAAGTCAGTTATGAAATGGAGTCTTACAGTTGTTTTGGTTTTGTATACTCCTTTCTTTTATTTTCTTGACCTCTTGTCTTATTAGACTTGCTTTGTTTAGACGTTTCATTAATTGTTTGCATTATAGTAAATGGTAAAGGCAAACAACAAACACACAGTAATGCATTATCATTGCTCCGTATCTTCCCAGCGTGTCTCGAAGTAAGTAACGACCCTGTCCCCTTTTTCATAAGTGTAAGTCATTTCAAACACCAGCGATGGAGAATGGAGGAAATGTAGAATGCTCATTCCCTATTCCAGCCCACACTTCTTCCAAGTGATTTCAAACCCAATCTTGTTTTACGGGAACTCAAAACTGTCCTGAATTATAATGCTCTGGAGTAAAAGCATCATCCCTACCTGGAGAAGATACCCTTAAAACTTCACACTGTCTGCCAGGGGCTTAAGAAAACATTCGCACAACACTTGTTTATTTTCGGTGCCGGCCTTGTGCTGGGAAGACTGTTGGCATGATTGGCTCTTACACGGCATAGCAGATGAAAGGAATGCTATCAGATAAATGATTAGAAAAGCACACCCACATTTTCCTTTCTATCTATCCCCAGCTTGTAACTTCTTACCAGGACAATTAGTATATAGCTTGTCATCCCAAGGTCCTATTTGCACAGTTTAATCATTGTTGTTGTCCAGATTGAGAACCGGGGTTGGTGGCACAGCCAAGGAGCTCTGGAGTCTACGTTACGCTGCCTGGAATGAACTGGTCTGGTCCTGAGATGAAGAGATGAAGTTGATGCTGCCCTGACAATAAAGGAGGAGTCATACGCTGCCGGGGCCCCTGTTTGTGATACAGTGAAAGACAGGTCTAGGAAGAGCTTCATGTGGAGTATCAGGGGCTCCACTGAGTTATCTAGTCACGAGGTCATCTATATAAACGAACAAAGGAATTTCCCAATTCAGCCTTTGAGAATCCTGACTTTGTTCTAGATCTTCAGGGCTTGGGTGGGAAGTGAATGTGTGAGTTCTGTACAGGGTGAGATTGTGATCGTTACCTTGTTTCTCCCAAGTATTTGGTGGTAACTATCCTTGTGATTGCCCTGCGGATGTGATATTTATTATTTATTTATTTATTTATTTATTTATTTATTTATTTATTTATTTTGCTATATTGCTGGGGAGGTTGTCATCTAGACGACTGGTGGGCTTGTTTTTGTAAGAGGGAGTTGCTTTTTGTTAAATGTTCTGTCCTGCTTTGATACAACATTCATGAGCTGGGAGCTAATACCAGTTGCCGAGTTTACCAATTCCAAGTCTTCACCAAGGGAGTCGGAACTCATCAGAGATCTAGATCACTGTTACAGAACATCTCATTTTCGTTACCCATGTGTGTGTTGATGAGTCAATGTAGGTTACAGTGCAGGGATCTTCTTTAAAAGCCGTTGTTGAACTTTATCTACTCTCAGCCTTCTCAGGTCATTGGGTCATTGAGGAGGCCCAAACAACTTGAAACTACTTTTGGTATCCTATGGCATGAGCCACGGTATAGAATCAGATAGAAGAAAATCAGCCCATATTATCTCATGGAGAAGAAATTATCCACACGGTTAAAGCTCACATAAGCAGCCAAAAATGTTAGTGGAACACGCCATCCTGTGCCTCCAAGGACAACCTGTAGAACAACCTCACCAAATGGCCAACAAAGGATCTTTACCACTTATGGGCTTTGTGGAAACTGTCAGAGGATCTCTTATAACTGGCATTGTGGTATTGCTGGTACATTATCTCAGCTATAACTAGAGGATGGGAAGACATGGGGTGGATACACCTGTATGTACTGTACCAAGAAGTATCAAGCTCACTGTGTTTCTCTTTCGATATTCAGTTCCAATTTAAATTCTCAAATCAAACCTGAGACTCCAGCTATACCGATGTTGAAAAGGGTGGTATTTTTCCTTAGCTTGGCTTCTTCTAACCTCCCAAAAAGTAGTCTGTACTATGAATAATAAAAACCCAGAGACAGATATTGGGGTTCAAGTTGAAGATCAGAAGAGCAAAGCAGCCAGACACTAGCTCTTACCTCTACCTCAGACCGAAATGGGCAATCTTGCCTGGACAAATCCTCAGTCTGAGACTGTGTCTGAGGCCTGTCTCCTCCCATTATATATTCCTCTGAAGGGCTGGAATTTGAAGCACCATCACTGCCTAGCCTCTATGACTAACTAGTGTGGCTGCTGGGATTAAATGTGTGTGCCACCACTGCCTGGCCTGTAAAACTGACTAGTGTGGCTGCTTTGCACTCTGATCTTCAGGCAAGCTATATTTTTTAAAACACAAATAATATACCACTATAGTAGTCTGTACATAGACTGAGTCGGATCAGTGTCTGTCTGGATTGGTGCTTCCTGGAACACAAGCAATCATTAAGGGTCTTGTGTCTGTAGGCTCAGATTAAACACCATCCCTTGGGTTATTTTTGCCTGTCCAAATCAGATTAAATCTGCTAGATATATTTGTTTTTTTAAAAAAAAGTTTGGCCTCATGTGTAATAACTCTATAAAATGTCTTTTTGTTCCATGTTGAACAAGGGATCCAGAAAAACAGAAAATAAGTTGTATTTAAAAAAAATACAGCATCATAAAGCTGTTGCTTAGAAACAGATGCACATGAAATGTTTTTAAATCACAAGGTAGAACTGATAGAAGCTCTGCCTTACTTTCTTAATCTCTGTACCCCAAAACATGTGATTGTAACTCAAAGGGGTGAACATAAGTGCCATTCTATCTGGTTTCAAAAGTACTGTGTTAAAGGAATGAGGTACATGGTTAAGCAAGGTTATTTTAAAGTTATACATTCAAATGTGAAGGTTAATATGAGATCTGATAACTTTACAGAAAATACTTTTTCTCATGCCTCTATTTGTACTTCATGGATTGATGGTTTAAATGAGATGCAGGCAAACTCTTTGGTCACAGTTGTTGCAGTTTTTGTTCTTGTCCTGACTTTGTAGTTTGGATGGTGTCGATGGGATTGGTTATCATAGCAGTGAAGTTAATATCGAAGGGATCCTAGGAAGAACAACAGTCAAGATGTTGCCTTCCTTCCTTGGCATCAGAGAGGTTAATACCTAAGTTGAACTCCTGGGTCTCATCATTTTCTATTCTTATTAATAAATTGTCATATTCCATCAAGTTTGAAACAGCATGGGGAAAAATCCCCCAGGAACATAGATACATATGAGTTCATAAACTTCAAGAATATTAACATGTGAACTCTTTTTATCTTGAAGTTAATAAACTGCAGTAGTTGGTCCCTTTGCTCTCTGCTTCTTCTTCTGGGTTGCTTGTCAGCCAGTCTCCTTGGGCTCACAGTTATCTGTTTTCTTTTTGTCTGTTTTCCTTCTCTGTGAATGGCTGAAAGTCAAGTGTGACTCTCAGGGTCCAGTTCTGATAAATGACTACCCACTGCCCCCAGGCAAGAAGTCTTGGATAGGAATCTACTTCCAACTACTTGGAGTATGGCTTTTTGCCTTGGAATCCACTTTCCATAGTTTAAATATATTTTACATAGTTAAATATAAAGACATATAGTTAAGATGTATTTTAAATTAAAAATAAATAATTCTATATTTATAATAAAACCTGTAATATTAGCAAGCGAGCCCCTGTTGATCCTTTGTTCATTTTGTGCTTTGATATCTCCCGTTTAACAAAATTAAGGAATTAAAGTAGCACGGTGCTATTAACTAAACTATTGGTATCATTAATATTGGTAAACTAAAGATTCTACCATTTTGTTTCGGTGATGATTTTTTTTTTCTGATTTAAGATTGAAAATAAAACACCCACTGAATGTATACCCTTTGTGACTCTTTGGCCACCTTGAAAGTAAGGCAATTTCTTGAGTCTTCACCCCCTGCTTTTTTTATGACTATGGGCTTTGAACAGTGCTGATCAGGTACTTTTGCTTAATTTAAAATTGTCTGAATTTTTTTTTCTCCTTCAATAAACTGGAGTTGTCACATTTGGGAAAAAAAAATTCTACCCAAATAAAATGCCCTTTGCACTCACATGCTAACAGGATGTCGTGACCGGCATTCGTGTGACACCGCTGGGGGTGTAACCCACGTTGTTGGGTTAAGATCCTGTCTGCCCATAGTCTCCACCAAGGTGTTGCCACATTTTGTTTGCCGTACATTATACTGTTCGGAAGCAAGTGATCAACTCCTGTGAGATACTCAAGCTAAAGCTAATAGAACTGATCTAGTACTTCATTACTGGATGATCCTAGGGCCTTGGAGGCTGTGGAGGAAGCTGGTATACAAGGTTGAAAAATTAAGCTGGCTAGGAGAGATGCTAACTGGAAATGGATGGATTCATCCTTTTGCTCCTGATGCTCATAGGAAACTCCTGTCTTGTTGAGGCTGTATTTCATACTATATTGCATCGGAGAAATCAACTCTCTTTCCATCTAAACCAGGGTAGATTTCTATACATACAGCCAAAAATAGGGTTATTAACCTACTGTTTCGTTGGCTTATTCTGTGGATTAACATAACCAGAATGCCAAGAGAGCGCACCTACCAAATGACATGCTACAGCTCATGCTAATAGAACCTTAACTTTGAGTCAACTATATTTGAAAGTGTTGTGGAAAACTATTGCATTATGAAGCTCTCGATGGTGCTTGATAATTTGAGATTCGTCACTCGGGCCCTGGATACTACAGGAAGAAAAGGAGAAAGAGCTGTAGCTCTGTCAAGGCATTGCTGCTTGCTCAATGCCTAAGTCATGTTTGTGTTAGACACACAAAAAGAGCAGCCTGATATTTGAAGTACATAATTATGCACACCCTTCTTCCCCGAGGAAAGGAATGTCAGAGCCAAGTCTTTTAGGCTTCAAGAATCTTTGAGTCACATACCATGAGCCTCCTTAATGTCCCATGACTTTTACCTGGGGCACTTTTAGCCTTAACGTGTGTATGGGGGGGCATTTTTATCTTCAGTGCTTATCATGAATTGATCTATTATGACACTTATGTTTAGTCATAAGTGCAGGAAGAACTGGGGCAAAAGTGGCTCTGAATCAGCTCATCCAAAGCTTCCTATTCCGTCTTCTCACAGCAGAGAAATAATGATCAAGAAGATGAACTTTTAATAGATCTTTAATGAAGCTGTCCTGGTATTTTCCTTTTTCTCTTAAAGGACTAATTTAAAAATATTTTCACTTTCCCCTGTTAGTTCTAATTTTCTTAAGGCAAATTTACTCTGAAACACACGCAGCAGAGAGAAACCTAATGTCTATGGGTACTGAATGGGCTGGCCTTACGCAGCTGGAGTAGAACAAGCTTAGGGAGCTGTGACAATATCTGGAGGCACAGAGCTATTTGACAGTGTAGCACAGGCTATCCTAGACAAACGAGCAAAGCAGGCAAAGTCTGTATTGTATGCCATCATGTCTCTAGACCTTCCCTCCACTCTCAGAAACCAAGTGAGGAAGTGATTACCCAGCAACACCTTCTTCTAACAGTGCACAACCGCCTCAGTAGGCATCTATCGAGCACAGAAGATCAAAATAGATGCAGACATTTGTCCTGGTGTCACTTCTCCAATTGCTTGAGGTCAGCAGAGAAGGAAAAAGCAAATGTGCTTATAAGCGAAGTAAAAGAGAGCTTAGAGGAAGGGAAGAGCGAAGGGCTGCAGAGAAGAGATAAAAGCAATGGACTGGACAGGAGTGACCCTCTGAGCAGGAGAGGAGACGCAGTGTGACAGAAGCCAAGAGAGGAGTTCACAGAAGACCTAATATGAAATTTAAGAAGATATTCTAGATTTAGTGATTTTGTTTTTGATTTTAATAGTGGATTTTGCTATGTAGCCTACTCAGACACCAAACCTTTAACCCTTCTGTCAGCCTCTTCAGTTCGGGGGTTTTAGGTAGTTATCAGTGTGTATAGTTGAAGATTTTAGCATAACTAAGCCTTCCATTGTATTAATTAGCTACCGTTTTGTTTATTTGTTTGTTTGTTTTGAGACAGGGTTCCTCTGTGTGACAGCCCTTGCTGTCCTGGAACTCACTCTGTAGACCAGGCTGGCCTTGAATTCCCAGAGATCTGCCAGCCTCTGCCTTCTGAGTGCTTGGATTAAATGTGTACACCACCATGCCTCGTTCATTTATTTATAAAAGAAAGATTAAAGGGTATAAATATGAGTTCTGTGGAAGTTAATAATTTTATGGAACTTCAAGAAAATAATCAAAATAGCTAATTACCTAAATAAGTGTAGGCATGGAAGAGTAGCTTGGTTTGCAGAAGTCTTGCTCAGCACGAATGAAGACTATAAACTGGGCACAGTGGCATAGGCCTGGAATCCTTGCATTTATCAACCGAGGCTACACTGTTGAGTTCAAGGCCAGCCCCAGGATACATAAGACGGTCTCAAAAATATTAATAATAACTAATAGTTCTAATAATGTTTCTAAAAGAAACAGGATTGCAGTTGTAGGAACATCTGGATGGAGGGCAAAGAGAAAGAATCTATTTTTTCTTACGACATAGTCTGCAATGTAACCAAGTATACTGAACCACAAAAGAAAGGAAAATAACGCTAGGAAGACTGTGGAGTGGAGGCCCCAGCTGTCTACAAGGCTCATTAGATGGCTTTAATGAGTGGCTTCACTTTGGAAGCAACCCAGGCCCTGAAATCAAGATGAAAAGGTGGCAAAGAGGGGACTAACTGTCCCCCCGAGGCAGGCAAAATCAAAGAGTCCACACTTGAAAAAAGATAGAAAAAAATTTCTTCAAAGTATTATTATTCTTTTGCTCCTTTTGACTAACCCAGACCAATGGATGTTCCAGCAGAACTTCTGTCTTGTTCTGACTGCAGGGAAGCAAGACTCAGGGAAGGCAGTGGAAACTGTTGCTATCTTGTAAGTATCATCCATCCCTTCGGATTTTAGGGATTCTCCTTTTGAGAATCTGTTTCTCTCTAGGAGGACAGAGTCATTTGGGTGAGCCTAGACAGCCAAACAGGGTTCTTTTGTAAGATTGGTTTGCTCGTGAAAGGCTTGATGAGTTTTGACAAAGAAACTAAGATTTCCAATGCTGTTTCATATGCATGGATGGAAATGCATACTGGTAAAAAAAAGCTAAGGAATACTAACACCAGCACACAAAAACAATGTTGGCTGCAAGACAGAGTCAGGCAGGAGGGAAGCTCTCCCATCTCCGTGCCTCTGAGCCTTGTGAACCAATGCATACATTTTCTTAATTGACCTATGCTAGTGACCATTGAGTTGTGGTCACGTGGCTCTGCAAGTCTTGAGTGCAGGTGTAATCGGAACTATACATTTATGTAGCAACTGAAAGGATTTTAAAATGGAGGCCTGCCCTCTTTAGTCACTAACCATAATATGCACACAGTGCCATAAAAAATGCCAAGGTCCCATCACCCCAAGAGTGACTGGTGAGAAGCAGAACGTGATACCAGCCATCGTCCTCATCCTATTTCACTCAAGACAGAATAGGCTGGGTCAGTTTTGTTGGCAGCCTCAGGGGAAAGAAACTTAAAGATAAAACTGGATTGTGACTGGGGATGCAAGGGTCCAATTTAGGAGCGTGCCTTGCCCCTCACAGACATACACTGGTAGGCTGGTGTGGAAAAGCTTATCTGTCTGACGTTGCGGCTAGCTGACTTCACTAATGTCTGACAGTGGCAAATGAAGGTATTCAGCCCACTGTGGTCGCTCAGTGGAGCACAGCCCTCGACAATGGATGATCCCAGAAGTCTTTCATAACTCTTTCTGGGTGGTCAGGGATGAAACAGTCACTTTCAAGAGAACACAAGATCTAGCACAAACGATATTTCAAAATTCATAATCAGCTGCACTGAAAATGGCTCATAAATTTTCTGATCCCTTAATCCCAGTGCAGCTATTGATTTCAGGAAATAATAGCTGATATTTAAATTTGGGTAATTCCTTGTCCAGCAGATTCTAGCTTAAATTGGGTATTATTTTGGGCAAGAGTTGCCTCTGGGCTTCAATGTCTTCCCCTGTCAAGCATAAGCAATGAATTCCTAAGTAATGAATATAATTTGCCGTTTGTGAGAGAAAAAAACATGAAACTGTAACTTGGCCCAGGAAACATTTGAACATTTCATTCTTAAGTTTTTAAAAAATTATATTAATTTTTTGTGTATAAAATGACGGGTTTTATTATGGCATGCTTGTACCACTGTATTTTGCCCAATTCATCTCCTTTCCTACTGGCCCCTATCGTCCCACAAACAGTCCCTCCCTGTTCGGCTTTTGTTTTACAGAGAGATAGACGTTTCACTTTAAAAGGAAGGAAGAGATAACAATTGTCAGGAACTGAGGAGGGATAGAGTGGAGATTAATAGTGGGAAGTAGCTCCCTTGCAGGTAAGGTGGTTTAGAGAGGCCCTTGGGCTGATTTGCCTACCGGTTTGATGCCTAGAAAACAGGGGACACATCCTGGCAAAGGGACAGACTTGATACAGAGGCCGGATTCCAGTCTCCCCAGCTTTACTTTGCCCCCCCACCCCACCCCTTTCTCAGGATATGCAGAGTTGGAAGGGTGGGAGCCATGGAAGTAGAAGCCAGAAGGCAGGGAAAGTAAATTACAGTTCAAGCATCGGGAACAGTACCTTCAAGGTCAGGGTGAGTGTCAACCAATTATGTAAAATCTTGCGGAAATAGAAGTCAGGGAAAAGCTCAGCCGACTCTGGCGTTTTAGTAGATCTTCCCAGACCCCCTTTCAACCCGCTATTCCAATGTCACCCCTTGTTCAGGTCTTGGTATTTTACCCGCCTTCCCTCATTTTTCGTTCTAATTGCAATAAAAATCAACATAAAAACTTTTTCCTCCTCTCGGCAAGTCAGTAGCGGAGGAGCCTCTTCAGGATTATAGAGCATTTTCCCTCAGTGTCTCTGGCGGCTGGGCAGCTCTAGGTTGGGGGGGGGGGTGCCATACCCGGCAGCTTGGGGCTGAGACTGGGCTCTGGCTACACCGGCAGGTGTCTGTTCTGGGGACACAGTAGGACGCCAGCTCCGGGAGCCCGAGAGCTCGCGGCGGGGACGCGCGGCGAGGGGGTGCGCTGGCAGCGGGTGGCTTCCTTCCGCAGGAGCTATTTTTAGCAGCGCCTCGCCCCCCTCTTCCCGGGGCCGCCGGCGTGGTCGCCTCCAGCTCGCGGCCGCCGCTCTGCAGCTCGGCGCCGCCTCCCCCGCCGCGGCTGGTTCTTGGTAGCTTCCACGCGGGCAGGTCCGGAAACTGAGCATGTCTGCAAGCGCTCGGCGGCCCCGGTGGCGACGGCGGGGGCAGAGCCCGGCTGCGTCAGGCTGAGCGCAGTCCGCGCGCGGCCGCGGGAGCGCAGTGCCAGCGCCGCCCGGCCCTGCCGAGAGGGGCGCACTCGCCGCTGCGGGGCTCGCACCGCTCGCTGCAAGCCCCCTCCCGCCGACCCGCAAGTAAGTTTGTGCGGCTGTTGGGCGCCGGGGTGAGGGCTGGGCGCCGGGAGCAGCCCGGGCTGGCGAGCCTGAGGAGAACCTGGACACCTGGAGAGCGAGAACGGGCAGCCTTCTGCCTCCGGTGCCCGGCGCTTCTCACAGTCGCTGCGCAGGTTGTGAGCTCTGGGTTACATGGATGCTCTAGCAAAGGCGACGGTGAGCAGACCAGGAGGGCTGAGTGGCTCAGGTATCAGGTGGGGGGCATTCGGGAAGGAAGGAAGGAAGGAAGGACAGGGAAAGGACCCACAGGCCAGGAGCCGACCAGTGCTGGATGAGGAAGGGAAGATTTGGGGCGCAGGAACCTGCCTGGGAACAGTCAAAAAGGAAAAGTGGGTGTCCCCGGAAAGGGGAGAGGGTCAGAGAGCAGAATAGAAGGCCAGTGTGTCCTGAACTAGGATGACAGAAGGGAAGATAGATGAAAAGTGGGGCGTGTGAAAAGCGGATTTGTACGAGAGCAAAGGACACCAGTGGAAGGGCTCAGTGGGCACTTGATGGGAGGATGGACTTGGTTGATTTGGGGAGTCAGAGCAATATTAGATAGAGATGATGGGGAGAGGCAGGTTTGATTCAAGCCTCCCAAGGGAGTGTGTGAGGCAACATGTTGAGAACCAGCGAGTGCAGAAAGTGGCCTGGAAAGGGGGGGGGGGCTGGAAAGGTGATGAGGGATTTGGAGGGACTTGAGGAGGGAGCGAGGCAGGGATCATGCCGACGCAGGGGGCTGCTGATAGGTCTGCAAACCGGGGGAAAGGATTGGAGACTACCCCTTGAGTCAAGTCCCCTTGATGGTGTTTAGAAGCGGCTCTCAGAGGTTCCCTTGCAGCCCTCCTCCATCTCCTACTTGGTTTGGAGGCGCCTGGGCTCCCTGGTGGATGTGGACAGAGATGAAGCAGTGGGGAAGGTAGTCACTTTAGGGGAGCAACCAGTGCTTCCCTCACCTGAAATCCGGGTTCATTTTAAGCAATGTGGGTCTGAATTTGTGCATTACAAAGAGGGGGAGTGGTGTTCTAGGCCATGGGAATCCCTAGTCTCATAAGGGTTTGGGGGGGGAATGTGTGTTTGGGGCTGGGAAGTCAGGCATAAGTCTGCAGCATGCAACACGCAGCAGGGTGTATACATGCATGCATTTATTTGTAGGTGCTTGTTGCCGGTCAGGGGTCGTCAGTGTTGCTGTAGTCTGTCTCCAGGACAGTGAGATCCAGGACTCCCTAAGGTGGCTCAGGACAGGATTCAGGGAAACGTGCTTCCCAGAGTCTCTTCTGCTTCCTTTCCTTCCTGCACTAGGGATGCACTTCCATAGCCTTTTCCTGGTCACCTTTTATTCGAAACCTGATGCTGCTCATGTTCCCTATTTCTATGCTTGGAGGATGCATCTCAGCCAGGGCTGCTTCCATCACCTACTCAGGGAAGGAATCCTAGCAGTGTGTGATGTCAGAGAGACTCTGGAACCACCGGGCCTTCCTAGAGGATTTGGGGTCCATGGTTCTCCCTGCATCCCTTGCAGGTAACAGGATGATGATGACATCTGTGGATACAGTAAGCAAGCGTGTAGCTTCTAACAGACTGGGAGGGGCATGGGGGGGTGTGAGAGCAGTGAGCATGACTTACCTATTTCTGAAGAGGGACCCTCCTCTCAGTTCCAGGCATGTAAATAGATTACTTAAGAAGGAGAAGACTAGGTTAGTTCAATAGACAATCCAAAATTCTGCTGCCAAAAAAAAAAAAAAAAAGCCCATTTGATCAGCAAAGCTAAATGAGTCAAGAAGGATCTTCCTGAAATGGGGGTGAAGAGATGTGTCACCACAACTACGTCTTGCCTTCTCAAGTGCTGCCCAGCTGCCCATGTTTGCCGGTGGGCACGTTTGAAAGCTGCAGTGCTAGAACAGGAAATAAAGCTGAAGATGATGCTGGAAGCCTGGACTATCTGTGGAGGGAGAGGGGCTTCCAGCTTTGGTCTCAGGCTGCTGCTTCCCAGACTGGGTCTCGGAGATTGTGTGTCATGACCCATATTTTCAGCAGATTAAATGGTGTGTGTGTGTGTGTGTGTGTGTGTGTGTGTGTGTGTGTATTGGGGGGGTGTTCAGATAAAGAGAAGCAAGAGCTCAGGGTGTTGAGGAATGGAATGAGTTTTGTTTTGTTTTTGCGTTTTTTTTTTTTTTTTTTTTTTTGCCCAGTCTTGCCCGATGTGTAGAGTGACAGAGTCCAGCAGACAGGTCTCGCCTAGTGGCCAGGGTGTGCCGCGTTACTTAATTGGCTGGCCTGGACGTGTGGTCACTGTGTGAAAGCACGTCTATTTTTCTAGAGACCTGCGAGGTGGGAAATTTGAACCAGAAAGGTTATGCCATCATCATTTGCTTCTGTTGCTTAGTCTTCTAACTGATTGCGTAGAGCATGGGAAGGTACCACAAGAGATTCATCAGCAGCCGGCTCCTTTTTCTTTCCCTTCAGAATGTAGTTCTAACAAAACACAACTGTATGTTTGCCTGCGTTGACTTGGTGGTGGTTTGCAGGGGGCGTCAAGGAAGAGGGAGGGAAGGTTGGATGTGGGCGTTCAATAGAGATAAAGACAGGAGTCCAAAGATCTCCTGAGTGTGAAGGTGAAGGATTTGTTTATTTAACTCTAAATTTAGCATGAAATGAGAAGACCCCTCCTTCCCACACCTTGCACTTTGAATCCAAAGAAGGTATGCGCCCTCTGGCTGCTTTCTCATTTCCAGAGTTCTGAAGTCAAAGCCTTACTTGACAATTCTCCTGGAGGATCTGCCCTTAAGCCTAGCTAAGCTTCAGCAAACAGTGAGGTCTGCTGCCCTAAGTTAAAGGCATTAAAAAAAAAAGGTGTGATGTCTCCCTGAGAATAAAACAAATGTCAGTCAAAGCAGGAGAGAAATCACTTTGTCTCACCCAAGGATGGATATGATTGATAGGTGCTTAGAACAGTTTTCCTCAGCTGCAGGCCTTCCCCCGAGGCAACCTAGCATGTGGAGACAGTCTTGGCATTTATCAACCTTGGGAGAGAGTGTGATGGGCATTTCGCAGGTGACGGTAGGAACTGCTAGTCACATTGGATGATGAAGTAGACAGTCCTCGCGGTTGTATGATCCTGGATGCCAGTAGCTTAGAAACTATGGCTTTAGACATTCCTAGGACTATGAATGGTCCCTTTAAAAATGACCACATGGCATGCCTGGAATACACACAAATAAGTAAGAAAATGGATTTAGGTCTTGAGATCAGAAGTGCATCTCAATAACAAACATTGATTTTCAGAGATGTCATTGCAAAATGGTCCCATATTCCCAAACATGTGTTTTAAAGAAATGAAGTCTACATATTAGCAGAAGTTCATCTCGGCTCTTTAGGAAAAGTCTTATAGGGTTGAAGAGATGGCTCAGAGGTTAAGAGCGTCATTACTCTCACAGAGGAGATGGGTTTGGTTCTCTGCTCTCACAGGAGGCCCGTGACCACATAGAACTCCACTTCCCGAGGATCTGCTGCCCTCCTGTGGCCACCTTGGGCACCAAGCGCATACATGTGGTGCATATACCGGCAGCTAAACATGAAAACACATAAAATGAATATTAAAAAAAAAATAATAAAAAATGTAAACTCGGGATTCCTTAAAGCATTTGCAATGTGAATTGAGCAAACAGTTTTTATGATTACAGAACTCTTGTGCAGTGTGATTCACTGCACTGCCTGTGCTTAGTCACCATGTTCCCTATGTTCACTATTTTGCCTTTTAACAAAGAAAATGTTCATTTGTAAATTGAAGTTCACTTAAAATAACAATCAGTGCATTTTTTCCTTTAGTGAGTAAGTGAACAGAATCAGAGGAAAGAATGTTAGGTGAAGGCCTATGAACTGTTTCAAGGAGAAACTTTAGCATCTTAGCATTCCGCTATCTGCACAGAAAGGTAGGAGATGCAGATACTTTGCCTGTATTTAGTTTCCATATGAAATCAACAGAATGGGACTACAAGCTTCTCTGGTCACTAGCACACTGCGTTCCCCAGAAAAGCAGAACAATAGCTGGTGCCCGTTAGTGAAATGAGATCTGATGCTGTTTCCTCATAGCTTGCACGCAGGACCCGAGAATGTTTAGTAGGTAAGAGCTTCATTGCTATCTTGCGGAGGAAAATACCAGAGAAAGTACAGGTTTGCCCAAGGTTCCAGCTGCCTTCCTGGCTTCACTCTCTCACCTCTATTTATCGTTTGTTGGTTTCATTTAGATGAAGGAGTCATCATTAGAGCTGCTGCCTTCCTCTCTGGTTCTAATAGCCTTGCATGCTCAACCTTTAGCATCCTTGAGGGATTTCTGTGGAGCAGAGACTCCAGGCACCTATCAAGCCCTTGGAGTCCTTGGTAGCCGCTCCCTTTCTCCTGTGTGTACAAACTGAAAGCTCTTACCTCTCTCCTTGTGGAACACAGTTTTGTCTCTTGGAAAACAATTTTTGGGAAAGCCCTGTTTTGTTTTCCACAAAGCTAACCTTCATTTCCTTGCTGGTGTTGCTACTGGGTTAATTGGATGAATTGCATGATCTTGGTGTTGCAAAGGATAGTTCTTTCCCAAGAGAAACAGCCGAGGAAAATGCAACCAGTGAGATCCACCCCAGGCTCATCCAGGAACCTATGGTATGAAATGGCGGGAGCTACAGTATGAACCAAAGAGAATCCTATGTATTAATAGAACTCAAAGCTTTTGAGATTTGACAACAGTAGATTTTGTCTATGACTTGAGGTCTTTGGATTTGCAATGGCCTCTGCCTTGTGCACCATTTCCAGGTTATAAAAGCAAGTCTGTTCGGGATACTATGTTTATGCATGTCACAAAATGCATTTATGAAAAGAAACAAAAAATTAACTCAGTTTTTAAGTATGGATCAGTTGTAGAGATACATAATGATTTTTTTAAAGAGGCTTCAGAAGAGTCTGTAAGACATAGAAAGCTAAAGAAACTGTTAAGGAGAAGCTATGGGATTTTCGTGGGTTGAAGAGTTAGTAGGAGAGAGTGAAATTTGAGGTGAGAGGGGTCAGTCCTCGTCTGCTCTTCCTTTCTGTGGGAAATGGTTATTGATTTTGTTTGACATCTGAGTAAGGAGAGATGCCTTTCTCGCACAGACACTTGTTGGCTCGATCATGCCTGTCTGTGTAGAGTTTGTACAACCAGAACACAGCAGGTAATACTTGTTAAAAGGAAGCAGAATTTCAAGTCAGTTCTGTCCTGTGACGCTTGCAGTACAAGTTTTGAAGCATATATTTTAAAGTACGCGGCATTCCGATGTACTCTTTGGGATGACCAAATGACTGGAAACCGGGCACTCTTTTCTTCTATTTTGGGACTAACCCACAGATAATATCTACATTTAAAATCCTCACAATAGGTTGGATGTAGTTTTCAAGAGGCAATGAGATAGGAGGGCAACCCCTTTGCCTGTGGAAGCAAACATGGGGCCTGCTGGCCTGTCAATCATTGCCCCAGCTGCAAGGGGGGTAGCATGAGAGGTGGGGAGGTTTTCAAGCAGTGCGTGTTGCCCTTGGTAACTAGAAGAACATCACCAACCAGATTTTGAAGTTAGTGCTGTAGCAAAGGGGAAGAGAGTTTCTGTTTTTAATTCCACTTGAGTTTACCATTGCTAAGGCTGATGGGTAACAACTTATGGAAAATGAACCTTTAGTTGCGGAAGACTTTTACCCTTGTAAGTGCTTATTCATTACAAGGAGCTAGAAGGCTGACCCACCTTCCTAGGCCTTCACCCTTCATTGGGCTGTGTCTTTACTATCTTCAGAATATCCAGAGTGTGGTGTTGTGTGCTCTCAGACTGCCTTCTAAGTTTGGGACTTGGAGTTCCTCTGGCCTTTTAAAGAGGTAAAAAGCCTGCCCTGTTTATCACTGAGAGCACAGTGGATGTTGTTGACAGCAGCCTCTCTTATGCAAGGACGTGTATGCCATTGACATTTGTCTGAACCATCACTTGCTAAAAAATCCACAGAACTCTGCCCCCTGGGCTGTGAAGCCCGATTTCAGCAATTTTGATGCGAACAACTGTGTTGTGATCAGAATAATGGATGAACAAGAATATTACCTACCCATTTCCAGGGACAGAAGTGCAGGGCTGAGGTTGGTCTAGAGCCTCCTCGCAAATTAAAACCTGGAAGTCTTTATCAGTTTGACTTGGGGTAAGTGTTATTCTTCGTGGAACTTAAGCCTCCTCATCTTTTAGTGAGAAATGGTTATATTTTTCACTCTGTTGGACTTGGTAACAGTGTTAGAGTTGATGATCAAAATGACCAAGGGCCTTCTTGTTTCATCTTCTTTGTGATGAATATGGTGCTTTAGGTAATGATACCACGAAACAAATGTGCAACTGTGGATAATATTTAGTTAGGGTATTTTTATTTGAAGAGTAAAGACTAACTCTAGTTGATTGTGGTTATAGTGCTTTAAAAATTGATTCAGTGGCACCAGGCAGTGGTGGCACAGGGCTTTAATCCCAGCACATGGAAGCAGAGGCAGGTGGATCTCTGAGTTTGAGACTAGCCTGGCTTACAGAGTGAGTTCCAGGACAGCCTGGGCTACACAGAGAAACCCTGTCACAACAAGAACTGCAACAACTACTACTACTACTAATAATAATAACATAAAAGAACTTGTTCAGTGTCCTTGCACTGTGCATCGTGCAGGTTTTAAAGATGCAGATTTGTTAGAGCTATCCTATTGGATTTGTGTATTCACTTCCTTGGTCATGATTAAAATATAGCAAGTTCTACTATATTTTAGTGGATTTAGCTATATTAAGTGTAGGCGAAGACTGAGCTTGCTTTTCCGACTGCCCAAACACAGATAATCACACAAAAACTTTATTAATTGTAGCATTGTTTAGCCAATAGCTTAGGTGCCTTTCTAGCTAGCTCTTACATCTTAAATTAACCCTTTTATATTAATCTGTGTTATAATCATGAGGCCGTGGACTATCAGTAAGGTTCTGGTGTCTGTCTCCTTCTATAGCTACATGGCATCTCCCTGTTTTGCCTACTCTCTCTATATGTCTGTTCAGATTTCTCACCTGTTTTTACTCTGCTAAGCCATTGACTTAAACAGCTTTATTCATCAACCAATAAAAGCAACACATATATAGAATGACATCCCACATCATCTTCCCTTTTCTGTCTAAATAAAAAGTAAGGTTTTAACTATAACTTAAAAAAATTACATATAACAAAGCAAGTATAAAGCAAGAATTATACTTACAGTATTTAATCTATTTGTATTTGGAAGGTTTCATATCTAATTTACCTTTTATCATAACTAAGGAAAACTATAGCTATAACTATCTGTCGTCAATTCTTCAAAGACCCCAGAAAGATATAATATTACCTAAGTAAACAGGAAGTGCCTTATAAGCAACTTCCAAAGTTCTAGAATTGACAGAGACATATTGCTGCCTGGACAGTCACCCAAAGTTCTTCTGTAACATTGGGGAATCCATCTTCACCCTACAGACGGACTGGCCATGTGGGTTAGCCCCACACTAGGCACCATTTCATAGGAGGAGACCGTGCTTGCTTTTCCTGTCACCCAGACCCAATTAATCACACAAAACTATATTAATGAAACACTGTTTGACCAACAGGTTAGGTGTCTTTCTATCTAGCTCTTACATCCTAAATCAGCCCATTTCTATTAATCTGTGTTATCACTGGGAGGCTGTGACTTACCAGGCTAGGTACTGGCATCTCTTTCCTTTGACAGCTACATGGAGTGTCCTTGATTCCTCCTACTCTCTCTCTGTATCTATTTCTGTTTGGATTTCCCACCTGGCTTTACTCTGCTAAGCCATTGGTCAAAACAGCTTTATCCATCAATCAATAAAAGCAACATATACAGAAGGACATCCCACATCAATTGAAATAAAGCAAGTCCCACATCATTAATGATGGTATATTTCTAGTGGCTGTTCTGGAGTTTCAAGATATAAATGGAACCAGAGCCATCATTTCTCTTCCCTGAGTAGACAGCACTAGACTGTGTGGTTAGGCTCAGCAGTAAATATAGACGTATTAAGCAAATAGGATAGTACCTTTCTTTCATGAGACACTTGCTAGCATCACTTCACCATTTCTTGATAAGAGTCAGGGGATGAAGTCATTATGTAAACTATGAGCCAGCACAATAATCTCCCCCTTGACCCTGGGCCCACCTGGCCTTCAGCATTGTTTCTGTGCACCAAATTGTAGTAGACATAAGGTTACCACAATACATGATCTAAATACTTCTGAGTATGCACAAGTATGTACAGCTAACTAATGCCCCTCGAAGGTTAATCTGTTAGGTCTTCTTTATACATTTAAAAAACTCACCTCCCAGTGGGTCTGTTATGTATGTAAAGAGGAGAAAAAAGTCCGTTGCTGCTGTTTTCTAAGATTAAATCATGGTATAACATTTTGAATTAATATATTAATGGACTCAAGCGTCTTCCTCTCATCTATTTTTAACCCTTTGCATCGATCACATTGACAGGATGTCATGAGTACATGTCACACATTCAGCAGAAGGCTGACCATCATAAATGACTCCTAGTAAAATAAAAAATATTTTCATCTGTTTTCATTTGTCCAAATGATTTAGTTATATATAGTAGCCTTATTTTGAAGTGTTTCCAAATGAGATAGTAAAAGGACATTTCTTTGCATTTTTAAAGTTAGCGATGAGGCCACTAGGCCGCTGCAAAGGTGGCCTACTTGGGGTATGTCATTGTACCCATTGGATTTTTCCAGCAGAGGTTACAACAATGAGGGGTGAGATATGTAAAGATATGTAACAGACTGCTTAGGCTAGGCATGTAGCTCAGTGCTAGCATGTGTGTCTCTCACCTATATAAAGCATCATTTCCACTCTCCAGCACTACAAAAGTAAATAAACAAATACATATTTCTTATTTGGAAAACTACAGAAATCAACAATGCATTTATTACCTGGTGAAATCATTTTGGAATCTTAAATTCTTATGAAGCTCAAGGCAGCTATTTATTTATTTATTCATTCATTCATCTATTTATTTATTTATTGAGACAGGATTTCTTTGTATTCTCTGGCTGTTCTGGAACTCTCTCTGTAGACCAGGCTGACTTCAAACTCATAGAGATCCACCTGCCTCTGCTTCCTGAGTTCTGGAATTAGAGGTATGCGCCACCACTACCTGGCAGTATTTTTGTATAACCATTGTATTTTTTTGTTTGGCTTTGTTTTTGTTTTATTTTTAAAACAATCTTATTTTGCATACTAATCCCAGTTCCCTCTCTCTCTTGTCCTCCCACTCCTTACACCTTCTCACCACCCCACCCCACCCCCCATCCACTCCTCAGAGAAGGTGAGGCCTTCCATGGGGAGTCAACAAAGTCTATTGCATCTCTTGAGGCAAGACCAAGGTCATCCCCCTATATCTAAGCTGAGCAAGGTATCCCTCCATAGTCAATGGGCTCCAATGCACTATGGGTAGATACTGGTTCCACTGCTAGTGGTCCCACCAACTACCTATGCCACACAACTGCACCATTGTTCAAAGGACCNTCTCCATGTAGTCCTACCTGTCCTGGAACCCACTCTGTAGATCAGGCTGGCCTTGAACTCACAGAGATCCACTTCCTCTGTCTCCCAAGTGCTGGAATTAGAGGTATGCGCCACCACTACCTGGCAGTATTTTTGTATAACCATTGTATTTTTTTGTTTGGCTTTGTTTTTGTTTTATTTTTAAATCAATCTTATTTTACATACTAATCCCAGTTCCCTCTCTCTCCTGTCCTCCCACTCCTTACACCTTCTCACCACCCCACCCCACCCCCCATCCACTCCTCAGAGAAGGTGAGGCCTTCCATGGGGAGTCAACAAAGCCTATTGCATCTCTTGAGGCAAGACCAAGGTCACCCCCCTATATCTAAGCTGAGCAAGGTATCCCTCCATAGTAAATGGGCTCCAATGCACTATGGGTAGATACTGGTTCCACTGCTAGTGGTCCCACCAACTACCTATGCCACACAACTGCACCATTGTTCAAAGGACCTAGATCGATCTTATGCTGGCTCCTCAGCTGTCAGTTCTGGGGTTAGTGAGCTTCCATTGGTTTGAGTATGGCAGTTTCTCAAAAAAAAAAAAAAATGGCAATCAATCTACACCAAGACACAGCAATCCCACACTTGGGCATATATCTAAAGGATACAGACCCATACCACAAAGACAATTGCTCAACTATGTTCATAGCAGCATTAATTTGTATAGCTCGAACCTGAAAGCAACTTCGTTGCCCTTCAACCAAAGAATGGATTGACTAATATATAATTAAAGTGAGATTTTAATGTGATGCTCTTTCCAGCATGTTCTTTTATATTTTTTTAAATTAGAAATACTATTGGGAACTGTTCAACAGAGAAAGCAGGAAGCCATTTAAATGATGAGGATCTAGTTTTTAGTTACCTGAAATGAGAAGTTACTCTCTAACAGGGAAAGAATCCGTATCACTGAATGATGATCTCAAAGCTTATCTATTCTGAGCTAACTGTAGTGCATTCTATTTTTATTTTTGAAAATCTAGTACTTAAGTCAAGAAGATGCCAATGGAAAACATAAAAGTTGAATAGTGGCAGTCATTGATTTCTAGGGAAATCAGACAAAAAATCACTTGGATGACATTATTCATTACATTATACATTGGGTCTTACATTCCAGCACTATGTTGGAAGAAGGCTGCTTGTTCATTTCCTTGCTTCCCAGAATCCCGAAATAATAATACAGAAACTATATTATTTAAATCTCTGCTTGGCCCATTAGCTCTATCTTCTTATTTTCTAACTCTTACATATTAATTTAACCCCTCTCCATTAATCTGTGCATCACCACAAGGTCCTGGCCTACCAGCAAAGTTTCAGTGTGTCTGTCTCCAGCAGCAGCTCCACAGCTTCTCTTTGACTCTGCCTCCTTTCTCCCAGCATTCAGTTAAGCTTTCCCTGCCTAGCTCTACTCTATTCTATCATGCAAAGCCAGTTTTATTAACCAGTCATATTCACAACATACAGAGGGGAATCCCACATCAGCACTGGGTACACATCATGCTTGTCATGGAATATTGTGAGAATTTTTCTTTGGTAATGGACTTCATAAATTATTTTTGTTATCCTTGATGGAGGCAAGAATTAAAGGAGTTTGGCATGCTTAATGGGAAATTATGCATCAATTTCCTTTGGGTTTCGAATCCTTGGATCAAAACACATAGCTTTGCTAAGATGACAATGGATACATACATTATTGAGTCTCTACAGGGACAAATTTTGAGGCACTCATTTATGTTATTTGGGGGAGGAAAGAAAGGAAATATTATAATCTGTAAATTACTTAAGTGAACCAAATAGAAAACAGATTATGGTTAGTTTAAACAGAAAAGAACTCATAAGATCCTTATGGTGGAGTTCATGGAATTGAAAGAAAAGATGAAGAAACTCTTGGCAAGGGTAGGACCCCATGGCAGGGATAAATGAGTTCTAACTCTTTACCATCTTTGAGTCTCTACCTTCAAGACGGAATCCAAAGAGAGGAGGTGGGCCAAGGAGATTCTGGATGCAGATCCTTGTTTAAATGGTAAATTTATATGAAGGGAAAAACAAAGACACGGACTACCACCAAATAAAACCTCCCAAGCAAATGTTGAGTGTGTTATCTCACTAGATGTCTAGAAGACAAAGATATTAGCCATATTGGTTCCCCGTGCCCTCCTCTGCATCTTACAATCTAGACCTAGTGAGCTTCTTAACAAAGAATATTCATTAAACAAATATACATCCTTATATTTTATCTCAACTTGCCAATACAATGTATTCCTGGGAAGAGGAATCTAAGGTTGAGTTTTGGATTATTGGACTGTGCAGAGTGAAGGAATGAATCAAATTCAGAATTTATGTGTGTGCTATCTGAGGAAGAAGGGATAGAAAGAATTAGCAAGAGCTAATGAAAGACTTAGGACCATAGGACCTCAGACTGAGGCTGGATCCAGAGACACCCAGCACCAGTGTCTGTGCCAGCTGTGTTCATTACTGCCCCTTGCTAGGAGAAACCCAGACATTTATTGTTTCAACAATGAATAAGCATGTTTCAGTGGTGTTCCACTAGAATGTTAGTTGGGAATGGAAAGGAATGTAGGAATATTACTGGGCTTATCTCTGTACCAGTGGTGACTGAGTAGAACCACAGGGTCCAGAGACATGAATTTTCATGAAAATATGTCACTTTCAGAAAATAGAAGGGCTTGGATGTATATCAGATCATTATATGAAAACTGGACTGGCTTAGGGTGGATTATCAGAGCAGGATACAAAGCCAGCACTGAGAAACCATAGTTCTAAGGAAAATACCTGGATACGGTCTGACCTATTACTGTTATATGTTAAATACCAAGTACTTGTATGTTAGCAATTTCTGTTTTAGAAGCTGAATGCTTCTGTAAACATGTATGCAACTCTTTACCTACTCTGAACTTACATAAATCTTATTGGATATCATTTGAAGTAAGAGGTCCTTTAAGATAAAGCAAACATCCATCTCAGACAGAAGCTTTTGCATTGTAGTTGCCAGGCACAAGTAGAATTCTGTTAGTAAGTAGACATGGGTAGAGAACATGCTGTTTTTCTCACTATTTACAAAGCTCTTTGCAGAATTGAGCATTTCACTATGTGGATCCTGGTTTATAAAACACAGCAGTATTTCCATATGCATGACTTTGTTACCAATGAATGTCATATGCAGTAGTCTGCAGATATTCTCAACAATCATTTATGCTCATCATAGTGTTGAAATTATTTTTCATGTCACACTACTCTTAAACCCTTTTATTTCAGGTATCAGAGGGATATGTATATTGTGCAACAAATTTGTTCTTTTAAATTAGTTTCTGTTGAAGTTCTGTATAAAACATTCTGTGTAGAAACTATAAGCTCTAATAAATTCCTAGAGACATGCCAGAGTGAATGGAAGAAAGACCATATGGCCTCAACCCTACTCAAAGAACTATGGGGAACTAAAGAATGCTAAGACTAGGGAAAATTGTCCTCCTCAGGGAAGGGCAGAAATTTGTTATTCAATACCAAATAGTCGCCTGATAATGTGCATACAAGAAACATTATACAGACTGAACAGGTTATATTTAGGAATACATACATATATACATATGTGTGTAAAAAAAACTAAGGAAAAAGGGGGTCATGCATTTTAAGGAAATCCAGGAGGGTTTTATAGGAGAGTATGGAGAGAGGGAAAAAAAAGGTGGAAACACATTATTATATTATAACCTCAAAGAATAAAAGATACAGAATCTAATCTCTTTCCTTGGCTCCTGGTAAATTCCTTTTGATATAGATGGCTTGGGGCAGAAAACCAGACCTACTGAGTGTTTTAACTGGTCACACGCGTGCATCATCTGCTGCTCCCGTGCCATTCTGTAGGAAGCAGCACTCCTAGAAGGCACACAACACTGTCAAGCAGAGGGTCATGTTCTGGGCAATCACAGCTTATATATGGATTCTCTATAGATTGTCCTTCAATGGGATCAACACCGCCAAGGATGGGACTCACATACAGGAGCTGCTTACCATCTTCTCTGTCTGGGGTGAGCATTTCCTGCCATCCCACATTGATGACTCTAGATTCTGGAATCCATGCTGCAGAGAGAGACAGGGGTTACAAAGGTCTTTCTAGTAGGTTTAGTCTCTCAGGTGTCTGGGACTCTCTGTAAGACGGATGTGGATGTTGAATCGCATAGATCAAGGATATCCCCCCCCCCCGCCACAGTTTTGGATAAAATCTGTATTTGGATAAAATTTATACATCCTAAACATTAGGTTGGATCTTAGTGAATACATATCCACTTGCTGCAATCTCTATTATTTTTTTTCCTGTGTTCACTTTTAAATTTAGTGTTTCTAAGGGCTAACATGTCCGAAAGAATCACCCGACTGACCTTAATGCCAGCAGAGATAGTCGGCCCTGGGGGTCCAGGCCCATGAGCAATGGGAAGGGTGTTTCTCCCATGGGTTGAAATCCACAGTCATATCCCTGTCTATTCTAATGATAGACTTTCTAAGCATCACCAGATAGCTTTCTTTATATTTGGAGTCTTTAAGAAGGTTTGCCTCTTTTTGAGGGAAATCTGTTTTTATGTAACTTTTTATTGATTTGGTCTGGCCTTTAAACCTCAGAATTATCTAGGAATTTCCTCAAGTGCTAGAATATGTTCTTATTGCGGCCATCTTGTTCTGTACCAGAAATGCAGGTCATAGTGAAATCTGCCAAACCAAAATACATTTTGGCAGAGATATATTTACCAGGAGACAGAAGTTTTATGCTACATGGGACTTCTTTTTAGACCTTTATCCAGCATTTCCAAATGCACATAGCATCTTTCTCACAATTATCTAGGATTCAGTTATGAGCTAGGCACTTAGTAGGTGCTTTTGAGATATTAAAAGTCACGTTCATGACCCCTAACCTTGTGTAAGTAGCATGTGGGGGAGGCATTAGTTGTCCTTCTTGACTAATGTAATGTTCTATTATGAGGGGCTGATGATTGTGCTGTGGAAATGAAGGCCCCTGTAGATCCAAGGCTGCTCGGATTAGGAAATGGAGAAGGATGTTCCTGGCAAAGAAAATAGAATTGTATAGCAAGAAAATGAAAAGTGGTCTGAGTGGCAGGGACAGACATGAGATTGAGACCGAATGGAAGTGGGTAAGCCAATTCCAGATAGCATAGAATCTTCTAGGTGAGGTAGGGAATTTGGGTTTTAGAGTAGAAAGCAGCCTGATTAACTCTGTCTATTGCCACGCAAGTTATTATATTTACTTCCTAGGAGAATAACTAGATTATAAAGTCCAGGCTGTCTAATAAGTGTTTGATGTCAAAGGCGTTATCTTTAAACATTGCAGACATGGTACACATCCCACCATGCATGTGTGTTATTACAGGCATCCACTGACTTCTGGGTAGAGCAAAACTGACATCAGCACTGGCAGTACGTTCTCTTCCCTCCGTCCTTCCGTCCGTCCGTCCGTCCGTCCCTCCCTCCCTCCCTCCCTCCCTCCTTCACTCCTTCCTTCCTTCTTTCCTTCCTTCCTTTGAGATTCTGATCTGAGTGAATCCTAACCACTTGTCTTTGTCCTTTGTCTTTCTTGAGTTTCTATTATAAAAATTTACTGATATCTATTTCATATTTTTAAAAGGGCTTCTAAAATTGTTCATGTATTCCTTGATAATTTTAGTTGCTGTCGCGTATCTATTTAGGTGGATTTTACTCTCAAAGGCTGGTGGAACTATTGTAATAGAATATGTAATAGAATGAAAATGACTTTCACACAAGCCTTTATTAGGGTTGCTAATATCATGCATATTTGAATTTATAAAAATTTGAATAACCCATTTGTGTATCTAAACATTTGACCAAGACCTGGCCAAGCACCGGTTTGTTTCAGGGTATCCTCAGTCAGTACAAAGAAAAGACTTTGAAACTCTTAGATAATTGAAGTAAGAATATAAACTGCAGTCTGTATTTAATGTGTGTCTGTGTGTGTGTGTATGAGAGAGAGAAACAAAATATTGTTTTCAAAGTAATGCCATCTCTGCTTCATTTGTAGTACTAAATACCAAAATTTAAAAATCACTCCAATTTTGTTATATTATTCTTACAGGGAGTTGATTTTTATTTCTAGGCGTTCTGAGGTACTGGTCATTACTGAGAGTCCTACTCTCTAATTCTGCTAACCATGAGCCTGCAGGTTCCCACATCTACAGTTTGGGAAGTTCATGAAGCTAGCATGGCTTGAAGTCTGTTCTTATTTGGGTGCTTCCTCTCTAACAAATAGCAGATATATAGAAGTGGAATTAATTTTGTACAGTGGGTGCTTTGGAAGGTACTTCAGATAAAGATGTTGAGTGGGTGACTGGAGCATTTATAGAGAGGTAGTTGTCTGTGTTCTGGCATCTTTACTAACAGAATGTCACCAAGATCCTGCCATAGTATGGAAGTTTTGTTCTTCAGAGGGTCCTTTTCTGATAATGCACCTTTATGTGAATGTATCTTTAATCTATGAAACCTTCTTTTGTGGATGGCTTTGGTCCATAAAAACCTGTTCAGTCCCCTGGTTGATGTGAGGTGACCTGAGCCCTTGGTATCTGTTACCAAGGGCTGCACATGCTATCTAACAAGCCACTGTGTTTTCACTTCTAGTTCTATGTGGCTGGTCCAAAGGTATCTATTGACCTAATTGGAAAGATGATGAGAGAACAATCCCCTGAGAGTGGTCGGACACTAAAGATGCTCTCTTCATCATGGGATTTTCAGCGTGGTCAGGAGTCTTTCTAGAGGCCTTGGTCATCTTTGGTCATCGGCAGAAAGCCGATCAGGATAACTGGGACATGCAAAGGCACACCTTCCCTGCATGGGCCACCTTACCTGAAGCCACTGTGACTCCTGGATATTGTGGCTGCATAGACATGTTATTTTCCATATCTCTTTAAGCTAACTTGAGTTGTGTTTTGTTCCTGTCGCTGAAAGGAACCATGAATGCTGTCCTTAAACAAACTGTCCTGTGCTGAGAGGGCGGCAGGAGGGAGAAAGGGTCTGGGGATGTCATCTGGCCTCACCCTGGAAGCTGGGGAAATTTCGCTTGTTTTGAATCAGGAAGAGTTTTGAAGGAGAGATCAAAGGGTAAGAGCATGTGTTCTGCTACAGTTTCTTTAAGTCAGTCTAAGAAGCTTTAGCAAAAGCAATCTACCTTCCCAGGTGCAGATCCTAGATTGCCTCTGATAAGCAAAGGAGACACTGTTGCCATGCAGTCCAGAAACAAACACAAGGGATCCCTAGCTGCATCCTAGCTACAGCCTTGCTGTTTGAAATCCATGGATACACTTGGCTCCTTTGTTCTGTATTAGGTTTTAGCATGAGGCATTCTAGGTCTTTTGTTCAACAAATAAGATATTATAACCCTGATAATGGCTCCTAACTTGAATAAAAAGATTAGAAGGAAAGGCAGTAAAATAATAAGAGGCAGATTATTTTTGTCGACCCTATATTTCTGGTTACTCAGCAATAAAAAAGCCACTTATGCTCTCATTCGGACACTGAACAGAGAAAAATATGAGTCATTCCTTTCAGATGCAAGATCCTGCCATAGCTTCATTCCGTTTGGTATCCTAAGAATCAGCTTCTGACAGGCGCTTGCTTTGAGAAGGGAAGGGAAGATACACTGCATGATCATGGAAGGTAGTTTTTCAAGTATCCTGTGTGAGAAAATGGGGGAATTACACTATGTTGTCTTACTCATATGCCTGTGAACTGTTCAAAGACCCCCAGTGGGCGCTTGAGACTGGAGCATTATACAGACTGTATTGTTTTCTTTCTTCTTCTCCTCGTTTCCCATCCCTCTCTATTCCATTTCCTTTTCGTCCTCTTCTTCTCCCCTTCCTTCTCCTCCTCCTCCTCCGACTGACACCCCTCCTGCTCTCCATTAAGACAGAGTTGAACTCCTTTGTCTAAGCATTCTTCCACTTCATGACTCTCCTGCCTCAACCTCTGAGTGCCGAGATCACAGGCATACTCTACTACACACGGCCCGGCACTTCACTATATACGTAGAGGTCTGAAAAAGTTCACTTTATAAATTGACACAGTAAAAGATTGACAATAGTAGCAGGAAAATCTATCAATTATGATTGTAAACTGTAATGAAAGTGAAGGGAGTCTTAAAGAAATGTTCTATATTCTACTTGCAGACCATTGGCTAACTGTTGACGAACGCATAGAAAGGAAATTGAGAATATAGGTGTGTGCTCTCAAGATATTTCTGGCACAAATTTATAACTAGAGGCTTCTTTTAACTATTTCTTCTGCAAGAAAGAATGAAAATTTGCATAAGTTGGGACTCTTTGTGGCTAAAAGCAGTCTGGGGTGTGTAGTCTATGATTAAGAGTCATTTTAGTTTAGACGAACACTTGTTCTTATGGACAATTTCTCCTAAGAAGTGTTATAATAACTTACCTAAAAATAGATGCTGGTTACTAAGCCGTAATAAAATGCGAGCTGCATGTTGTCTTTCAGTGACGGTGTAACCTGGTCTTTCAAGATGTGTTATGGACAGTGTCCAAGCCTAGAGAGAAAAATGACACTAACCCCCGTTTTCCATAAGATCTGAAAACACCACCATAAAGGAAAACTGATTTCTCTTTCTCAGGTGAATTAGTGGGAAAAGCATTCCATTTAAATAGTACCCACGAAGGACATCATGAGTGATGCCATGTGCATACTGTGGTATTCAACAGCATTTAGGGAAGCAAAGCTGTAAGGAAAGAAGGAGACAGGCCAGCAAAGCAGTCTGGCCTTGTATCCTTAGGAGGCTGTTGAATGGACAATATCAGCGCTCGTATTCATGCTTGGGAGGCTCTCTCTAGTGTTAGGGCTGATGTCAGTTGCTATCTTAAGTCTGTGTAGCTCACAGAACAGAGCCCCCTCAGCTGCTCCAGCCAGATGGAGGGCTTCCCAGTGTTACATGGGAAGCAGCTGGGAGCTCTACTTGCATACAGTAGTGTGCCTTGCACATTTAGGCCTGACTTTTCCGTAAGTTCTTCCACCAACAGAAAGTTGTAACTCTGTGTTGTCATTTTCATGGACGCGTAGAATGCCTGTGCGGCTGGATGGAACCTTTGAGGGTGGGCCACGCAGGCAGATGGGGTTCCTGGGCAGTGAGTGCTTTAGACTACTGGTGTGATAGTATTCAAGTCTGGAAGAGCTACCAGGGCCAAGCCTTTAGGAATCTGACTGAAATTTAGGTAAACGATGCAGCTGCAACTTCGGATGAACTTTTTAATATTTGTTTTCTTCATTTTGATTTTTGTGCTCTATAGGATTTCTATTTTTCCCATATTTATACTATCCTGTCCTCCACCCCTTCCTGTTATCCCATCCATTAACTCTAAAATTCATTTGTTTATCATATACATACATATATATGGATGTATAACATAGGCAAATAAATATGTAAATGCATTTAGTGTTGCTCTTACATATATGTTTTTTAAGACTGACCACTTGGTATTGGATAAGCATTTAGGGAGCTCAGCCCTGGAAAGGCTTATTCTCCCTCTCTCGATATTCTTGTGAAATTTCTCCATCTATGTGGTCATATCAACTGGTATTGTTATTGTTCAGGTATTATTTAGGCGACCAGATTGTTGGTATTTAATAGGTGCATCATATATATATATGTGTGTGTGTATATATATGTATGTGTGTATGCATATGTTGTATATCTACATACATACATGTGTGTAGATATATGTATATATATATCACTGTCTTGTAGCAGACATCCTGGTCTTTTTTAATTTTTAAATAATTACGATACTGTGTTTCTTAGCCATGTGTATTAAATGATAGAAGCTGAGGGACATCTCAGTGCCTGACTCACTATGAACAATGTTTTCATATGATTTAAGATAGATCTAGTGATTTCTTCTACTTGCTTGTTTAGCATCACCTGAAGTTTACATCTGACATTTGGCAAGAATCCTTGAACTCTGAAGACTTGACTATGTTTTAGCAGCTGACCACTGATCTGGCGATTCTAGGTTTCTCACTTAGTCAGATTACTTAAAGTGTCCTTAAGGGTTTGTTTCTGTTTTTTTGTTTGTGTGTATGTATATGTTTTTAGATTTTGTTTTGTTTTCTCTGAGCATGTGTCTTAGGGTTTTACTGCCAGAAAGAGACACAATGGCCACAGCAACTCTTATTTTGAAAGAATAAACGTTTAATTGGGACTGGCTTACAGTTCAGAGGTTTAGTCCATTGTCATCATGGTGGGGAGCATGGTGGCACACACGCAGACATGGTGCTGGAGAGGAACTAAGAAGCTGAGAGTTCTGCATTTAAATCGAGAGAGAGAGAGAGAGAGAGAGAGAGAGAGAGAGAGAGAGAGAGAGAGAGAGATTTGAAATTTCAAAGCCTGACCCTAGTGACATGCTTAGTCCAATAAGGCCAGGCCTCCTTATATCAGCAATCCCTATTAGCTTATGGGGGGGTCATTTTCATTCAAACAACCACAACATCTCTAACATTAAAAGTACCTAACCCAAGATAGCCCATAACCCAAGATATATGTAAAAGCAGAGTGATGGAGGAGACATTGGTCTTGCCCTTAGGCAAGAGTAAAGTGAAGTACGGCCAATTTCGTGTTGCACACACTCCCACAGGTTAGAGCAGAATGCAAAGCAGACCTTCTTCTCTGAGGAGTGAATCACAGCACCTGGCTGGAAACCTCATAGCCTAAAGGTCCTCTCACATGGCCCCGTCATGGCTGCTGTTTCTAGTGACAGTCCCCAGAGGTGCTGCTTTCATCTGTACTCTTAGTTCTTGTTCCCATAGGTATACCAGCTGGCAGGGAAGGTTCCAAACAGTGGCAGCTTCAAAGCATAGCTGCGACTGTAGTCTCCTGAAGGATGTTTCAGTGGGCATCCCATACAGACCTCTCCTAAGAGTATACCCAGCTGCTTGGCATTGTTCTCCCAGCCAGTCCTGCTTCTATTTCCTTTTCTTTTCCTTTTTCTTTTTGCCTTGACGTGGCCAATGCCTCAGCCAAGTTCTGCATATCTGAGATGGGTTCCTTGAAGACATCTATCCTATTGCTGGTCCTAAATAAGTCCTATCGCTAGCAGACATAAGGGCTTAATGGTTTCTCCAAGCTTCCCCGGACAACAGTGATGTTGATAATGGGAATAAAGGTATGGATGCCATCACTGATATTGCCTAGTGACGAATGACCCTCTGCCCTATTGGCTTTCCTCTGTCAACTACAGAAAAGGGATATCATTACTATCCTATTTTACAGATGAGTAAGCCAAGATAGAAATCTTACCTCTCAACATTTTCAGTTTCTGTCTTCTAATAGGGAAGGACTATAAAACCAACTCCAAATAGAAAGGTGCTTGTCCATTTAGCGTCCTATGACAGACTAAACATATTGATGACCTGAGTTGTCCAGATGACTGGAAACCACCATCCATATTTCAGACAAAACACACTCTCTGCATAGTGTGCTGTCCTTGGACTAGCAGTGGATGTGTTTTATTGGCATTGGGTTGAAAGTTAAAGGCTGAGGCCAGTTAAAAGAGGGAAGGATAACACTGAGACAGGAGGAAGACAAGTTCAGGTTTAGCTTCTCACGCACTCTGGTACAACTGTTCTGAAATAGTGGCTTACTTTTGTGTTCTTATTTGGACCTGAGCTGGTAACAGGCACAGTGTTGGCATTGTTTCTCTTGGAAAAGAATATTCAGTGCCTATGAAAAGATGGTAAGCAATGACTCCTGTCGGTTTCTTCCCTGGGATTTAGAAACAGCAACACCTGAATTTGCCACGGGCCTCTTAGGCAGGATTTCGTTTGTTCCTTCTAAAGACCTAATGAGGTTGATTCTACTGTTGTTACCCACGCAGCAACTTGTGTAGTCTTTGAAACTGATATCTTCACTATTGATATGTAAATCGAGTCTCTTCATGGGGAACACGTGAGATAAATGGACTTTGATGTTTTAATTTTATATTTTCTTTGATAAAATATAATATGCTATGATTTAGGTTGGATAATTTTCTTAATGGAAGGGCATCGCCACTTAGTAATTACCTGCCACGAGCTACTTCATGTAAATTCTTATTTTTATCAATCATATGATTCGCTGTGAACATTGTCTAGGATGCTTTTTCAGAGGTGCCCAATTCTTTGCCTAAAATACCTTGGGAAGAGAATGTGGAGCAGTCTTATAAGATGAAAGGAATAAAACCAAGTTATAAGGAGACATCAAATGAATACAGAGGTTTAACATGGAGATGAAGCCTTAACAAGCTATTGCCTTGGCCAGTATAGAAAATCGATCATAGTCAAAGGCAATGATCCAGAAATGGACCACATATAGACCTTGCAAACAAATCTTGCTGTTTATATGATTAGTAAGCAATAAAATATTTTCCTATAACAAACAGGATTTGCTTCTCTGCCTCTATCAGATTTGCTGTTGTTTACTGACGTGTTTCAAACAGGGGTTGGGGGAAATGAGTCCTGAAAGAAGGAATCAGTCATGATCAATACAGCTTCTGTCCCTGAACTACCTATGTCTTCTGCTTTCTCCCTGTTTTAAGAAGTAAGTGGAGTGGGACCAAAATGACGCAAAGGCAAATACAAAGCCAAGAGAATTCAGAGATGGAGTCTGCACATGGACGCTTAGTTCTGGAACAACAAATAGTGTTTATTGTCTTTAACTGAAAGGAAGGGTTTCTGAGAAAACAATAATAGCAAAAACAGAGCACATCAGAAACCATTCTGTGCTTGTTTTGACAGCCTCTGCTACTGTGCCCAGACTGGCCAACTCAATTATCTTTTGCTTGCAGTGACATTGAGCTCGATGCTTTTATACGTACACACATATCAGTCTATGGACGTGCTGTACGTATGTCTGTGTTTACACATACACACATATCAGTCTATGGACGTGTTTATGTATGTCTGCATTTATGCATACACACGTATCAGTCTACAGACGTGCTGTATGCATGTCTGCATGTATACGTACACAAATATCAGTCTACAGACTGCTGTATGCATGTCTGCATTTATACGTACACACATATCAGTCTATAGACATGCTGTATGTATGTCTGAATTTATGTAAAACAACACTGATTATTTTTTCTACATGAATAAATTCATATAATACGTTTATTTTTTCTACCTGAATAAACACATGCAATAAGTTTTGGGTAAACTAGATTATGATGTGTGTGAAGTTAATCCCAGAGTCACTGTGACAAAGTACTAACGTGTACCTCTTATGTACAGCATATGTCCATCACAGTTTCTAGGCTGACAGCGTAGCCTTCATTGGGAGTATCACCTATTTTATCACAAACGCCATTATATCAAGCCTCTTAGTACGTTGAAGAACTTCTTTCCACCTGCACCAATTCTTTCCATATCATCATCCTAGGTCAACATTAGCGCAGAACACATATCAATAATAATGTACTGTGCTGTATACAGCATGTTTCACAGCTGCACAAAGTTTGACTTCTGTATCTGCAAGGACAATATTGGTGGGTGTTAAGTTTGTCAATATGCCAGTGGCAGCCCTCACAAATAGATTCATAAAGTCTTAATATTCAAATGGAAGCACAAAACACACTAATTAACCAAAGTGATCGTGAAGAGAGAGAAATACTAAAGGTGGTAAAATACCCAATCCCAAATCACACTACACATCCCGGCACTGGCTTCCAGCTAGACACAAGCACCACAGGTGGATCTAGAAGAGAAACTGGTTCAACAGCTCTTCGACGTCAATGTGTGCCAAAACATGGGTTGGAAAAAGAACACTCTCTTTAACAAAGGGTGATGGGAAACCCCATGATAACACATAGAAAAATGAAGCAAAGTCCTTCTCACCCTCAACAAGAGCCAACTCAAGATCCACTAGACACTCAGAATAAGACCTGGAACTTGGAATCCACTTGAAGCAAACATGAGGCAGCCATTTCTGACATCAGAATCAGCAGCTACCTCCTGACCAGCTCCAGTAACTCAGAACATAATAACAAGAATTGAGCAATTGGATTGCATCAAATGAATAACTTTATTCTCTGCAGAGATAGTGGTTACCATAATGAAGGAACAGACTACAAAATGAGAGAAGTGCTTTCCAGCTGGTCGTTGACCAGGAATTAATATTCAGAGTACATAAAGAACACAAAGAATTAGACGCAAGAATAATAAAAAAAAAATCTAACCAGTTAAGGCACATGTGAATTAAACAAAGAGGTCTCCAAAGAAGTACAAAAGATCAATAAGTAGATGAAAAATCCTCAACATTCTTGTCATATAGGAAATGCAAATTAGACGTGTACTGCGATTCCGTCTCACCCAAGCCCAGTCAGTTAGCACGAAGCAAACAACAGTGGCCAATGATAGCGATGATGTCGGGGCAGAAAAGAACCCTGATACTGGCGGTCGGTATGCAAATCAGCAAGGATGGACATCAGAGTGGGGAGTCCTCACCAAAAACAAGGAGAAGCTAAGATACATAGTACCTGTATGGTTTGGAGTATTAACCTCCTCAAACCTCAATTTCCTTATTGATTTAAAAGGTAAATAAACTGATAGAATCTTCCCTGGAAAGTTTCAAAGTTTTATAGGGATATTTTAGAGCTATATGGCAGAGCATGGAGAAATGGTGAGCCTTATTTAAACATAAAATCGCTTTTTTTTCAGATAGCTTGTTTATAATGGATATAAATATACTTACTTTCAGGAGTAGAAATAAAAATGTGGTCTTGTGTACCAGAATTTTTCTTTTGGGCTACCACCCAGCTCCCAAATCATGACAGAGTCTACTTATTAGTTGTTACTTCTCATGACTTAGCCTAACGTAGGCTTGTTTCTGGCTAGCTCTTTTAATTTTTAAATTAAATTAACTTGTTTCTCTTGGTCTACTTTCTGTCTTGGAGCTTTTTGCTTTTCTTTCCTCTTGTATATCTTATTTTCTGGCTGGCTGGCATCTGCCTGGCTTCCTGCCTCAGCTGCATTCCCCTTTGTCTGCTTTGTCCTCCCCTTTCACCTTCTTCCTTGTCCTTCTTTTCCAGGCTAGATTTCTCCCCCTCCTTATTCTCTCTGCCCGGCAGCCCTGCTTATCCTTCTCCTGCCTAGCTATTGGGCATTCAGCTTTTTATTAGACCAATTAGGTGCCTTAGGCAGGCAAGGTGAAACAAATGCAAGTCATCATTTCATTACATAATTAAATACACATCCTTACTTCATTACACGTGCAGCATGAAGAAATGCAACAATGCAGCACACCTTTACACAGTTAAGGTAATATTCCTCAGCAGAAATAAATGTAACCGGTCTTTACAAAGTTAAATATCCCACCACAGTCTTTGCCATTCTTCCTAAGTGAAAACAGAAGTCTTCAAAAGCAGAAGAGATTAAAAACAGTCTTATATAGTGATTGATTATAAGGGTAAAAGGTAAATAGCCAGACAGAGGTATTCTGAATGATGAGAAGAAGACCTACCTCATCTTTTCTTTTTTTGGCTTGGGAATGCTGGCATCTTGATTTTTGTGAGAGTTCATTGTTGTAGGAGCCTGCTTGTTCATTCCCAGCTGCCCAAACCTGAAATAATCACACAGAAGCCGAATTAATTAAATCACTGCTTGGCCTTTTAGCTCTGTCTTTTTATTGGCTATCTCTGACATCTTAATTTAGCCCATTTTTAGTAATCTTTGTATCACCACTTGGCTGTGTCTCACCAGCAAGATTCTGTCTGGCGTCTGTCTCTGGTGGGACTACATGGCTTCTCCTGACCCCCCTTCTTTCTCCCAGCATTCAGTTTAGTTTTCCCTGTCTACCTCTATTCTGTCCTGCACAGGCTCAAGGCAAATTCTTTATTCATTAACCAATAAAAGCAACACATACAGAAGGACTTCCCACACCAGTTGGTGGCCATCTCCCACCTCTCTGAGTGAAGTTTTGGGAATCGCTCTTGCATTAAATAACTTTCTAGAGTCATTCTTCCACTGAAAGAACTTACTACTGAGTTTTAATTTAGCAGTTTGCTTTACCCTAACTTTTGATGAAGTAAAATTTCGCAGTCTGGGATGAATATTAAGATATTAAATATTAGAAATTTGAAAATGATTGGGAAACTGTGCCCTCAGGATGGCGGCGATAGTACGATAAGGAAACAGCTATAAAGTGAGTATTTGAGGAAAATAGAGGAAAAGGGCAAAACCTGTCTGTCTTTTCTGAATTGCAAATATGAAAAGGGACGACTTGAATAAATTAGCTTAATATTTTAATTTTCACATGAACATTCATGCATTTTTCTACAGATTTTAAAATCTACATATTTTACACTTACAGAGAAAGAGTCGACATTGGAGGTTCTCTCTGCCAGGAACTTGGGAATTTTTGTATCTCCCCTCATTTGTTCATTCACGTAAATCCATGAGATGAAAAGCCAGGATTCTGAGTCACTGTTGGTAGAACATCGATGCTTTAGATTGATTAGAAACACAGGTTTCTATTTAATGAAGTAGTTCACATAATTTGGAAGAAAATAGATACCAATATATAGTTTATTTTAAGCTGTTCTCTACAGAGCATGGCTATCCTGCACACCAAACTGGCTCAGTCTTACAGAGCTCTATCTACCTGCTTCTGCCTCTCAAGTGTTGAGATTAAAGGTATATGACTCCAGACCTGGCTATAAACTTGCTTTAATGAAAATTTTAAATGAATATATAAAATTAATGTAGTTTTCTTTCCAATATTCTTCAGGTGACTACAGTTGAATGTGTAATTTGTTTGATAAACGTGAAATGTATCCTTGTGATTAAGTAAGTTTATATTTCAGTTATCTATGTTTTGAGAAAAAGACACAATAAAATAGCACCCCTGCTCTTAAGCTGTGTAAATTTTATTTAGAAATTATTGTGTTTATAGTAAAATCACTAATTTAAATCGTCTTTAATGTTTCGCTAAAATTATTTTTGCTGTGCACGTATTTCTTTTTTAGATACTTTTGCAGGGAAATCGATTCAATCAAGTCTTTCTGACTACAGTCTGGAATCATGATTAAATTTGGACAGTTTTAAATTAAATCCTCTCTAATTTAATCCGTTACTTTATCAAGATTTAATCTGTGTTCAGTCTCTAAATAATAAGTGGCCTCCTGTGCGGAACAGCAATCTTGACTTTGTTACCCACATTCTAGATATTTCTTGGATCCACTTTAAAAGTCAATCAGGCTGAGGATGGAGCTCAGGAGTACAGCAAATGCTAGCATGCACAAGGCTCTCATTTCAGTGTCTAGCAACACACACACCCACACACAAAAATTAACAATAAAATCTAAACTTAAGAAGTAAAATATAATCAACTGTCATTAGCCAAGTTCACATTCTTTAACTTGTGCTTCCAGGCATCTTTTCTTGGATAAGTGTTTTGAATTTTGTCCTTGTATGCTGCAAAAGTCTAAGCTAGGAATTATTCCAAATAAGTAAAATTTCAGGACTAATTATTTAGAAAAATAAAACAACAATTAATGGAAAAAGAGACGATGAATTTGAAAGAGAGCAAGGACAGTTGTGTGGGAGGAAAGGAAAGGGGCAAGTGTGATTATATTATAATTGCAAAAATAAAGTAATAATAAAATGTTGGGCATAATCATACAATTTATTTTAAAGTCAGGAGTGCATAGCTTAAAAAAAACTATGAAACAGAATTCTATGTTTCACTTTAAAATGTCTAAATCCAAGGCTATGTAATAGGAACATGGTGTGGGCTATACATGTTGTTTAAACTTATCATGTAGGGCTATCACAGTGATGACTCAGAGAGGAAAGACACTTACCACCCTGCCAGATGACTTGACTTCCATCCCTAGAACCCGCGTTGTGAAAGGGTAGAACCAGTGTCCATGTTCCTATGTTGTCCTCTGAGCTCCACATATGTGTTGTGGCACATGAGCCATGCCTCCCTGGAAATGAATGAATTTAATAAAAAATGACTCAGAGAGGAAAGACACTTACCACCCTGCCAGATGACTTGACTTCCATCCCTAGAACCCGCGTTGTGAAAGGGTAGAACCAGTGTCCATGTTCCTATGTTGTCCTCTGAGCTCCACATATGTGTTGTGGCACATGAGCCATGCCTCCCTGGAAATGAATGAATTTAATAAAAAAAATAGAAAATAAAAAAATCTGTTTGCAACACCAAAGAACAGGTAGGCAAAATTATTTTTAATATTACCCTTTTTGACCCAAAGTAATAAACATCATTCCAATTTATAAGCAATATTGAAAAACATTACTGTAATATATACTACTTTTGTATTAGCTCCAAAAATGAATACATACATTCCACTTAAAACACATTTCAGCTAAATTATAATCTAGCTCCTCCATTGTGCTGCCCATCCTATGTGTTCAGGAGGCACCAATATGGCAGCCAAGTTCTGAACAATAATTGTTTGGAGGAAGTTCCCTTGCAGTTCTACCTTTGATCAGAGAGAATTTCCATTCTGTGGCTGGAGTTGGTGTTCAGAAGTCATCATAACATGATTGATGACATCTCATACTTCAATTAATATCCAGATAAAAGCTCCATGTTCAGTTCATATTAACTATTTTGAGATAGAATACAATCATCTATATCAAGAATTACCTTTCATCTATTACTTCCCGATTTAAATGGTATAATGTTTTAAGAAGAAAACAATGAAAGCTAAACTCAGAAATTTCATGCTTTTTTGTCTTCAACTAAGCAGAAATTACTAGTTAGGTATAGCTAAAATTATTGCATAAAATAGTTATATTCATTGAGGTGGAATATGTTATGATACTTTATTTTCCCTACTGCTACCTCCATTAATTAATTACACTTTAATAATTTAGGCCTACAATTTATTCACTTCTTTTATTTCCAAAATCTATGCTATCTCAATACTTTCTTTTAATATAAAAGATATCCATAAAATTCTGTTTATAGCTTAAAATGTAACATGGCTGAACATCACATCAGTGTGTGAGTGTGTGTGTGTTTGTATGTGGTTCTTGTATGTGTGTCCACAAGTGATTATGGGAACACACATGTTGATGCAGAGGAGGTAGACATCTATACTCCCTGTCACTCTCTACCTTATGTGTTGAGACAGGGTAGCTCAAAGAAACTGCAGCTCACTGATGGACTGCCCTGGCTGGCCACCATCCTCCCTGGGTACCCCTGGCTCTGCCTCCCTGGTACTGGGTACACAGCTGTGTGCTGACTCTGTGTGTGTGTGTGTGTGGGGGTCCAAACACTGGGCTTCATGCATATACAGCAAGCTCTTCACCCTCTGAGCCATCTTCACAGTCTCAACACATTTTGGAGCTCTACTTCAGTGAGGAAGATTTAGTAAAATACTTTTATATGTTAACAGCTCAGGAAAAGTCAACCCTTCTAATTATATGAATCTAAACTAGCCTAGGGGTAGATCTAGGAATTAATCTGAGACCTTGCACAGTTCTTTCACTATAATGAAAATCACATTTGATATGTTTTATACTAACATGAGAAACATTACATTAAAACATTATTTAATGTTTTGTTTAGCAGTGGAAAGATGATAATTTCCTATGTTGTTTATTTTTTTTAACCTTCAGGCATCTCCCAAACATGTCTGCCTTATTCTTTTGTATGCCTTTCTTTATGCTTGGTTGTTTTTTATATTCCGTTACAGCTGTTGATTTCTCTAGGACAGAGTATCTTTTGTGAACAGTGTCTGTCAAAGATTCAGTTTGTTTTCTGTACTTTTGCTTCATCACACATTGTCAGTCATCATCGGGGCTCATTCTGGTTCGTAGGTTGCAACTGGTACAGAGAGGGTTTTATTTGCTTGCTCTAATCCCAAAACTCAACGGATAACTCTACTGTGAAGACTAAGCGTGCTTTATCTTCCCTCCACATCTCAGGAGAGGACAGGAGAGCGTCCATATAGCTTGGGCTTTGGCAAACTGCTGTGGGTTTCCCGATTCTGATGCCACCGTCCTTGAGAATGTTCCCTCTCCTCAGACATTTTTACTACAATGCATGAATTTCATTCTTTGGTACCATTATATAGATTAACCCCTGAAACTTTCCATCACCTAGAAGTCTTGAATTTCAGAACATTAAAGGAATGTTCTTTCTTAGTGGCTCCTAAATTGCAGTTTTGGATGTAAGAGGTAGATTTAATATCCACAGGAAAGAATAATAGGAGAGAATAATGCTGGAAAGTTTGGGGAAAGCCTGAAGGTTGAAAAAAAATGAATGCAGAGAATTAACAACCTTCCATAGCTATATAAAGGATTAAATAATATTTTAACCTAATGTTTTTCAAATAAGTGTGAAGCATATCAAATGCAATTTTTATTATAGTGAAGGAACTATTCAATAATTTTTATATTAAAAAAGCAGTGATATAAATCCTTAAATTTTATTCTTTTCTTATCCACGTTAAAAGACATTTTAAGTCTGAAGGACTATATTGTAACTTGGTTGCATTAGGCATTTGGGGACCTATGATTAATTAATGTATTTATTCAACTCACACAGGAAACTTTACTCTCACATCACCTGTGTGCAGATTCCAGATTCCCTGATACAGATGTTAGAATGTAGGTGGAGATTGCTTGTTTGTTTCCTGGCTGCCCAGACCCAAATAATAATACAGAAACTATATTAACTACAATACTATTTGGCCAATAGCTTAAGCGTATTCCTAGCTAGCTCTTACATCTTGGATTAACCCATTTCTATTATCTATGTATGGCACAAGGCTGTGGCCTACTGGTAAGGTCCCTCCAGTATCTGTCTCCTTCAGCAGCTACATGGCATCTCTCTGACTCCGCCTACTTTCTCTCAATATATCTCTTCCAGCTTGGCTATATTCTGCCCTGCTATAGGCTTTAACAGCTTCTTTATTAAACAGTGGTAGTAAAACACATTTATAGCATATAGAGTGAAATCCCACATCATTAAGGCTAGAAATTAACTTAGAATTAGGATTTAAAAACCATTAAAATTTTGTTTTAAGTAGAGAAACTAAGGCTCAATAAACCAAATTAATAATATTCAGCCAGATACATAGTGAGAATAGTTATTATTAATATTAACTGCAAAATGAGAAAAATATAAGTATCTACCAATAAGAATAGATAATTTAGTTTTTATAACAAAATAATAGGACATTACTTCATAATATAGAGAAAATGATACGTTGATACTAACCATAGGTATTTATATCTTTATTTTTGATAAATGAACAGCATATTGTAAAATTTTATTTTAGGAATTTTTAGACTATATCTAACAAATATAACTCATAGAAATAATAGTAGTGATCACCTATCAGGTTAAGAAATTTATTGTAAGAGAAATGGAGGAACTTCATGGAACAAGAGACTTGATCTGTACCTTAATGTAAGTGTTGATTGTGAGTTTATAATTAAGTAACCATAGTCCAGTTTTTTCACTTTGTATCTTCATTTTTTTCTGTGTATCTTCAGAATGCAATGTAGACATTAATATTCATTTTATATGTATTTTCAGAATAGAATAGAATGTAGATGTTTTCAAGAATTCCATAACAAATGACAACATTAGTAAGACAAATGGGGAAAGATAAAAAGCACTGCAAAAAATGGAAGAATTTAAAGTGTTTTGTAGCTTCATCTTATGTAGAAGAGCAAAGGGATACTGATGCTTTGTCTATCATCAGCAAAAACTGGGGCTAGGAAGAAGTAATGCTTCCATTATAAATCTGCATTTGATGGCTGAAAGACACTAAAGGAAATGCTCAGCATCCTTAGCCATCAGAGAAGTACAATTCAAAACAACTCTGAGATTCCATTTTACACCTGTAAGAATTGCCAAAAATCAAAAACACTGATACAACTTATGCTGGAGAGGATGTGGGGTAAAGGGCACACTCCTCCATTTCTGGTGAGAGTGCAAACTGGTACAGCCTCTTTGGATATCAGTGTTGCGATTTCTTAGAAAATTAGAAAACAACCTTCCTCAAGACCCAGCAATACCAGTTTTGGGTAAATATCCAAAGGATGCTCAATCATAGAACAAGGACATGTGCTCAACTATGTTCATAGCAGCTTTGTTTGTCATAGTCAGAACTTGAAGACAACCTAAAATGCCCTTCAACCAAAGCATGGATAAGGAAAATGTGGTATATTTACACAATGGAGTACTACACAGAGGAAAAAATAATGATTTGTGGGCGAATTGATGGTAGAAAACATCATATTGAGTGAAGTGACCCAGACCCAAAAAGACAAATATAATATGTACTCACTCATAAGTGACTTTTAGACATAAAGCAAAGAAAAACCAGTCCACAATTCACAATCCCAGAAAACCTAGACAACAAAGAGGATCCTAAGAGAGACATACATGGATCTAATCTATCTGGGAAGTAATCTCCTGAGTAAATTGGGAGCATGGGGACCATGGGAGAGAGTAGAAGGGGAGGGGAGAAGATGGGGGGATCAGAGATAAATATATAGCTCAATAAAATTAATTAAAAATTTAAGAAAATCTGCATTTGATCTTTTTGGTTTTAATTGACACACATTTGATTATACATATAAATGGTTTTCAGTCCAAAATTCACTATTTTCATAAAGTATGCAGACCAAATCTACCCTCCCATCATTTATCCTACAACCACGCCACTTAGCTAAGTTTTGTTTATATTTCATCTTGCATGTATGCGATACAGCATGCATTTCTTTGTCTGCTTTATTTTTCATAGCATTCTCTAGACCCATCCATCTTATGGTCAGTAGCAAGATTTTGCTGTATATTGATAAATAATACATGATGTAGTATTATTATATATACACCATATTTCCTTTGCCCATTCTTCACTTGACCTGGTTGATTCCATATCTTCACTATTGTGAATACTGTCATATAGAAATGAAAATTCTGGTATAATTTTTGTATGCTAATTTCATTTTATTTTGCATAAATGCAAAGTCAGATATATGGATAAGTCATTTGATTGAGCAAGAGTTGGAGGACTGCCCACTTTGTTGACGTGGGCTCTTAACAAGAAAAAGTTATTCAAATCACTTATTAACAGATGCAATTTGTATTTCCCATGAAAATCTCTGTCTTCTGTAAATAAGTTTGCTTTGCTCATTAGATTCATGTAAGTGCACTCATGCGATCCAAAGACATTCTCTATTAGATTCCTTCCTGAAACCCACTGTCGCTGTCAGCAAGAAATTCAATCTACTTAATTGAAAAATAAATTATGAGTTTTCTCGGGAACTAAATTTTGTAAACTTAGAACAAGTGTGCTGTTCAAGAAGAATATATTTAATAAAAATATTTGGCTATGGACCTCATTCAGAAAAGTATTTGCAGAAATGTCTTTTCTTTGCTTCACATCCATGAATGAAATTTAAATTTTATACTAAACAAAACATTTGCAGAAAAAGACAATCAAATCTGCAGCAACCATAGCAAACCACGACTGAAGAGCCTATATACAAACCTTTAACTGTATCTGTGTGTGTGAGAGAGAGGCATATATGTTGCGAGGCATATGTGTATATGTATTTTCTTATGTACATAAGTACATAAGGTATATGCATACACATATAACTAATACATATATATTTGTATATATAACATATACTATATTTACATAGATAATATAAAGTAGTTAATTACATTCTAGAATCTGTTTAACTAAGCTGTAGCAATGCCACAGCAAACTGACTGAGGAGAATGCTTTACTATCTGTTCATTTGATTTACTGCCTTTATTTGATTTATTCCCTTTATTTGGTTTATTTGGTGAGTAAATAAGTGAGTAACCATTGGTATTTTTCCTTGTGCTTCTCATTTTTTTTTTCAGAAAAGTATATCCTGAACTCCTTCCCATTAGGCTGATTGTGTTCTTAGAATCAAGAGGTTGGGACCGTAGGGGTAGGTGGGTACAAACTGATCATCCTCTGTTACAGGATTTTGTAGCATTTTCCTATCTTTCATTGTATTTATGAAACCTGATCTTTACCTGTTTGGGGGCCTCATACTTGAGTTTAACTTTTTGTGAGACTAATCTGTCATTCTCTTGCCTGGCACAATCGCTGGTGTCCTTAGCTCTGTATGGGTTGGATCTAAGGCCCCTGTACTTAGATGATCAATTTGCAGACATAGCCCCAGCCAGTCCACTGCCTCCATGAACGTCTGCCCTCTCCCTAGCTTTCTGTGATTGTCAAGTGAATTGAGTATTGTTTCTCCATTGCCCTTGTGCCATATCATGACCAGCCTTTTCAGTTCTGCCTAATCGGTTCTCCCTTGTTGTTCTGTCCAGTCTGCCTCCACCACCCTCTGCACCTTCTGTTTGTCCTCTTGGTACTGTTATTACTCTGAGTTTGTATCTTTTTTAATGCCCATTTTAAACAGTAATCCAGTTTGTCCTCTGGCAAACCCATCGTGGTTTAAATACATCCTAATTATACTCTCTTAGCCTCCTTCTCAACACTGCCCACCCTCCTTACAAGTCCCTTTCCCACATTCATGTCCTTTTTTGTGATCTTGTGTCTATGTGACTGTAGGTTTGAAACTATCCATTGGAAGCTGGTGGACTTGCCAGTAGGTACACAATGGCTCCTCATCTCCAAATATATATATTTGTATGTGTTCATAGATATACATGAATTTATGTCTTCATATATATATATATATTCATGAGTTCAGCAGGGTGAGGAGGGTCCCATGAGTCCTCACACCATCCCTGACTGACTGTCGACAGATGGAGTCTTGCGTAGACCCACAGTCAACTGCAGCTGTGATGCATGGCTGCAAGGACTGTATTGTTCCCAGAAGGTAGCATCTTGCAGCCTCTCTCCACATCTCTGGATCCTGCATATTCTTTATTGATGTCTCCTGAGCCTCAGAGTGAGTGCTCTGAGGGTCATGTTTACGCGAGAGCGATCAACATTGATTCATTGCCACCACCTCCAGCAGAAGGTGTAAGTCCACTTGTTTAAAGGTCACTGGTTGACTTACAAGAGGGAAGAGAGGCTGTCTTGCTTTGTGTGGGGGTACTAATGTTTTATTTCATTTTAAAAAAGAAAACAAATTGTCTTTTTTTTTCATTTATATACCAATCCCAGTTCCTACTCCCTCCCCTCCACCTGCCCCCCACCCTAGCCCCATCCACTCCTCAGAGAGGGTAAGGCACATTCCTTTGGGAAAGGTCTAAGGCCCTCCCTACTACATCTAGGCTGGACAAGGTATCCATCCAAAAAGAATAGGTTCCCAAAAAGCATGACAAGCAGTAGAGATAAATCCTTGTTACTAATGTCTTAAAGAGTGGATTTTATGGTATCTCAGACCCAGAAAGACAAATATGAGTTCACTCATAAATAGGTTTTAGATATAAAGTAAAGAAAAACCAGTCTACAGGTCACAACCCCAGAGAAACTAGACAACAAAGAGGACCCTAAGAGAGACATACATGGTCTACATAGGAAGGTGAAAATGACAAGATCTCCTGAGTAAATTGGAAGTGTGAGGGTCACAGGAAAGGGTAGAAGGGGACAGGGGAAGAAATTAGTTGAGTGAAATAAATAAATAACAAGCAAGAAAGAGTGGATTTCATGTAACTTCCNGAGGCTGACTACCAAGGTCCAGCTACCAAAGTATTGAAGACCAGCAATCCAAACCCCCCTTTGGCTCACCTAATTAATATGCCCAGTTAAAATGAAACACCTCGTTCTAACACAGGACAGCCAGCTTTTTGATGTAGTTTTCTTACTCCCTGTGCATAAATCAGAATGATAATGTTATGAAACATCATCCCTACTAAATCAAGATAAACAGCTGAACCCAGTCCTAGCTCGGTGTGGAGCAGCTTATCTTCCAGTAGAGGATTACCGTAGGAGGAATAGGAGCGAGCATAGGAGGACAGTTGGTGTAGTGCCAGGGATGTCTTCCAGGCAGACCCAGCCGAACAAGTATTCCTTTTCCTATCCACGATTGCTTCCTAGGTCACATGGAAATTCCCTGCCAACGATGCACACATTCATTTATCTAGTTCTTTTAAGCACATGGTATTATCCCTGCATAGAAAAAAAAAAAACCCACAAAGGCCCTTGTCTTTGTGGGACTTACATTTGTGCATTACTTTTAACACTACAGCGAACTCTTTTTAACATTATTGTTTTAATTAAAATATAATTACATCACATCCTTTCTTATTTTTCTTCCCTTGAACTCTTTCTATTATTTCCCCTACTCTTTTGCAAATTAGTGCCTATATATATATATACACACACACACATATATATATATATATGCACAAATATAAACCTGATACCTTGAATCTGTTTTTCTTGCTTGTATTTATATGATTTCAGGGCTGACCACTTTCTATTGGAGGATGAACAGTTAAGGCCTCGCCCCTGCCAGAGACAGATTCTCTCTCAGCAGTCATTAGTCAGCCGCAGCTCTTTGTACAGTGAATCTTCACATTTAAGAAAGATAGTAATTCTTTGAAAAAAATCTACCTTCATTTTTGTTCCATCACTACAGCATACCCCTTCCTCATTTAAGACACATCCCGAGAAATCAAGATCTACAGAGCCTTATAGGTTGAAGATGTATTAGCTAGCCATCACTAGGTAATACATTGAGACGGTGTAACACCTTAAAAGAGCGATTCCTGTTTCTCGTGTGCTACAATCGACTATGTTTGTGTCCTCCCCTCCCCATGCATCTGATGGAAACCCCACAGTGACGGCACTAGGATGCGGGGAGTTTGGAAGTTATTATGTCACAGCGACTTTACATGTCAGGATCGATGCCCTTGTGAAAGAAGCTGGATGGAGACATGTCCGTTCCACAGGTGAGGACACAGGAAAGTGCCATTCTGTAAGCCAGCAAGTGCACCTTCGTCAGACTTCAGATCTGCTAGGGCCTTCATCTTGGACCTATGTAGTCTCAAGGCTGAGAGAAAGACATTTCTGTTTTTATAAACTACTAGGTTTGTTGATGGTGTTGTGTAAGGGGAGGAGTCCAGATAGTTGAAGATGGCCTCTCACGTGGTTTCTGTAGGTCAGAATACTAGAAGTAGATGGATTTGGATGCTTTTAACTCAAAGTTCGCCGCAAGATGTAGTTCATTTGCCAGTCAGGGCTGCAGTTGTACCGGGACTGGTGGTGGGATGTCTTCTAGGATGCTTCATTTGCACGGTGCCGGTGGGTGGCCCAGGGCCTTAATTCTTTCCCATCTGCTGCTCTCCGTGTTTCAGCTTGGCTATCACAAGTGTGATTCATCCAATAAAAGAGGGCAGAGCTGAATGTCATCTATAACCTGGCTTATGATGTCTCGTTCTTTATTTTGTCAGAGAATAGTTAGCTCTATTCATTGTGGGAGAGGAAGCACAGTGATGTGAACAGCGGGGACATCAATTACCATAGTTTTGAAAGTCATAAAATTTAGTCAACCCATTAACCTATATGTTTCATGGTATATGATGAGGTCACTTGTCAGCTGAACCAGGCATCTTATATGGGCCCAATTTAAAGCTATTTTTCAGTGGAGAACAGGTCCTCACATTCTACATGTGTTGCTCTTTTCAATGAATGACATATTACAGCCACACAGGGGTTTCCGTCTGATGGGTCAACCCTCTGGCCTGTAGAGATAATATTTTGGAAGAATTTTCTTATTAAGAAAATTCAGTTACTGGAAACCTATGGGCAAAAAGACAATCAGAGATCTCTTAGCGATATAAAATTTAGGGAAAGCAGTGGGCAATTTTGCTTCTTTGAATTTCAATATGTACTTCTGCATTTTCATTCAGTATTGAGGTCGTCACAGTACTAGGTGAGATCATTGTGTGATGGGAGAATCCTGGCCTCCTCTTGCTGAGAAATAGTTGCCATTCCTTCATGCTGTGGAGTCAAGGATCTAACTTGTAGCTTCATAAATCTTGGAACTGTATACATTATTATTTTTTTTTTTGGAGAAAATTGTCATTTCAATTTTAAGTCTTCCAGAAGCCAATATAATTAGGGTACAGCATATTCTGTCTTGCAGTAAATTTTAGAAACATGCAAACGAGGCACACTATTCTCCATGGTCATTTGATTTTCATTTGGTTGCTTTGAATTTAATGAGATTTTCCTAATTTGGTGTCCAGGGGTTGGTGCTGCATTCTACTGTGGAAGGGTTTGATAACAATCCTGGTTATCAATTGTGGGCTACATAATGCTGTTTTGTCATGACAAGGAGCCACCCTAATCCAATACAGATTTTTTTTTAACTACTGTTAAAACAAAATGAGTCGTTCCAACTATATCACAGCACAGAAATATATTATTTCTATGGCAGGAGTCCATGGCCAAAAAAAATGTTATGAATATTTTTCTGGATCTAAAATAGTGGCTGTAGGTAGGAAGTGTAAGACTCCCTCCCATATGCTGCAGTCCCCGGCACTGCAGGAGCTGAGGTTTCAGCTTCTACCTTTACACCCCTGCAATAGGATTCTTCCAAACACTGGAACAATCAGTCATGGCATTGTTTTCTACTAGAGATTAAAATAGAGTGTCTGGGGCTTTTGTTATTGTTCCGTTTTTGTCGTCCTTCGAGACTCCCAAGAGGACAGTTGTATCCAATAGTTGTCCTTAGAATCAGTTTTAAGAGGTCTTATACAGAAAACAAAACTCGATTATCAGCTTTTGAAAATGTTGAATATATAAAGAAACAGAATTCTTGAGATCTTCACAGAGGATGTGAGCATCATATGTCACCAAATGGACTATTTTATAATAGTCCAATATTTTAGAGGGCCAATTTTTGTTTATTTAGGAAGAGGCTGTGAGGCCAGTGTCTGTAAATTACATCTTTCTGGTTGATATTCTTGGTAAAGAAGGGCCTCTCAAATGAATATCGTAGACCACAGGCAGTCTCACCAGTACTTCGCTAATGCTAAAGAGAAGGCAATATTTGATATGTTAATTAGTGATGGAACTGAATATAATATGCGCCAGTTTAAAATTAGGTTTAATTACTGCTATATAGAAGAAACTGAGCACGGTTTGCTCACTGCCAGAGCTGAAGTTAAATGCATAGAGAATTTTAATTCTATGGCATGAACTTCTTCATAGCACACATAGAGTGAATGAACCATTTGAGCTTCCTTGCTGTTGGGCAGCAGGCTAAGAGCTTTGTAGACTGAACCTATAAATGCTGACCGTGGGTGCATACAGAGACTCAAGTGAGCACTCTGAGATTCCATAGTCAGTGCTACACCTAGGGAGGAGCTCAGAGCTGGCCTGACTTTGACTTCACATAAGCTCTCCCACCTGGTAAATACAGAGGTAGGATGCTAACCACCTGTTATAGGCCATGCACTCATCAGAGAAAGACCTCTGATTTAGATGAAAATACTGAGACCTTGCCTGTATTTTTAACAGATAATGATGTTAGTCAGGGCATAACAATGTAGCATCTTACAGTTGTCTCTGTGACGGCTTTAGCTTTGATGTAAATACTCAGTCTGATCCACTTGAAAGATGGGGTTGAAGTGAATGACACAGCATGTGTACACCTGAGCAATTAAAATTTATTCTTATTTTATTTTTAAGTGATGAATGTTTTGCCTGAATGTACGTTTGGGCACCACATGAGTTCCAGGTGACCACAGAATGTCAGGAGAAGGCTCACTGGAACTGAAGGTTATAAATGATTCTGAACCACCACGTAGATGCTAAAAATCAAGCCCAGGTTTTCTGTAAAAGAGGCCAATGCTATTATTAACCACTGAGCCATTTCTATAGGCCCTGGGAAGACTTTTCAATTATATAAAAATGTATCTTGTCAGTGTTGTGGGTTCTTTTTTGTGTTTGATTCGCTTTGCAGATTCTCCAGCTGGCTTTACTAGGAAGGCATTCCAGTAAGAAGGGCTTATGGAAAGCACATATTCTGGGACAAATCGAATTAATTTTATCTCCCCTCTTTTGCTATTTTAGTTCTATGTGAAATTTCTATTTGTTACTAAATTTAAGTTGATGTAGTATATTTTCAACACCAAGAAAAATGTCTGAGGATTTCTTCAGTTGCACAGTGTTCTCCTAAGTTCATTGAAGATCTGAAGGGCTCTGTTAACATTTTGCATCAAATTATTTTTTAATACTAGATTCGAACTCCTACCTAATAGTTCATAAGTATTCATAAATACTATAATTACTTCACAACTGAGACATAATAAATAGTCCCCTTAGAATCAAACAGATGTAGTGGAATCCCAGAATAATGGGCCTACAGTTATAACTCAGTGAGAGTCCTTGCTTTGCCTATGTGAGACCTGCCTTGTGTATGTGAGACCTGCCTTCTAACCCAGCTCTTGTGTGTCAGTAGATCACATCTGTACCAGAGAGCATCATCTTCACCTACACTGAACATTGCTCTACTTCCACGTAGGTGTTCAAAGACTGTAATGTGTGCAACTACTTTAAAACTGTGACGTGATTTTTTAAAAAGAATTGTGCTGTACCTGGTAGTATGAATTGGTAATCCCAGCTACTTAGAAAACTAAAGCAGTAGAATAAAAAAAAATCAAGGCCTGCCTAGGCTACAGAGTGAACCCAAGCCATCGGGGCAGTTTACTGAGACCATGTCTCAAAATAAAAGCAAAGACAGAGGTTAAGGATGTAGGTTGTTGGCAGAGTGTTTACATAAAGCATGTCTGAGACTCCAGGTCTAACCCCCCAGTATGATAAAATAAAACAGCAAAGTCATACATTTACTTCATTCATGGCTCTCAACACTGGTGATATAATGTTAAAAATAAAAACACAACAATAACAAAAAAACTGGCCACTAGAGACATGTAAACATTTGATTGGATGGAACTGCGTTGGCATGGTCCTCATCTTTTATCATATAATAGAAAAATAGCTGAGACACTCTGGGCTCAATTTCCAACACTCCTCAGTGAGGCATGGTTGTCTGTGCCTGTAATTAAGGTAGTTGGGAGATAGGCAGGAATATCAGGTGTTTGAGGTAGTCCGTGATTGCAGAAGACTGAGGCCATTCTGGTTTACAGGAAACAGCAATTCAAATAAGCAGACAGACAAGAAACCAAAGCTTTTTGCTTTCTCTGTTGGATATAATCAAACACGGGCTAATAAAAATATTCAGAGAGTTCAGTTTTTCAGGCTGAAATGTCTGCAAAATAATGACATGCGTTGTACTTTGAAGGCTGCACTCAATCTTTATTGAAAAGAATATTCACCAAAGACACGCAGGGCTGTTTGGCCAATCCTGGCTCATCACAGCATTTCATATTCTGCCATCTTTTCTCTCTTGGTTGCTGGAGAATATAACCATTTACTTGCAGTGGTGTTTTAAGTGAAGGAGGATAACTAAACTCCCAGTATTAAATCATAGTCTTCTTTCTTGGTTTCATTTGCATCCCTATAATGGTTCAATGTTGAACTCCTTCAGTAAAAGCTTAAGAAACAGTGATTAGTTTTCTCTTTTAAAACAGACTAAAATGAATGACTTCAATTTTAAACATGACTGTGGACAGGTTTTTCTTTTTTTTTTTAAATGAAAGATAATCCAAGTATGATCAATAATATAGACTCAATACTTCATTTTGGTGCAAGTGGACAGACATTCTGAGTTTAAGATCTGATTTTTAAGTATTGATCAGTTATAATGAATAAATTTTACATAAATTACAAACAAGCTTAGTTGTGTATTTCCCATTGATTCATGCCCTAGGTGACTTTCTAGCTAGGACACCATCTGAACAAACAGAGAGGGGCAGGGCAGGGATCGGGGTTGGGGAGGGAGAAGAAAATGATCCTCCCATCCCCACCACAGTGCTTCCTGATATGTCCTATTTCGAGCAGCTGTGGGGTTCACTGCTGGCGCAGGCTGCCTCAACATCACTGTCTCTAATTGCACATGCTGTGGGGTTCACTGCTGGAGCAGGCTGCCTCAAAATCACTGTTTCTCATTGCACATTCTTTCCCTCTATTCCAACATATACTGCTTATATGCTTACAAAGAGTTCTGCCTTAAGTTTAGCGGAGTCAACCCAACTAATTAAAAAAGATTCTATGACCTTATTAAGCATATACATGAAATTCTAGAAGCAGGACCTTGGGGTGACAAGTTAGTGTTTCACCACTGAATTGTTTCTAAATATTAAATGCTATGGTTTGTGGGATTTTTTGTGACTTATGATTTCTGCTTCAACTTTAACCAGCTGGCAGAGTCACGCCATCTCTCTGATTGGTGAATGGCATTTTTATTTGAAGTTCCTTCCTTGCTTAGATACCTTTGTCAGCCTCTTGTGGCCTAATAGAAAGTTTTAAATTTGAGTATGGGATGCTTCACACTGTGAGCCCTTTGTCCTGTACTGGTCAAGCTCTCTGACTTTCTATTCCTGCTCAATGTTCTTGGAATTGCAGCCATATCCCTGCCTGGCAGTATCCCATTCTTACAACAGACAGCTTGCGTTTCCTTTCTGGAGAAGGCTTCTAGCATCTTCTTTTTCTGAATCCAAGCCTATTTACTTCCCTCCTCTTTCTTACCCCACTCCTTTATTCATACAGAAAGGTTACATGTACATTTTCTCCTGTTCCTGGTGGTTCGACAGTAAGGACAACTTTTGAAAACAAATTTTCCACCACTAAAGCCTTAAATGGTAAAGAGATAAACAAATAAATCAAGTGGTAAATCTATCTGCAGCTGTCATTTAACAATTCAGGAGGTCTCCCTCATTTTATAAATGAGGGAGAAAAAGGATCCAAAATGCTCTTCCTTTGGAGTCAGCATATTAATCTTAATGCTCAAGTCGGTGGGTTATTTGGAGAGTTCATTCTTCTAGTAGCTTCTATAGTGCCAAGGTCATATACACTGCTTCTGTATGCTACCAACATACAGAACATGTCAGAACCTAGGGGCTTCATAATGATGCTTTATACAGTTAATTAAATGAGCTTAGCTGTATCATACCATTTTCTTGAATCCAATTGCTTTGCAGACTCTTCTTGCTTTGAGAACCTCCAGCAGAAGTAATTTAGGGTTGGTGTCTATCCAAAAGCCTTCTGTGCAGTGGATGGTGTTGAAATAAAGCCAGGGATGTTGAAATGGAGCTGTGCCCAGAGGAAAAGAAGGCAAAACATTGACCTCCCTCCTCAAGGGGCAAGAAGGTCAGGTTGTAAAGAGTCTTTCTTTGACTACAGAAAATCACATCCACTAAAGCAGCTCGTGTTTAGAATGGTGACTAGCCTATTTTGTATTCAGAGGGAAAGCAATTGTGTGGAAAAGCAGAGGGCTTTCAGAGAATTAAACTTCTTGTCTTGGTTGGGATTGAAGACACAAAGCACATCTTGGCCACCGCAAGAAGAGCAATTAAAGCTCTCTCTGTCTAGAGAAGGAAAATCAAACTCCAAGGGAGTGTTGAGAGGCCTTTTCCTGGTGAAATATGACAGTCTGCCGAAGCTGTTTCTGCTTCTGTTTACCTTTTCAATGAGGAAACTTATCTTCCTGACAAAAATTGTATTAACAGCAGCTAGAGCCATTTCCCCTCAAGCCATGTTGTAGGAGACTATTTGAGAGGACAACTCCCTGAAGACAAGTGGTTTCCTGGGAATCCTCCTGCACACAGGAGAAAGAAGGCTCTCCTTTATTTGTTGTCCTGTGGACATTTCTGTGACCTGGCCAGCTAGACCAAGTGAGAACTCAGCAGAGCTATTTGGTGAGGCCTGACAAAGGCTTCAGTTTGGCAGTATGTTTTGTTGCTGTAGTTTTTTGTTTTCAGTTTAAGTTAGCAGTGGGATCATGAGTGAGTGGTTATAGCTTATTTTTTCTGCTTCTGCATTGTACAGCATTCGCTAGGTGACCTTTTATAGTCTGACAGAAATCTGAGAAACTGGATCACTTGATATTTTGGAGTGTACCTTTGCTTTTGAACACTGGTGCCCGTGGGTATTGGAACAAGAGTGGGTAGTATAGACATCCAATGATGGCGGTCACATCACATATCACCTGGTGAGACCTCCTGATGCCCTCCGAAGATGTTTATTAGTGGGTGCTCAGGATTGTCCTTAGTGGTCACTTTCTCTCACTGCCTTGTGGATCTCTTCTTCTCTGTCACTGCCTACTCCTGCCTTGGCATCTCCTTGTTACGATTTTATATTTCTTGAAGTAATTGTTCTGGGAATATTAGAGAATGGTGGGAACAATCTTATAATGATGGAGGGAGATTATGAACAGTTACATTTTACCATTTTAGCAACTTATCTGCGAGCCCACATTCCTTCACTCTGCCAATAACATTGCTTAATTGCATGTTAGCTTTCACCTTCAGTTGAGAGGACAAATGCATGTACTTTAGAAACTAAGGGTTTCCTGAGTATACTTCCTTCCTACCAGTAATTCCTTAATGACGAGTATGAAATCACTGTCTTTGTAATTCTCATTTTTTTCTCTCTTCTGCATCTACCTTTTTCTTATGCCATTTCCTTTCATTCTTGATGAGTTGTTGCATTATTGATTGTGCTCAGCATTTGACAACAGAAGATATTGGTTAACATGCAAAAGATGTAATAATATAAGCCTATAGATGCCTATACAATGCCAAATTCTTGTAGCAGCAATGATATTTTTCAAGTTTAGAATCCATTTTAACTCTGCAAATCCTATGTTGAAAGCAATCGATTTTACATAAAGTGAACTTAAAAATCACAACTGATGTGGGATTCCCCTCTGTGTGCTGGGAATATCATTGGTTAATAAAGACACTACCTTAGGTCTGTGCAGGACAGAATAGAGGTAGGCAGGGAAAACTAAACTGAATGCTGGGAGAAAGAAGGCAGAGTCAATGTGACGCCATATAGCTGCTGCAGGAGACAGCTGCCAGAACTTTACCCAGTAAGCCACTGCCTCATGACAATGTACAGATTAATGGAGGTGAGTTAGTTTAAGATATGGGTTAGCTAGAAATATGCTTAAGCTATTGGCCAAACAATATTGCAAATAATATGTTTTCTGTATGGTTATTTCAGGGCTGAGCAGCCGGGAACAAGCAAGCAGCCTCCTACAAAATTTTAACTCCGCAAATCCTATGTTGAAAGCAATTGATTGTATATAAAATGAATTTGAAATCACAGCTTACAAAACAGAGCTTCATGAACATTTTATCTGATGATACGACAAATGACAAGTAAATTTCTTTTGTCACATGTTTCAAAGGAAAAAAATGTGTTTATAGTTTTGTTTGGGGTATGCATTTGTTTTTTTATCCAGCTTACAAAGCAGACTCTTCAGTGAGGCGAGTCTTTTGAGTATGGGCCTGAGGCTGACAGTAGCAAGTGCCCTAGAGTGTAGCAGAAATGGGAGAAGCCAAAGTCTGAGGTGGAAGGAAGGACTGATTGACAGCAGAAGTGTTGGGAGGCACCTCATGTCTAAGCAACCCTACGTTTTTGCTCAGCACAAAGAATACACTTCTCACTCATTCTTAAGGCGATATACTATTTTGAGAAGATACTGGGTGAAGTGAGAGAGGCAAGAATGAGGAGAGAAGAGAAAACTAGGTGCTCTGCCAACTAAAGGCGAAGCCCCAGATTCTCCCCCAAACTGTATCTTAATTCATGATAAAACACACACACACACACACACACACACACACACACACTTTACTTCTACTCACATGGGCTTATTTTCTGGAACGGTATTTTATGCAAATGCTGAAAAATGATGACCTCTTTAGCTGGAAGCTACCAAGCATTTATTGTTTGGTGGTGAAAAGTCTGACATTGATCAGAGGGCGCTTTTTTACTTTACTGACTCTGTGCATACCCCTTTGTATATGTTTATTAACTCAGTTATATAAGTACTTGAACAATAACAATACATTATACAGAGGAATAATGAACGACACAAAGGACAGAATGTCTTAATATCTATATCACCAAAAAGAGAAGCCTTGCTTTCATTGGTTTGACACTTGCATTTTAATCTATTTTTTTTATTAGAAAAGAAGGTTGTATACAAAAAGGGGTTTTTAGAAATCCCTGTCAGTGTGTTCAGGCACTGGTAGAACCTGCTCTTAGCTACCCTGCCTTAGTAAGTGCCCTATGTAGACATCAGCCACACATCTGTGCAGCACTCACCATGTGCCATATACTCAAGTATTATAAAGACAAGAGGAAAAACATGTTGGAAATATTTAGTACTAAAGACAGAACCCAGCACCTTATTTCTGACCTGCAAACATCTTACCACAGAGCCATGTACATCTCTAGCCGATTCACTTAGCTCTCAGAAGAACCATCTTCTGCTGTTATTGTAAAGATACTTAGCCTTTGGGGTTTTAGACATGGCTGAGCACTTTTGTAGAGAACCCAAGTTGGGTTCTCATCACCCACATTGTTTAGCTCACAACTATAGACGGAGGCTGCTTGTTCATTTCCCAGCCATCCAGGCCTGAATAATCACACAGAAACTATATTTAATTACAACATTGTTTGGCCTATTAGCTCAGGCTTCCTATTAACTAACTCTTACGTCTTAAACCATTTCTCTTCATCAGTGTATCACCACATGGCTGTGGTCTACCTGTAAGGCTCCAAGGCATGTGTCTCTTTCAGCAACTACATGGTGTCTCCTCTGACTCCGCCTACTCTATATATCTTTTCCAGTCTGGCTATATTCTGCTCTGTCATAGGCAGAAGCAGCTTCTTTATTAACCAATAGCAATAAAATAATTCATAGCATACAAAGGGGAAATCCCACATCATATCACCACCTGTAACTCCACCTCCCAGGGATATGACACTCTTTTGTTATTTATGTAGATAGGTGCATTTTACACACACACATGCATACACATACACACAAGCACACAGGTACACATGGGTACACAGTAAAAAAAAATAATCTTCAAAAGAAACGTGGTCATTGTTAATACTCCCCGAGCCTATGAAGTTTCTCTTTACATTTAATCTGTGCATGCTCTCCTGTGTTTATTTGTGGCTGTTCTTACAGAGTACCTCCCTGACCACATTGGAGATATGGTAAGAGCTAAGGACAGCAATAAACTTCTTGACTGTGTCACCCGGTGCTGATACGCTCCTTTCAAGAAACACTCCTTTGCCTCCTCTCTTCACCTGAAGAGTAGTGTCATCTATGGCCCAGAGTTGTTGTGACGATCACACCAGTGAATATATGAGTGTTCTCACTGCCTGTGGTGAGGATTCTCATGCATGAGCATCTTCATTGCACATGGTTGGGATTCTCATACATGAGCGTCCCCACTGCCTGTGTGAGGAATTTCAAGCATGAGTGTTCTCATTGCACATGGTGGAGATTCTCATGCATGAACATTCCCATTGCATGTGGTGGAGATTCTCATGCATGAACATTCCCTTTGCATGTGGTGGGGATTCTCATATGAGCGTTCCCACTGCACATGGTGGGGATTCTCATGCATGCTCGTTCTTGAATTAACCTGGAATTTGACAGTAACATTTTTTTACTCAATCAAAATATTTATTTATATCCAAATGTGCTAATGAGATGTGAAAAAAGAAAACTGTAGAATATGTTTTACATTTATATTTCTATGCAAATATACACAAATTATTTTGGTTTCATATACTTTGCAAAAGTGAATAATACATTTTAATTAAGTTTTGCTAGAAGATAAAACTTCCTCTAAAAGTGAAAACATTGTATATAAGAAATTGTAAAGGAATAAATTTGGATGATATTATGTATCTAAAATTCATTTTATGACTTATAATAGTATATAACAGGTATACTTATAGGCATCAACCTTAATCAATTGTTCTTTAGAGTCTGGTCTAGGGAATATATCTAAAGTAACTTGAATTGACATTTTCATATTTATAATAATTTTGAATAAGAAATTTTGACTGATAGCTGGCAGGATAACATTTGATGGTGATATAGTATTGTCTCTGACATATGTCAAAGTTTATTTTCTTTATACATATCTCTTAATCTTTTGCTCATCAGAAGAGTTTCCCAAGGTACATGTGCTATACTAATACAAGAGCGATCTTTGTTGTGTCTCAAAGGGGTTCAGAATGCTGGCTAGGTACTCTTTCCTCTGTTGACTTGGATGTTAGCATCACGAGTTGGAAGTTCAATAGTCAAAAAGAAAAAGTAGGAAGGAAATGTTGAGCGAAACCAGTCTTATTTTCTAATGTGTATTCTCCCTTTGACAAGTCGTGTTGACTGTTAAGGACAAAAACAAGTAACTGCTGACTCTTGCCTGTGGTTAGCAAGCTTTTGTTTATCAGAGCCAGAGACAGTTCACCCTCTTCTGCTTATTTACTTCAACTTTTCCAGAAGAGCCTTAACTTCTGGCATCCCTTGTCCTAGCATTTTTACAGTTGTATTGCTATCCTTAAGAATGATGTTGGGATGGGGGTTTTCATTATTAGCTGTTTTTTTCTGTATAAATTCGTCATTGGCTATATAAAGTTTAATTTTCTTGTTTCTTTTTTTAATATTAGCAAATTATAAGACACTCAGGTCATTGTGCCACAGGAAGGGCTTCAGAGTCTTGTCTACATAGTAAGTAGGGTGTCTCCTCCTCTCTTCTCCTCTGCTTCTTCTCTACCCATTCCACTACCCCCTCTACTGATTCTTCTTCCTCCTCTTCCTCTTCTGCTTCCTCCTCCTCCTCCTCTTCTGCTTCCTCCCCTTCTCTTCTACATTTGTTCCTTTACCTTTATCCTTCTTATGATTACTTCAAAGTAAGACGCTCATTGAGAAAGTTTCGCCATGTGGACAGCTGTCTGATGATTGCAGATAGAGATCTGTATACCATTTGCTTTCACCCAACACTCTCACACTCATTCCTCCATCAGTCATCTGACCAATGCCATTGGATGCCTGGACCCTGACTTCTCTAAGTGCCTGGAACATATCGGTGAATGCCCCAGATAGGAATTCCTACTTACTTTTGTAAAGCAGGAATGCTGTAATAAACAAAAAAATCAAAAACCCTAATGAGTAGGAGATGGAGAAATTTTATGGCAACGTTGTAAAATTAAAGTATGTAGCTTGTTACCAAGTACTGAAAGAAGTGGAATTTGCTGAGAAGAACTGAGAAGCCATGTGGGGTATCATTAACTATGGCAATCATACTGTGTATTCTTGAGAAAGTGGCTTGTGAACAGAGCCTGGAGGGGACAAGGGAGCGAGTCAGATGAGAGCTGGAAGAACAGTTCCGGTGGAGAGGACCATGAGGTTAGAGTGCATTCTGAGAATATGGACGAGTCGAGGAGGATGGTGTTGCTGGAGCAAAGGAAGTGAGCATGAAATCAAAACAATGGTACCCTGAGAGATGCAGAGAAGCACCATGAAACCCTGTGGGGGTGGAGGTGCATCTTTTATTAATCTTTATGCTAAGAATGTTCTGTTTTAAAAATAACACATATTATAAAAACAAAAATGTGCTCAATACCTATTAACATTTTGTGAGAAAAGTAATTTGATTATTTTACGTTTTAAGAAAAGCCCCACATACACACTTATATAATTAATTTCCATCTATGATCAATTTTTGGCTTATAGTGTCAATTATGAAATGTAACATGGAAAAGATTTTTCGCTCTCTGACCTCTGGATTCCTTTTTTCTTGTGCTGCATTTGGGGTGAATGTGTCTGCACTGGTCAGCCTATTGCTGTCTTTCTCAGTATTCTCCAGGAGATGGTTCAAAAGCAACTGAATGACTTTGAGAAAAATCAAAGTGTGGTGAGCAATTTCATGTCCTCCCCAAAACTCCAGTTTGAACCTGAAAGAGATGACTTCTTGCTCCAGCTCTCTGATTTCATTTTAATTTCAAAACTAATTTCACGCTTTTAAATGTTAAATTACTATAAGAGTTTTCAACTTTCAATCCAGGGTTATCTATTATCTCCCAGGCTAATTTCTGTTCTGATTAATTGTGAGTGTAGCAGACACCAGCCCAGAAATAGCAGAGGTCAGAGTGCTTATTAGATGAGATTCTGATGCAATGTATAATTCATGGAATGTATTTGCTCTTCTGTTCCATCATCCCTAATTGAGTTGTGTGTGCCTTGCCGGAGGCTCTACTTTGCTAGAGATGGCGAAATGTTCAGCTTCCTAGTGCTCTTATACTTTCCAGAAAATAGTTTAGCTGTTTGGTGATTTGCCTTCTTTATAAATATTTACTCTTCCACATACCCACTTGATTTTGTGTCTGCAGGTTCTCTAATTGTTGCTTGAACTATGCCAAAGGGATTTTGAGTAACAATAATAATTGAAGTTAATCTATTGACTAGAAAAATATAAATTTGCTTTCCTACATAATGGGCCTTTCAAAATCCAGTGTTGCATTATTTTGGGTTTCAAATGAATGGAAAATTTGCTGTCTTTGGATTGATTGATCCACAAGATTTTCCCAGAGCTTGTGGCAGGAACCCAATTCAAATCATCTTGTTGAAAAAAAAAAAGCATGGGAAAGGAGTGAGGTTGTTTCAAACCCAGAAGATCTGAGGGGTTGAAACAGTACAAATTCAATTCTAGATGTCCAAATGTCTCTTTCACATAAATAACTTTTTATTTCAGCATCATTTTTAAGCAATGAATGTCAGCAAATTGGCCAACTGTCAGCCCCAGAGAACATGGCCTTATAGCTAAGAAGGAAAGGAAGCTGTGATGCTTTTCCCTGTAGTGTCCACAATTTCCTATGCTGGGCCATTCTTAGTCGTGATGTGCACTTGGAGAATAATCCTCATGCAGACAGGTGAGAAGGGAACACCGCTGGAGTACCCAAATGAGGCAGGCACAGTGAGATGGTGTGAATCATGGATGTGAGGTTGCATCTCTCTGAGAGGCAAGAGCAACTGCCAAAAAGTCAGCCATTCCTGATGCCAGGTGACAGTTACATTTTATCAACAGAACTTCTTTCAAGGCGGCATGTTAAAGCTTCCTGGAACCGCAGAGAGAGAGCTCAGCCACACCCATAGTCAAGAAGCAGAACCTCTCGAAGGGCAATCGCCTCTGCTGATCATGCAACCTACTTATACCTCCTAGGGACCTATAATGGAGGAGGTGTAGTAAAATGTATTTTTGTTCAGTCAAGCAACATTCTTTGAAGTGTTAAAAGAAGAGTCAGGAACCTATTTGTATCTAAGAGAGTGAATTTTGGCTGTTCCATTAAACATTAGGCATGTCCCTTATTAGTATCGAGAGACTCCTTTAACCCCTTTGAAGGTGTTTGGTAAACTAAAAGTGTTTTAGTTACATTTGTTCCACAATAAAAAAAAAAAGAGCATTAAGCTGTGTTCATTCTTTCTTGCTTTTTACGTAAAGTCTCCTTTCAAATAAAATCGTCTACTTTGAAAGACAGGACAAAATTTGCTAAGCCAAAGACATGCAAGTATACTCTAGGGCATCTCTGTAAATCTTGTGTGAAACACATTGCTCAGCTCTGCCTGAATCTTGCTATGCTGGGTCACGTGAGCAACAATGTCAACCTTATATTTACGTATTGTGGAAATGACAGTTTTCCATTAGAATCAAGAATAAAATGATAAAAAGGGACAAGAAAGTGTAATGAGGAAGACTCCCATGTGCATGAATAACACCTGGGTGAATATCTGGTCCTTTCTTGATCAGTAATGGAAAGGCTAGTCAGTGACCTGACCCTGATAAAACCACCAGGGGTTTTCCTTCTACAGAGAAAGGTGTGGTTGCTTCTGGGAAGCTTCTAAGAACTCAGAAGCAGTAAATATTTTGTAAGCTCCACAAGGCAGGTTTTTTTTTTTTTAATAAGGATCAACTGGCTTCTTAGAAATGGCTTTTTGAAAGATGAAAAGTTGGAAGAAATTGTAGCTCACAACTCAGAGCTGAGATGACGGAGTTGCTCTGAGCGTATCGCAGTGACTTGGTGTGGCACACTGTCCATAATTCACTGCACGACTGTAAACGAGTCATGCTCAAGATTTACTTGGCTCTTGGATGTGTATTAACTATTCATCCAGTATTATTTTACCTATTATGTAAATAATTAGGTTCCCTTTATCAACCTCCCCCAGTAAGTCAACATTTCATCCAGTGACAGAAAAAGACCCTTCTGATGTATTCTGATTGTATAGTATCAACTAAGCTCTTAAAATTAACTTTACTCAAGTGATATTGGATATATTCCATTAGTTAATTAAAATCAAATGTCTGAAAAACTGCTTTAAATGTTAGTTGAAGTCACTGTTACTGTTGATTAATTTGCTGCTGAAATACTTGTCTGGCTGCGTTTAGCTTATTTACAAGTTGGTGCGACCACAGTGCTTCAGCTGTACCTGTAAAATGAATTATACAATTATTTTAAATGAGTTCTAGATTAGTTTGATAACACATCTATAATACGCTCCAGCTTCCAAGTTACCTTATTTGGATCACAGAGAGGAATGTCACACCATCTTGTCACTTTTATTTTGTAAGGGAAATACTGAGTGGAGGCTCTTTAAGGGGGTGTTTTTTGGAATTCCTTGTGATATATTTTGTAGAGCATATTATAGTGTCCTTCTTATCCATGAGGTTTTTCCCATAAGATAAGTGATCTTTTGAGGAGGGTTAGAATTTATAATGGAGTCTTGTGTTAAGCAACTGGGAAGCAACTATGAAAAAAGGTCAAGGGTAACTTAATAGATTAATAAAATTAGCAACTTAGTGATTAGAGCCAGGGCTTCAGCATCTTAAGAATCAGTGTTTGCTACATTTTGTCTTTGAGATGGACTTTTTCCAGTCTCTCTCCACTCTGTGAGACAACTGGCAAGTTTGATTGTATGAGTGTAGGTAGTTAAGACCCTGGCACTGCTCCCTAAAAGTTGCTGATGGCTGATCCTGCTTTATGCCTATGAACCTGAGTTTTGGTGATGCCCAAGAAATTTGCTGTCAAGGCTCAAGAAATTTTCTGTCAGGATCCAGCAAGTGTTTAGGCAAAAACTAGCTAACTGTAGGGAAAGCTATGAGAGGGAAAATTGGGTTTGGAGATGTACTCCTTGTAAATGATACCTAGCCTGCCATGTGTGCCCATACTTGATCTTCTTTGGGGATCATGCCACCCATTAAATATATAAAGAAATTCACCTATTTTTCTCTATGTAATTTAGTGATACTTTTTGATATATTCAAATCACCACCACCATCTAGTTCTAGAGCACTCTAGTACCCCTATAGAAGCCTCTCGCCATTGGCAGTCACTTTCTACCTCTTTCCCCAGTCCTTAGTGATCATGGTCTGTTATCCCTTTGTATGGATGTCTGTATTCTGAACATTAGATGGAAATGAGATGCTGCAGTATGTGGTCTTTGTGTCTGGATCCTCTGTTCAGCTTGTTTTCAAGATTCATTCATGGTATAACTCTGTCTTTAGACTCTGACTATCCCAGGATGAGCGTTAGTATGTGGTAAATGCTTAAAAAACTGAATGAATGTATCCTATAAGACTCATCTTCATATGGCCCTCCTGGAAGTCCAGAACTGAAGGCTAAGCCTTACTCACACAGCTCTTCATGGGAGGCCATGACTCTCTGTGCCTTCCCTTCTATTGTGCCTTTGTCCGTTGTGTAAGCATGGCACTGTCATTACAATGCCTATTTCACATGATTAAAGCAGAGAACACACTAACCCAAGTGGTTTCTAGATTATCTGATTCCAATTCTAAGTGGTAATTCTTCCCATTAAGAAGAGCTCCATTTGGCCTCTAAATAAATTTTTAACTGGCTATCTAGACAATAAAGATAAAAGGTGAAAGGGTAACTTCAGTGGCTGTATTGCTTTTTATTTTTTTATTTTTATTTATTTTATTTTATTTTTTGGTTTTTCGAGACAGGGTTTCTCTGTGGTTTTGGAGCCTGTCCTGGAACTAGCTCTTGTAGACCAGGCTGGTCTCGAACTCACAGAGATCCGCCTGCCTCTGCCTCCCGAGTGCTGGGATTACAGGCATGCGCCACCACCGCCCGGCCCTGTATTGCTTTTTTTAGACTCTTTGGTGATAAAGCAGAAGTTTTGGGGACAAAGGAGATCTGTTTCTCCAAGCCGCATAAGGTGCAGTGATGAGAAAGAGTAGAAGAGGGTACCACTTGGCTCTCCCAGGATTCCTCTAGTGGGCAGTGGAGGGAAGAACAGCAGTTTGCTGGTAGGGATTAGGCAATGCTAATAACAGTTCTGAGACTGGGTATCTTTCTTCAGGGCGCTGTGGGTGTGGGTCATATGAGTCACTTCCCATGAAGGCTGTGGGTTGGAATGTAGTCATTCACAAACTGGCATGCGTAGAACTAAATGACCAGTTCCTTAGTAGTGCATTACCGCCTCCCATTCACTTTTCCAGTGCAGGTTGATGCATAAACTCAAACGAATGTGTTACAATCTAAATGTAACGCTGGATTTTAATTTTGGGATACAATTTACTGCCTTTCCTTTTCCTCCCATAATTCATTCCTGTGAGGAAGGGCTTAATGGCAAGCCTCAAGACATTGCCTTCAACTTTCTCTCCTGAACTTGTGTGCCTTGGGGGGAAGAGCTGTGCCTTCCTCTGGAGAAAAATACCACATAGGAGAATATTTGCTACTGTGGTAGATTGAAAAACTTTTCAATATTTCTTATCATGGCTGCAGGGTCATAAAAGCTTCTTAGTGGCTTGGGAATGTTTGCATTAACCAATGCCATTAATAACAGTCACTGAAGCTGATTCATATTTTGTTGAACAAATGACTATGTCATGATGGTAGGGTATAATATGCCTTTAGTAATTCCAACTTCTTTAAATTTTGTGGCTGTAAATTTAAGCAGTTATGCTTACTCCGTTTTCTAATTGGGGAATGATCTGTTAATTACAAAGCGTGAATGAAAATGTTTAGATTTGTAATTAACATGATAGCACAAATATGATTCATAAATATGATTTTTTCCAGATGGGATTTTAATTGTGGTTTTTAAAAGTCAAATATCTCTAATATATGCTACATTAATTAATTAAAAAGGGTAAGATATTATGTAGATGACTATAGCCTAAATATATTCTGCACACCTGGCGTTAGGACCAATACAAATCAACTAAAAGTAGAGCTGCCCTAACATGGGAAGCCCAAACAAATTGCTTCTTGAAAGAGGAAGAGAAGTCAAAACATCTTTGGGATGCTAAAAAGAACAGTGTTTTCTGAGTCCACACACCGGGTGACCTCGTTCCGCAGAGCACAAGTTTGGCATCATTGGTTGTATAGCCCAGAACCTTCTGCGTGATAAGCGGTGTCCTAGGATTGTAGGCCAGCCATCAACTTCATTATATCATTCTGCTCGTTACAGAACAGACCATCAGTGCCTAGATCCAGAGAGGTTTAAACACTGTCAGGTTTGTTGTTGTTTAAATTCTTAAATATATTGACGTTCCAAACACTAGAGGTTTGAAGGGGAAAAAATGAAATATACTCCCTAAGGAAGAAGTGGATGCCAAAGTTTCCAGTAGAAACTTAGACAGTCGCTTTTACTTATGTGGAAATGTACTCAGAGTTCCATTTCCAAAAGAATTTTACTTCATTATTTAAAATCATACATAAGAAAAACATAAAATTATAAAAGGTTTTCTAAAAACTACAGCAACATGGGATTTTACAGGTTGAGGTAAACAAATAAAAATAGTCAAAAATCTCAAAATTATTAAGTTTGGTTTTACTTGAAGTAAGGCACATGTATGATTAGTGTCTGTCCATCTGTCTGTCTCGTGTGTGTGTGTGTGTGTGTGTGTGTGTGTGTTGCACCCATGCACCTGCTGGTTTGTATATACACCCTATGAATTCCCATGCCTGCGGAGGCCAAAAGACATCAGTAGACCCTGGATCTGAAGTTGGAGATGGTTCGGAGTCACCTGATGTAGGTGCTACAGCTGAACACAGTCCTCTGTGAGAGCAGCCAGTGCTCTTAACTGGTGAGCACCTGTCTGCGCTGACACAGGATTTCCTAATGATCTGGAGCTCACGGAGTAGGATAGGCTGCTGGCCAGTGAGTGCCAGTATCCTCCCATCTCCACATTCTCAGCACTGCTATTGTGAATCGTGTCATAGAGACGAGCTCTTTAATGGAGCTTTCAGGGCTGGAGTCCAGGTACTGATGCCTCTAGATCAAGCACTTCACGAATTGCTCTGTCTACCCAGTTCTTACAACTCTTAGACCGTCATTATCTCGTAAATTATTTGCGTTTTATGACTTCTATTCTCTGAAATGTATTCATTGAGATCTATAGAAAGTTTACTACTTTAGGAAAATATGAATTTATGTTGCCACATTTTTCGTGTCTTCCTTCCTTCTTTCTTTTTTTCTTTTTTCCTTTCTATCTTCTCTCTCATCAATCTAATTAGTTAACAAGTAAATTTGTGAACACTCTTTCTATATTTCTCTTATCAAAAGAGGAAATTTACATATATAATCTATATGAACAAAATTATTTTATTTTATTACTCTTTATAAAAATAGATTTTCATACAGTGTATTCCAATTATGGTTTTGTCTCCCCCAGGTTGTTCCAGAGCCTCGCCACACCCCCAAATTCACATTCTTTCTTGCTCTTTATAATTAGGAAACTAACAGGCATCTAAAAAAGAAAAAAAAAGAATAATAAAGTAATATAAAATAAAAACAAATGAAACTGAATAAGACTAAACAAATGGAAAAAACAAAGAGGCAAAGAAAGAGCAAAAGTAACACAAATATATACAGAGACACAGTGTTGGCAAACACACAAATCCCATAAAAATACAACATCAGAAACCATGATGTATGAGCAAAAGACCTGTAGAAAATAAAATAAAAAAGTTTTTAATTTCTTTCTTGATCCATTTTTCATTCAGTAGTGAGTTGTTAAGTATCCATGAGTTTGTAAGCTTTCTGCTGTTGATATCCAGCTTTAGTCAGTGGTGGTCACTGTCTTAGTTAGGGTTACTATTACTATGATGAAATACCATACTTGGGGAGGAAGGTACTTATTTCCATAGTATTGTTCATCCTTAGAGGAAGTCAGGACAGCAACTGTAACTGGGCAGAAACTTGGAGGAAGTAGCTGATGCAGAGGACAGGGGGAATTGCTGCTTACTGGGTCCCTCCTCATATTTCATTCTGCCTGTTTGCTTATAGAACCCAGGACGACCAGCCCATGGACCACCCACAGTAGACTATCGTTAATTTAAAAATGTAAACATCTTACAAGCTTGACTACAGCTTGGTCTTACAGAGGCATTTTCTCATATTAGTTGCCTCTAATGACTCTAGCCTCTGTCCCGCTGACAAAAAAACGAACTGCGTAGTTCAATAGGATGCAGGGTGTTACCACAGTTCTCTTGTATCTGTTGAGATTTGCCTTGTGTTCAAGTCCGTGATCAATTTCCAAGAACATTCCACGAGCTCCTGATAAGGTGGTATATTGCTTTGTGTTTGGGTGAAATGCAATGTAAGTATCTGTTAAGTCCATTTAGTTTATGACATCAGTTAGCTCCAGCATTTCTCTGTTAAGTTTTTTTCTGGATAGTCTATCTATTGGCAAGAGGGGGGTATTGAAATCCCCCATTATCAATGTATGAGGGTCAATGTGTAATTTAAACTTTAATAATGTTTTTTAAAGCATGGGTGCTCTTGTATTTGGGGCATAGATGTTAAGAATTGAAATATCATATTAGTGAATTTTTTCCCTGTAATGAGTCTGAAGTGTTCTTCCCTATCTCTTAATTAATTTTGAGTTGAAGTCTAGTGCGTTCAATATCCTGTTATTGCTTGTGTTTTCATTCTGGTGACTAGGCATCTGAGTTTCAGATGACTATAAACCTAGGTATTGATATCTGGTCTTATCTTCCTTGGTTTCTGTTGCCCTCTCCAGGGTGGGTGGTGCCTGTGTGTTGCTTGGTAGAGTTCCCCCTGAGTCTCTGCTAGGTGAAACTACCAAGGATCTAAAAAGGGTCCTCTTGGTAGATCTTGTTTCTAGGTAAGGGGAGCTGACAGGCAGAGACAGGGATTTTTGTAGAAGGAAAGGGGAAAAAGGCCTACAGGAGGATGGGCTTCAATCACCATGAGGATCCGATCTCATTCTTTGGAAACCACGGTGAGCGGGATTCTAGGGAGAGACTGTCTCTGGCATTGGTGGGTGAGACCAAATAATTGGGCGAGGAAGAAAGGCTGTTGGTTGGAGAAATTTGCTTGGTCCTTTTGGAGCGGGAGCACAGAGAAAGGAGTGGCCATGGGCACAGAGAAAGGTGTGGCCACAACCACAGCAGGTGGTCTGCTCCAAGCTGGGAATAAGACTGAGAGCTAGAGTTGAAAGACAGTTAAACATTGCCTCCCTGGTTCCCTGGCTGTCTGCAAGCTAGATTTTAGATGGAGACTGGCTCTGGCATTGGCATATGAAACAGAGGAAACAAAATGTTTATCTTGGTACCGTCTTCCATTTACTGTTACTTCCCTGGCTCTTAAGAGAACCCATATTTCAGATTTCATTTTTCCTCTTCACAGAGATATTCTGTTCTTCTGTTTCTTCAGTGAGGACGTGGTTTGAAAGTGCACTTTGGTGGTTGTTGCCTCACTAGCGCATTTTCACGTGAGTGTTGATAAATTTACCAAGTAGAGGTGGAGCACATACACACAGACCATTCTGGACAGTGACTGTGCACAGCTATCTAGAGGAACACAGTTGGCCTGTCCTGCTGCCCTCACAGCTGTGAGTAGACCCTACCAACACCATTTCAGTACGAGTGCCAAAATATCTATGCGCTCTTCTGCCTGAAGTCTCAAAGAGTACGGCATTTACTATCAGATATTTATTATAAAACTTCAAGAAAGTGTTACTCTTTTCCCCACTATTAAGTTGATGAAACTTTATCAAGTGAACACAGAATTTGAAGCCTGAAGGATTAGATGAAATAAAGTACAAGTACTACCAACCGAGTTAGAGATACGATAAACACTTAAGACATTATGGTATATAAATGTGAGGTGATTATAAAAATATGAATAGAAATAAATCCCAATAAATACTAGGTTTTATTGTCTAATGTGTAAGCAATATCCTTTGCATTTGGGTATTTCTTTTACAATACACGGTTTCCTAAGACGATAAAAAATGTTTGACAAATTTATAGTCCAAAGCACTTCTGAAAGGAAGACTAGACTCATCATTCATTCAAACTTTTATAAAAAACCTATATTCTTTAAACCCATTCACCGTGGCCCTGATGTTCCTGTGAGGTGACTACACAGATAACCTGTCGTTGGAGCAGCTGTCAATGACAAACCAGAGAGAAAGTTTCCTCAGATTCAAAGAGGTCATTATAGGGACCTGCCAAGGGGCTCACTGGGAAACCCTGAAATTGTCTCTGGGCCAGCCTCTTGGAGGCAGCACAGGTGTGCCTAATGATGGGCTTCAAAGCAGTTACCTGAGATACCAGACGTCCTATTTTTATTTTTGATTCATTTTCAGCCCTTCAATGTTCACAAATACTTAGAGGTATGTTAAGTTGTCTCATTGTGAATTTTCTTCCTAAGTCTCACCTCTTTTGAGCTGAGCCTTCTCTGATCACATATGAAATCATGGTCTGAGCACTGCTGGTCTCTGTGACTTGTTTTCAGTCACAACATTTATCATTTCTTGACTTAATATCCCTTTAATATTTTGTGTCCATTTTTCTTTAATAGAACCTAAATCCTTCCGTGACAATGGACTTTCTCTCCTCTCCTAGCATTCTGGTGCACGTCACTCTTCCTGCCTTTTGATTGTGTGTTAGACAAAGGAATAGCTGTAAAAGCACCAGGAATCCTAGAGAAGCGTGACTTGAATCTATGCTGCCTTCTACAGAGTTAGCATCTTGAACTTTCTCTCTCGAGCCTCTGTATCATTTGACATTTATAGATATTTGCAAAACCTTTGCAGCCGATCTTGCAAATCCCAAAGCTACATTAGACAAGCTTGCGTCATTCTTAGTGCACAGATCAGCAAATAGAAACAGCGGAAGTATTGAGTGAACCCAGACTTGGACATCTCTTTTGACTCAAGAGGATAGAAAACATCTTAATGGCCATTATTAACCTTATCTTTTTATATATTACACCTCAAAGGGGTTGCATGCCAATATTTTTCTATGCCATGTCTGTAAATAATTTCCTTTACAATTACCACCATTAATTAATTTGTATTGCAATAAGACCACTATATAACATATAAATACTCTCGTATGTCGTGAAGGACATAATCAACAGGTATCGGGTATAAATTTAGGTTGAGGAGTCTTGAATTAAGGAACTAAAGATTAAGGAATAGAAAAAATACTTAAAATAGTATATTGTTCTTTTTATAAATAATAATATAGAATTACCTCATTTATTAGACAGTCTACCTAGACTCATATCTGTTAGTAGTAGAATTAGCATAGTTAAACATGCTAGAGTGTAAGAGGAAACATTAAATAAAAACCTCCCGCCCTTCTAGGGGAACTTCAGTATAGCAGGAGGTGACAACTTCACAAGGTGGAGATGTGTCACATGATAGTACATACACACATAAACATACACACACATAAACATACACACACGTGCATAAATGTACACACACAAACAAATGTACACATGTGCACAGACATGAATATACATACACATATAAACATACATATATGCACAAACATGCGTACACATATAACGTGCGCGCACATAAACATATATGCATGCTTACAAACATGCATACACACACATAAGTAACTTCTTTAAAGTATATATGTGGAGGACTATAGGTCAGAGGCACTTGAGAAGTCTGTTCTTTTCCACGTTCAGGGAGGGAAAAGAGATAAGGACCGATTTTGATCATGTTATAATGTCCTAAAAAAAAATTGCTGAATCCAAAGAATTGTGTGCAAGTGCATTTCTTGGAGTCCGTGTCTGTGGGAAACACCTCACCAGGAACTACCATATCCTCGAGAGACTGGCACTCTCCGCATGCTCTCTACATGTAGGGCTGCCCAGCTGCTATGGTCATTTCTTCTCTTGGGAGAGAGGTTTCTTTCTTTCTTATTTTTTCTTTTCTTTCCTTTAAAAATATTTTTCTTTACATTATAATAAAATTACATTTGTTCCCCACTTTTCTCTCTCCAAACCCTTTCATATAACTTTATCCAGTCTTCTTCAAATTCGTAGCCTGTTTTTATTGTTATTCTATGAGTATGTATGTTTCTATATACATATGTATTGCTAAACATAATCTGCTCAGTTCATATAATGTTACCTCTGTGTATGTTTTCAGGGCTGACCATTTGGCAATGAACAAATTTCTTTCTGAAAAAGTTTCTGTCTGTTTGTCTGTCTGTCTGTCTTACTTTTTGGAAACTGAATATTTTATGTAGAAGCCTTTGCTGTCAAATAAAGAAATGTCAATAACTTTGAAGATTTATTTGGATTCAGATAAAATAAGAGAATCAATAATTATTTAATTTTTCTTGCTCTTTTGAATGTTCTAAAATATCTACAAGTCATTATATTTTAAATAAGTATTACTATACTTTGCTTTTTTATTATCCTTATTTTTGTTATAGGAAATTGATATCCTCCACCCCCATAGCCAGAAGCTTCAAAGTGCAAATTTTTTAAACAGATATTTCTTGCTTGTGTAGTCAAATAATACATTGCTACTAACAATGCTCCTCTTTCACAGAGGAGAAAACCATAATATGAAAACAATCTGAGAAACAGTATGGTAAAAATACGTACACTACGTAATGAGGTTAAATTTTTCAGAGTTTTGAATTACTGATACTTAAGCAGGGCTGTATAAATTTTTTTCGTCAAGGAGAGAGGGAGATTCCTGGAAGCAAGAACACAATGATCTTTTCCGTCTGTTCTGGAACATATGGGTGTGGAGTTCATTCGTTTATTCCAAGAGAAACCAGACTCGTGTTGACAGGACTTAGAGGGCTGGAGGGGTGGAGGCATTTTAAGACGAATGTTGGCACATCAATCTGGGCCGTGCAGTGATGGACCTTAAAGTAATTTTCAGGGTTAACAGGGTGGGGGAGATAAGAATCCATCTGTTGATATATACTGCCTTGCATTCTTAAGTGCATTGTTTACCGGAAGTTTTCCATTCTCCTCCAAAATCACTTCTGAGTGTTGCAATGCATATGTTCTGAGAGTACACAAAGATTCATTTAATGTGCCTAAGTATTTTTTTTTCTATTTGAAATATAGTTTTTTAAATTCAATCTGCTGCTTTGTTTCTTTCTGTCTTTAATGAAGCTCGCTTTTTGGCAGTCATTTTTGACTGGCTCATCCACACGGGATTGAACCTTTAGTGACTCATCAAAGTGCATTGTAAAATCTGAAAGCACAGGCTGGTTGAGACAGATTGTACTCTTTCAAACGCTTGCTAGTTCATTGCTGCTCTTGAGTTGAATGGGGTGCACCTGGAAGAAGTGAGCTTGGAGCTGAGGACTGAGCTCGACTTCTAACTCGTTCCAAAGTGCAGATTGCTATACTCAGCCTTCAGAGAGGGGTGAGCATCATTTCCCTGCAGAGTGGGTAATTAATGCGAGTGGAGAAAGAGGATCAATGGGATAGCCGGTGTGAAGAGAATCCTGACCATAATGTTTAGATGACGCGGATTCACGACAAAACAGGGAGTTCGAATGTATCTGTGTCTTCTTAAAATTGTTTTAAAATATTATTTGAAGCGTTAAAGGGACGTTTTCATGGCAAATGTAACGAATTCCAGCTGTCAATACTGTGCAAAGTGCAGCAGAAAACGCTGGTGCTTGGGGAAGTCCCTCAGGTTCTCATCAGGCAACACTGATCCCCACTAGATGCTGAGGGTTGAAGACTGCACAAAGGAACTGTTTAGAGAATTTAGTTTCACTGGTTGTGTTTGGTCCATTTATAACAATTATATTTGGTTCCTGGTTAATGAACGTGGAAAAAAAATGGGCCAAGACTAAAAATAATGTGGACTTGACCTTGTGCAGAGATAGGTATGCCCACGTGATAACCATGGCGGAAGGGAAAACAGCACCACAAAAGCCAAATGCAGCCGCTCTCAGTGCACACGTGCGGAACATGCCACTAGACGAGCCTCGAAGCACATAGACATAGGACATGGTGATTCCTTCGTGGAGTTTCATGCAAGCTGAAAGTGCTCATCTCCAGGGAGCAGAAGCCACACGGAAGGAGTGGATTCTGACCAAAGGCTTCCTTGGTTAAATCTGGGCTGGTTGGCAGCTGATGAAACTGTTGAGGTGAATACCAGGAAACATCCATGGTTGGTGAAAAGGAATGCTGTGTGTCTAGAGTAGAACTTTCTAGACTTTGTCAAGGGAAGCAAATGAGAACAGAGGTGTCGTTTGAATTCACAGTTTAGGCAAAGACTGCAGAATCAGGGTCACAGAAAGGAAAGAACCAATAAGATGTGGAATCAAAAGATTCTACAGGCAGTAGAGAAACATGATCAGAAAAGAAGGGTTCCAAGGACAGCTAGAAAGTTGTCTTTGTAGTTCAGGCAAAAATAACACAAATTTGTCTCATGAAATTATAACAGCATATTAGGTCATCATTTATTGAGATGAATGAAAATATCACAAACTTCAGTTTTGGAGTGATCTCTGTTTCAGTGACATATTTTAAAATGGCTGCAAGGTCATTATGGATTATTTCTCTGAATACATCAAAGACTTCTTGTAATCTGGAGGTAGGAGCTTGCTTCAGACTGAAGTGTGTATAACCAGGTCCCTTCAACAAAAGCTTTAGACCCATTGCTGACACACCCAACTGAATACTAATACTGCCCATGAAGTGACTTCAATACAACCAGAATGACAGCTGCACTGCAGAGAAAAGACACTTGAAGCTTTGCATTAGCTTGTCTCCAAGGTTACCATCTGTGCTGATCTGAAGTTTCAATGTGGGAATTTTTCAACCTGTGCCCAGTTAGTATTTTCAGGGTAGATACCAGTGGGCACAAAAACAGCTTGGAAGGTTCTTGAACCTTTGTAGAGTAGAGGTTATATCCATGCCGAACTTAATCACTCTGGTGTTACAGAGGGATATATTTCTGCATTCAGCTAAAAATGTTAAGATTATAGAAATTGATAGAATGTCATTTTTAGTTAACCCTACTTTGCAAACCAAAAGATACTAATTTTCATACCACTAGCCAATGTTCTCAATAGACTCAAGAGGCAAAATGGTTTTGGAAACGTGGCTGATTCTCTGGAATTAACACGTTTCATATTTTATAGTTGGTAAGCAAATCTAAGGCAGGATAAAATAGCTTAAAAGCATAAATAGTTTCGGCTAGAGATGTAGCTGAGTTTGAAGAGTGCTTGCCTAGCATGCATGCAACTCTGGGTTTGATCCCCACTTCCCACATAAAACCAGGCATTGTGGATGCCTGCCTGTAATGCGGGACTCAGAATGTGAGAGCAGAGAGCTTCACCTCTGCACAAGTTCAAAGTCATCCTCAGCAACATAGTGAGTTTCAGGCTAACCTGGGCTACATGAGGCCCAGTCTGAAAAGAATAAATAAATAAGCAGACAAATAAATATGCATACATTTTAAAAGGAAAAAGTAAACAAGTCCCAAGCCTTAACTATGACTCCAAAATCAAAAATAAAGACTAAAATTTTATAGTTGAAAAGAAAAGAGGCAATTCTCTTAGTAAACACCCCGAAAAATTGCCATTCTATTACTAATACTTATATGGAAAGAACTGTTTTTAATTCATGAAATAATTTTATATTGCCTGCCTCATTATACCAATTCCAAAATAAATATAATGGCAGTGGTAATGATGATGGAAATTTATTCTTGTAGTGAAAGAAGTTCATTCTTCATTTTTCAGCTTTTCCTGACATGGTACTAGACTTTAGGTCTGTGGCTGAGTCACCATGGAAGGTTCTGGGAAAGCTGGGCTGTCCCTTTCTTCAGCTGGGTACTAACAATGACAGGTGCTTTCAGGGTCTCCATCTGAGACTTGGGTCTTCAGGCCTGTGTGTGCAGTCATCGAAGGAAATGTCTCCTAGAATGTCACTGAACAGAAAAGCCTGCTGGGGGACTGTTGTTGAGAGGAACTCTAACTGGACGGCAGGGTTGTTTCCAGAGCCCTTATAGGAACGAAGTGACTTGCAGGACTGACTCATTTTCCCTCTGGTTTCTTGTGTAGTCAGAATTTGTTACCCTGCAGCTGAGGATGACTGGACGAGCCTTTAGGGTGATGGATAGTCTGTGAGATGTGTTTTGGCAGCGCAGACTGTGTGGCTGGGCAGGTGCTCTGTGAGTTCATGGGCTGGGAGAACTGTTCTGACTTCGGGAGACCAGGCCGTGCCCTGTTTCCGACCATCACCTTCTTCTAAGTATTCATTTCTTGTGAGGTGGTGGACTTCAGGGTCTTCCTTGCTCCAGGTAATTATTTTTGCGAAGCAGCAGTTGTATCTATGCTGATCACAACTGTGAGGCAGAATGGCTCTGCCCCTTGTTTGTGGTAGCAAGAAATCACCTTCTGTCTAGAATGGCATGGATGATAAGGAAAGTTTGTCCTGCAGGTAAGAAAGGACAGTCTATTAACTTACAGTAAAATGGGATGGTATAGGCATATGGGTGTCTTAAAACCAGGCCTGTGAACTTTTCAAATACACAGATCACTCAAGGCTATCACCGCCTCATCTGGATAATAAAAGGAAGAGCATCTAAAACAAGAACAGCAGTAACCCCTGGCCATGTTGTGTATACATCACAGAATGGAGAGGAGATGAACTCTTGACTGTCCCCTTTGTGTCTGCTTAGCATTTTTTCTCCCTGCTGCTTGAGATGACCCCGTTGAATGGCAGAGTCTCTTCCTGGTCCTACATCTATCTTCTCCTTGCCCTGAGCCCACGCTGCCCTGAACCAGCACTACTTTGAAGTTGCAAAGTTCTCTGTGACACCAACAGATCTCACACTGTGCTTGTGAAAATCATATTTCAGCCACCCACAGTGACCCACTGTGTCTGGGTCAACTGTCTGTCCTGTCTTCAGAGAGACTTCTTTGAACCCTGCCCCTTTAACTCTACTGTGGCTGTTATGTAAGGTTCATGTCTTGTGAATGAAATGTGTGATCTTTGAGCCAGTATCTGTGGTTAAGAATGGAATAGAAGAAGCTGTGGTCGCCAGTGGGAGCACTGTGAAGTGAGATCAAGATTACTCAGTAAATTTTATTCGGTGAAACTGATATAGCTTGCAAACTTATTATTGTCCAATAAGTTAGGTCAGGTCTCTCTGTGTTGTGGCGTGGTGCACTCTCAAGCCTGTCTCCGGGTTTATTAATACCCGGAGAGCTCTGGAAACTCAAGAATGTAGCTAACAAAAGACACAGTCCTTTTCTTTCTAAACTGACAGCAGCTCTGGGAAATGACACACAGTATACATTTTAATTGCTAAATTTGATAGCACTTAATTCAAAAGGGTATGAAGCATTGAGGTAAGGATTCACAGGACGTGTGGATCTTGAACATATCCCCCCAAAGCATGTGGATAAGAGAGAGTAGAGGAAAATTAATCTGTTGGGTGATTGAGAATAATCAACAAGCAACCACCATGAGAGTCTAGAATTTAAAATATGGACCCATAGAGTTCGTTTGTAAGTAAACTGAAAAGGAAGGGGATCACTGATGTCATGTGATATTTAAAGATATCTAAATTATATACAAATCAAGAGTTCAATATTCTCATGGTAATTTGTCTCCCTGACATCTGCTTTGAATCATCAGTATAAAAGGATTCTTCCCAATGTAATATAATATAACTGGTGTATTTTATTCACTTGTGTCCATTGTCTCTTGCAGTAGTTAGAGTAGAATTTGAATGAATGTTTTACATCACCACCAATACAGAATGCCACTTAGAGCAGAATGGGTCATCCGTTAGACATCAGAATATTGTACTCGGTATCATCTTTCAGGTCCAAGATCTTTTTTTCTTTGAGCAAAACACTGCAATTCATGAAATGCAGGTAGTACATTTTTAATTCAATTTTTATTTCTATAATTAGTACATGAGTTTTTATGCCCCAAACTTTTGAACACTGTGATTATTTTTCCAAGTAATATTTTATAGCTTCATTATCTCCAAAGTTACTTTGTATATTGTGTTACGGAATCACAAAGTCATTGCAACTTGGTGAGCTTGACAAAATATAGTATCCCTTCAGCTGCATTAGAAACATAAAATCTTATTCATGAAAAATAGATGTTTAAACATCTTATTAAAGCACCATCCCAGTGATGCATTATTATGTTTAAGAGCTACTTGTGTCTAATATCTTTATTAATTAGAGCGTATTTCATTAGGTTCACAAGCTGTTTTCCTTAACCTTGCGCTAAGAGCGACCACACAGGAGCAACTGTATCTGCACGTACAGTTTCCAGCCCACCTGGGCACTCGGTGATGTCATTTCACTTCATATGCTTTGCAAGTTTTACTCCAACATGAAAATACTCTGTATTGCACCACAATGAAATGACAGATAGTTGCTTTTCGTTATAGTACATTTTGGCTGAAAGTTATAATTTATACTTAAATTGAGAACAGTACTTTTCCTGGTATTGAAATCTGACAGAGCTTTCTGTGAATGTTCATAAAGACAGTATTTTTGTGTTGGTGAATATTCTAACCAACCCAGTAGCTCATTTCATAGGTCCTGTGTTTGCTTATTATTTCCTGTAATTATATCCTTCAATGGAAACTCTTGGTAAAAATGCAAAGTATAATTCAGTCAAGGCAATTTGATTGTGTATTAAAATAATGATATCCAGATACACAGCTCTCTAAAGAAAGAAGTAAGTATATCCAGAAAAATGTATTGCATTGGAAAATGTTCCACACATGTTGTTCGCAGTAACTGAGTCCTTGGTCAGTGTCAAGCAGTATGTAAGAAAAGTTGAGAATGGTCAGGGTGACAAAACATGGAGTTTCTGTGTTCTTAGCAATGTCCATCTACGTGATTTAACAGTTAAGCAAAGAGGGATACACTTGACCGTTTCTTTTGGAATGTACTCAGTCAATTTAGCATGTGGACCTTCATAACTGCTCATTGTATGAGAGGATCAATTTTTTTTCTTCCAGTCAGTTTCTGGTCAGATTTGGAATAATTAGAATTAAGTTTAGTTCTCTGTTCTGCCACGGTGACCCAAACACACTAGCACAAAAATCACTGATTTTTATTGCATGTATAATTTTGTCTATTTGTTGGATGCGTCTATGTGAGTTCTTTATATGGACGATATTTTATTAATCTTGTATTTCTTTTTATAAGTTTTAAATGGCGGTGACCAAGCTAAACTTAAATGTAGAAGGATTTGTTTTAGCTAACCACCACTTCTGAATTTTAATACATGTTGACAGAGGTTTCTGTCCCACCCAGTCCTGCAGTCGTTCAGTCCCAAAGAAATACACAGAAGCCTACATTAATGATAAAATGGTTGGCCTATTAGCTCAGGCTTTCTTATTAACTCTTATATCTTACAGTAACCCATAATTCTTGTCTGTGTTAGCCACATGGCTTGGTACCTTTTATTAGTGAGGCATTCTCATCTTGCTTCCTCTGCATCTGGATAATGACTGCAGACTGAGCCTTTCCTCTTCCCAGAATTGCTGTTCTGGTTGCTCTGCCTCTACTTCCTGCCTGGCTACTGGCCAATCAGCATTTTATTAAACAAGTACAAGAAACAATCTTTACAGGGTACAAGACTGTTGTCCCACAGCAATTACATATTCCCTGGCTCCATTGCATCTGGACCCCAGGTGAGGTAGGTTACTATGGTAACCAGTGGATGTATCTGAGGCTCCCTATCTCATGGCAAACAGGAAACAAGTACAGCAATTCAGTAGTGGGAGGGAACTAGGGCAAGGTACAGCTTTTAAGGAGAAACCCCAAATGACTAACTTCCTCCAGCGTGTCTTCACCTCTCACAGTCTCTTAGTCTCCCAGGTACCTGTTCAAGCTATTAATCCATCCAGGGACTAGGACAGCGCACACATGATACCTTCATGCATCACATCTAGACATGTGCTTGGCTGATTTGGTCAGTGTTTCATGGTCCAGTCAGCTGGCATTAAAGATTATCCATTACACTATCCTTAGTAATTATTTTTAACCTGGTGAGTACTCGGACACAATACATATATGTTGACCATTGACTGATCTAGGCAAGATGACGTGTGATGTTTATTTCTATAAATCATGCATATAAAGTTATTGGTAAACTATAGGCTGATTCCACCTCTCTACCATTAAGGTTCATTTTCTGTGAAAGGTACCAAATTTATAAAATACTTCAGAGTCAACAAACTTATTGTATGTTGAGTATGGAGGCAGATTCTGCCTGTTTTCCTCCCAATCTGCTTCACCCTTCCCTAGAGGTAGACACATTAGTAAATATTTCGATATAAAAAAATACCCAGAGAATACCTCTGAATAAAGGTGTTCAAATTACCAGGTCTAATCGATAAAATTCAAGCATAAATGTTTTCTGTAAATTTTAGGACACATATTCTTTTTTTATTTTTTTCCCCTCTCTGTTGGCTGGTGTGCAGACTCTCACTGGCTCTCAGCAGCCCAAATTAAGGTCAGGAAGAGAACACATGTTGAGACACGAAAGAAAGATCTGTTTTTGCCCAGTGGAATTCCTCTATTTTCTGTAAAGTTCTTTGCTTCAAGCTTACTTATGTAAGAGACAATAAACTGACCTTCTAAAACTCTTGGACATTAGATTTTTTTGAAAATGTTTAACTAAGTGTTTTGATAACTGATGCGTCTCTTCTAAGACTCTTCTTTGTCTATATGTATCCTGTGGTGGCTTCTGCAGAAAATCTCCTCTATTATGCTTTAGTGACCTTTTGGTATAAAATGTTTCTTGAAAATAGGATCAGTATATTATAGGAATGTCATTAATATTTATTCACAACCCACATTCATGTTACTAACACATATACTTATACATACTAAGTATTTTTTATTAGAATAATAGAAAATAGCCTGAGCTATTAATGATAACAGTATTGATGGACTTAAATTTTGCCCAGAGAAAATTTTGTTTCAAGATTATAGGACAATATATGAAACAGACACCTAAAGAATTGTATGCAGAGATATTTGTCTTTGAGCGTGGCATTTTGGCCTGGGTGAAAGAAACTGACCAAAGTCCATAAGATGATGTCCTAGAGACATCACCGTTTTCATTTTCTTCACAGGTCTGCTCAAGCCCTGAGCAAGGAAGTGGGCTGTGCCTGTTCCAACAGCAGAGCGGAAGCCTGCAGTGGTCCTGTCACGAGGCTCTACTGTTCCTTACTGTGACATCGAGAGACGACTCCCTCACCGGTTGCGGCAATGTCTGTATCCAATCTATCATGGTGAGTGAATTGCTTTCTGATCTCAAGGACACAGAAATGTTTACAGTAGCAGGATTTTGTGAGAGATCTGCTATCAGAACCTCTGAAGAGAACTTCAAAAATTGGATTTTCAGATTGCCCTATATTCGAGGGAGAAGAGATGTTTCTTTTCTTGTTTGATAATTTTATATATAATTCCTTATTTACAACATTTTCTCCTTCCTTCTCCTCTCCTCAACTCCCTGCGTTCCTCCCTTATCAAATCCATGACTGCTTGTTCTATAGTTATTATTGTAACATACATACATAGGTAGCACCGGCTGAGTTATCTTGTGTTGTTCATATGTACATGTGTAGTCCTGACTGCATGGGATTAGAGAACCTATTTGGGGGCTCATCTTTGGAAAAGGTTGAATCTTTCTCTCTCTCGGTAGCCATTGATTGCCTGTCGCTCTCATCTCAGGGTGTGGTCCTGTGAGATTTACGGCATCCACACTTAGCATTATCAGTGCTGTGACATATGGGCACTTTAGAAAGCGGTCCAGGCCACACAAACACCAGAGGCATGTTTACCTTTCCCGTATACACCAGGGGGATGAGAGGTTGGAAGACTATTTTTCCAGTGCCCTTTCCCTCATGTGTATACTCTCTGATTTAGGTCTGAGAAACCAAAAGTGTAGCTTTGTGCACAGAATAGATATTTGTTTATCAGTGTTGCTTTTCTTCTAGTTCCATATCTCAAAAAATAAAAAAAATAAACTACCTAAATTAAACTAAACAGAACACAAAATTCCATTGGTCGATCAGCAGCTTCTCTATGCCAGTAGCAGTATCTGATGAGTCTGAAGCCATTCGCTGAACTTGGAATATTCTTTAGATGTAAAAAGAGGAATTAATGATGCTGACGTGAAATGGCAGTCTTTAGTACAAGACCGTGAAGAGAAGTCTGGAAACCTTCCGTTTCTTTAAGAGCACATTTCATTTTCTTCTGCAAACAGAAATAGCATCGGAGTCAGGGTTTGCTTGCTGACTTATTGCAGCTCCCTGAACTTACTTCTAGATAAGTAAGCAATTTATTTAGGGCAAAGCATATAATTATTTGTTCAAATTTAGAGTAGTATTTCTGAAGGACCTAATTCTGAATGGCTTCCATAGTATGTGTCCTTGGATCCTTAGACCTGGGTGTTGAGGGCCTCATTTTAAAAATAAAAAAATAAAGAGAATTAAAATATTTAAAATATATTCTGTAAAGCGTTAATGAAATCATTAGTGATTTATTGCTATAGAATTTAATTTACTTTTTTATTTTTATTAATATAAAATTATCATCACATTTTTAACCTTAATTTCTCTAAATATTGTGACTCTGAAAACCTGTGAAAAATGCTGACCCATTTTTTAAAATAGAATTTTACCTTGGCCAGTGTGTGAGAAATGAGTCTTCAAAGGCCCCAAAACATGCTTGAGAGATAGTAGAGTACTTGTCACTCAAACATGGAGACCTCAGTTCAGATCCTCAGCACATCAGTGCTGAATACTGGGCATGGCTGTGCATTCCTGTAACCCCCATGCCTAAGAGATGGAGATTTGAAAATGCATTGGGGGTGGAGGGTGACTACCAAGTCGACCTGACCAAATGAGCTCTACCACACCAAAGGTGGAAAGCAACTGAGGCAAACAACTGGCATCAACTCCTGGCTTCCACATGAGTGTGTACATATGCCCATGAACGTGTAATCATAGGAACACAAGTATAAAGAAATAAGTAATGAGACGCAAACAACATAGCAAAGAGGGAGAGTGGCCAGGAGAAGGAGAGTGGAGAGGAAGCAGAAGAGGAATGGAGGATGAGGAGGAGGAGATGGGAAGAAAGGGGGAGGGGGAAGCAGGCAGAGGAAGAGATTAAAGCAGATGTGGGCAGGAGGAGGAAGAGATGATTAAAGCAGATGCTGTTGTCCAATCTCACGACCCTGTGAGTCTGAGCCAGATCACAGTGGCCGCACAGGGCTGACACAGGGGTCTGGCTTTGGGAGCCTCACAACACCCTGCTGTGATGGATGATTTGATTTAAGGCCACCTGAAACAATAAAACAAGATGTGTGTGTGTGTGTGTGTGTGTGTGTGTGTGTGTGTGTGGGGAGAGAGAGAGAGAGAGAGAGAGAGAGAGAGAGAGAGAGAGAGAGAGAGAGAGAGAGAGAGAGAGAGAGAGAGAGAGAGAGAGAGAGAGAGAGAGAGAGAATCATTCCAGCTTAATTGTCTGTCCAGGCTCCCTCATGTTGGCAGGTGTTCTGCAAATAGATGCTGTGGAAATGAGTGAAAAAATGCTAAGCAGGCAATTTAATGAGAATGCATACCTTCATCCTAAAAGAAAAATTTAAATTCAGAAGCCATGCATAGAATCTAACATGTCTGAAAAAAAAAATTGTCTTCACGTTGGTAGCTCAACGGTCTTGGAAGTGAGGCCAAGGTGCTGTAATTCACCAGTGTGTACATTAAGCTCCCATGCAGGGAGATCTTCATCCGTTCTGCCAATCATCCTCCCTCTCGGCATCTGAGCTGCCTCTTTCTAGTACAGAAGAGTAGGAAAGGAGTCTGAGGGACTCAAGTCAAGCCACAACTCATGCTTCTTTCTCTTGTAAGAAGTGACGAATCTTTTCCATATTAATCTTTGCCGTTTTTCATATCTCCTAACACTTCTAGTCTGTGCTTTGAGGAGAGATTACCTTGCATGTATTTAGCAACGTATAGCAGCCTACCAATCTACCAGTTCTCAGTGGAACCTCTTCAGAAAATTACAGGAATTTAATGAAATTGCTATTGTCCATGATATGGCTGCATTTTGAAGTCTAGAAACAAAGACTTGACTATACTGCCTCATACTGGAAATAAATGGTATTGTCAGGTTTTTAACTGGCATGTAACACATGAGTGCCTAGATACCCGATTTGTTTGAAGGAGTATGTACTCTACTGTGGAAGAGAAAATCACAGGGGAAACTAAATCTTTGTGTGTTGATGAGAGTAAAGAGACCTAAGGAAGATTCAAAGCCACAAGGAGAGGGCCCCTCTAGGAGGGTTTCTCGGAACAGTGTCTGCCTAGAAGTGAGAAGCAATTCGGTTGTGGTTTTTGGTTCTTTGGAACTGTGCTTTAGCTTAACTCGCTTCTGCTTGTCCTTCTAATCGACTTGAGAAAACACATCAGGGCTGGTGAGATGGCACAGGGGGTAAAGGTATCTGCTGCTGAGTCTGCTGATCTGAGTTTGATGTCCAGAACAGATACGGTGGGAGGAAAGAATCTACTCAGCACCTTGTCCTGGGACCTCCACATATATTCTGTAGCGTGTGTAATAAATACATAAATAAATAAATAAATAAATAAACAAACAAACAAACAAACATTTAAAAAGCTCATGTCATGCTGTGGGCACTTTGGCTTGCCTAGCATAACATTGTATTCTATTCAACTTTAATAAAAATGTGTTGATTTTTAAATGTAAACACTCAACATAATGCAACATAAACATAAGTGTTTACGTGTGTCACATCAACTCTGATTCCCACATGTCACATAAGAATTAAGAAAATGTAAGTAAGATACTTATATTCCTTTGTATAGCTATCCTGTAAGTTAATATTCTTACATTCCCTTATACAGTTATTCACCGATAATCTTAACTTTTAAATAGCTGGTCTAAAAGAAATTCTTATTTACATGAATTTAAGAATTGTTTTTTGCTCTAGTAGTTATGTGCATGCATGACAATTGTTTTACACACACACACCTCTAAAAACAGCAGCTTTATAATGCTTCCAGATTTCTAGGAAGCTGTGGTCTCAGTCAGAAAGGGGAGCAGCAGGAACTGACTGTAGAGTTCCATAGAGTTCCATAGAGATGAAGGAGATGCTTCATGAGTCTACTTTAGCCATGAGTCTAGTTTAGCCATGGGTCCAGTTTAGCCATGAGTCTGCTTTAGCCATGAGTCTAGTTTAGCCATGAGTCTAGTTTAGCCATGGTTCTAGTTTAGCCATGGGTCTAGTTTAGCCATGAGTCTAGTTTAGCCATGAGTCTAGTTTAGCCATGAGTCTAGTTTAGCCATGGGTCTAGTTTAGCCATGAGTCTAGTTTAGCCATGGGTCTAGTTTAGCCATGAGTCTAGTTTAGCCATGAGTCTAGTTTAGCCATGGGTCTAGTTTAGCCATGAGTCTAGTTTAGCCATGGGTCTAGTTTAGCCATGAGTCTAGTTTAGCCATGGGTCTAGTTTAGCGAGTAATTGCAAGATGGAGACAATGGCTGAGGTGATGTTGCCCAGGATCAAATCAAGAGGAAAGCCAGGATCAATTGCAGACATCCACAAACAGGTGGCAGCTTGCAGGTTATGCTCCGTGGAAAGATAATGTCTTTGGTAACAGATATAATTAACAGGAAACACCACAAGCCCTGAACAAGTGAGAAGGAGATTTGTATCTGTAGCACAGAGGAGAGTACGCTGTTTGCAGTTTTTTGAATGAGAACACCGAGGTACGGGACCCTAAGTAACATGCTCAACATGGCAAAGCCACTAAGTAGAGGATGACGTAAGCGCTAATTGCCTGATTCCAATTAGCACCCCCTCAGAAACTATTTTTCTGCACACAAAATATATCCCTGCTACGTCTGTTTGTCCCCCTGAAGATTCTATAGCTTCCATTTCAATTCAGATTGTTCCTGTAAGTGTTCTTCAATCTGCATACATACTACAGCTTTCAAAGAATACCATCAGGTATTAGAATACTGTTGGAAGTGAGGAGGCTGGGGATAACCCCACTGATTTCCTAGGGTAAACAACGCAATTGGTAATACAACAGATTTAGTTGAATTTTAAAGGGTGAAAAGTGAGCTCCTTAAGTGACAAGATTTCCAGAGAGTAAGACTTGGTTATTATTACTTTTTAAAAGACAGGGTCTCAGATAACCCAGTCTGGTTTAATATTTGCTATGCAGCTGAGAATGACCTTGAACTCCCTGTCTTCCTGCCTCTCCCTCCACAGTGCTGTGATTACAGGCATGCGCCATCACCCTCGGCCAATTCATTGACTTTGAGTTGTAACTAAAAGGGTGTTGTCATCCTACAGTCAGAAATAGAGCACAAATATAGGCAGAGCTTGCTCTGATTTCACTGGAATGGCTGTTCGGTCCCTGCCTCTTGAAGACCCTCCAATAATTCTTATAACGGAGCCTCCCACAGGCTCCGCTAGCTTAGCACTCCATAGCCTCCTGTTTCCATTACAGTAGCTTCATTGATTAGTGTTTCTATGGAAAGCCCTAGCATAGCATTAACTGATTTTGCTGAATTAATAGTTTTTGCAAAATGACAGTTCCAAGGCTATTTTGTACTATGATGCCTACATACACTTCATTATTGTTTTTTTTTATCTTAATTTTTTTCTTCTGTGAACGACGGTGCACACTTGCCATCTTTGCATTCAGAAGACTGAGGCAGGAAGATACCATGCTTGAAACAAGCCTAATCTATATAGTGAGACCTTGAGAAATAAGAATAGTTATGTTTGTTTGATATTTGGCAGCCAGAGAGGGATAATGATATCACTGGGTTCAAGTTAAGAAGCCAAATATCCAGACCCATGGGCATCCTTTATGGTCAGAGTCCTGTGCTAAGCACAGTGGTGATGTGTTGATCGAAACAAAGATTTAACAGAACGTTTTATTAGCCAGAGGACTGAAAATTTATCAAGTACCCCTGACGTAGAGGGATGAGTTCTCTAAACAGAAACACCCAGAATGTTTTTGTAAAACAAAATAGCTGCTTGTCTTTCCCACTTGAGATGAAAGACCTCACCTTTCAGGAACACTAGCATAGCTCTTGCATTTTCCCCCAAATATAAAATGCATGCTGAATGCAAAGAGCTGAATACGATAGGCAGTGATAAAGCAGAAATTAGAAATGGCTTCAGTGACGGAAAACCAGTTTTAAGAAAGCTGAGGTATAATATATATATTATATATGTTACATATATATAACATATGTTACATATATATTATATATATGTTTTCTTGCAAAAATACCCCTATTGTACATGGATGGAACTTTGACATCTCCTGTTTTCATGAATGGTTTATACCTGCTGCTGTATTTGATGGGTATGAAGCAACATCATCGGGGAAATGCATGCATCCCATATGACAGTAGCATCATTTCTGTTAGTCACCCAAGTAGTCTGGGTCTTCAGTTGTCTTCTGATTTTCCTTTTTAGCAGTTTTCTACTACTGTAAATGATTCTGCTGCTGTGAGAGACAATTATTCAAATATCATTACCTCACCAGGCATTCACACACCATTTGGTATGTTTTGCTTTCTTGTGTGCACTAATATTTCCTCCTGATTTAATTCCTATAAACACTTAGCATTATGCTGTTAATTGTCTGAGATGCTGTTTATTCCTAGCTGGCTAAGGTAATTTTATCAGAAGTTAATAAAATTTCTTTTATGTGTGTCTGAAGACAAATTAAAGCTTGAATTGTTGAAGTAATTAATGTATTGACTACATTAACAAGAACTGAATTATATTTCCAAAGTAGGCTTATAGTTTAAAATTCTATTAAGCATGTTGACAAATTCAATGTCATTCTAATAGGATCAGAAAACTACTTTGAATTAATTTGTATTATATAACATGTGTGATATGAATGATATATCCTTAGTGTAAATATTACACATAATATTTATTTTACATTAGGTGCTGTGTTTGTATCAGTTTTCGTTATTTATGCTGTTAAGTTTCAGCCTTGCAGAAGTAATGTTTCACATTTAGAGTGAAAAGAAAGTTGAAGCTTGAATTGTGTGTTCAGAAAGGAAGTTTAGAGCAGAAGGTAGAAAATACCGCTATTTGAGATTTCAGGAATCATTTTTTAACCCCAGATTTATGATAAAAATATAATCAGAATTGGCTACATTCATTTGTAGAAGACGAAGAGGAGGAAAACTTTACATAAACATAAAGCCGTTATTCCCATCAACAAAATGAGGCTTATGTGTTGAAGAAAACTTCCCCGGTGAGGTAACGGTAACTTGAGTTTTTCCCATTGTATCATTGGGTGGTTAAGACATGGGGAGGAGTTTAAAGTCAGAGACCCTCCTTCTGAAGGTAGTGACAATGAAAACTCGAAGACCGTAAGTCTTGCAAACAAGCAGACTACAAGAGTGCATTGGGTTTAATGGAAACTCAACTAGAAGAAACCATCCTACAAGAAGAAAAGAGGAAACCAAACTCACAAAACAAGAGCTCAAGGAAAAGAAAAACTTGCTCCCTTCCCTGATTGCAGAACATTTTAAGGCAAAGTCTGATGATTTCGAGTAAAGTCAAGATCTTGAATTCTGTAAAATTTCAGTATGCCTTTCCATTCACAGCATGTCTTTTCAAGCCTCTTCAAGCTGAAATCTCTCCATTATTAAAATGATTAATACCAATTTGGTTCAGAATTGACTCTTCAGATGAATATATTATATTTTTAGAATTCTTGACTGTTTTGTGCTTCAATGACACGCCTTTAGAAATAGCTTTTGAAACTTTAACATTTATAGGAAGCCTCTTGTATATTTTTCCTATCTACCACAAATTATTTTCTTTCTCGAGAGGAGGCTGGTATAAAGCGAGATCACTCTAAATGTTTGCTAGGCCCCTTTGCACCTGGCTATTTCCTTCTGGGCTTTTGGCCAAATTGTAACCCAGCCAGATCAGTCTTTACCAGAGGTGAGCCAAATATGATTACCCAATCTTGGAATTTGAACCTCTCAAAATATAAATAAATCTTTGACAAAGAGCCCACATTGGGTAGTTTGTTATAATAATACAACATGTAGTTTACCAAGCAAAGGGGACTTAACAACAACTCGGGGCTGGAATGTTATCCTCTTAGTAACTTCCAAACATCTCTCTCATGGGTTGGCCTTTCTCCTGTGACTTAGACTGCATTTTCGATCATTGGTGGTGTTTGCTTACTTGAATGTTTTCTTATCCTACCCTCAACACAGCCAAACTTTTTTATTGGTTTTTATTGAGTTCTACATTTTTTCTCTGTCCCCTCACTTCCTCTCCCCTGCCCCTTCAACCCTTTCCACATTCTCCCAATTTACTCAAGAAATTTTGTCTACTTCTTCTTGCCATGTAGATTCGATCCATGAATGTCTCTCTTAGGGTCCTCATTGTTGTCTAGGTTCTTTGGGATTGTGAATTGTAGGCTGGTTTTCTTTGCTTTATGTCTAAATGATAATTGTTTTTCTGGGTTACCTCTCTCAAAATGATGTTTTCTAGCTCCATCCATTTGCCCACAAATTTCAAGATGTCATCATTTTTTTCTGCTGTGTAGTACTCCATTGTGTAAATGTACCACATTTTTCTTATCCATTCATTGGTTGAGGGGCATTTAGGTTGTTTCCAGGTGCTGGATATGACAAACAATGCTGCTATGAACATAGTTGGGCACATGTCCTGGTTGATCACCCTATGGATATATACCCAAAAGTGGTATTACTGGGTTTTGAGGAAGGTTGTTTCCTAATTTTCTGAGAAATTGCCACACTGATATCCAAAGGGGCAACAAAAGCAAACTTAAACTATCTACTGGGTGTCTGTAATTATTATCATGATAGTGTGACCCAAAGGTTATCTTTCAAGTCATTTCCAACACTCCGTACTCCACTATTTTTACTATGCATGTTGGGTATCAAGCAAAGCCCTAAAAAAGACAGTGCTGATTAAAAAAATGGCAGCTATGGGTCATGCCCTCCATTATACTAAAGATTCTTTTATAGAGCTAGTTAATTTTATTTCTTCTCAGAATAGTCCCTACATTTCCTTGTTATCACCCTCATGTAGAATCCTGATGCCTGTCAGAACTGATATGAATTTCCCTAATTGCTTTTCTTTGCTCTCAAATCACCTTACTTGTAAAGTTAATTTGCTAAAAAATACTTTTTATTTTACTCTATACCATTCTTTCTCATGAATTCTAGGCTATCCCCCAAACTAGATTTAAGGCTGTTTATACTCTGGTCCCCACATGAATGTCCCATGAATAAACTTCTGCCCTAATCTATTTTTTTTTTTAAGAAAAGAAAAAACAAATGGTAAATAGAAAGAAAACAAAAAGAATACGGTCTTTGATCCTGTGGAGCAAATGCAGGGCCTCTTACATTCCAGGTAAGTTTGTGGCTCCTGACATCCATCTCCCAGGAAGGGCCAGCACTTTGTCACTGATAGCAGTTCCAGCTAGAGGTGAAACATCTCAAGGTGGAGAAATACTTGCAAGTCATGATATGCCGAGAGGGGTTTACTTTCTTGGGATAATGAGTCTGAGGCTGGATGTTCAATTCCCACAGGTACTAATTAGGTTTTCTCTCTTTTACATCCAGAGCCTAATCCTGCGGGCTTGACGAGCCTTCCTTCACACACATGCAATTAATCACTGTCACTCTGAGCAGGTCATTAATCATCATCAATCCACAACTAATACAGAGGAAAATACGTAGGCACTCACGCCAGGGACACTCCGTAGATTGGTAATAGGCCTCAAGGATCATCTCCCCTTTGAATATCGTCTAGGTGAAAGACTGTGTCACAGTGCATTGAACTACGTTTTTCTCTTTATTTTGTAATGGTCTCTCCCCATTTCCCCTTACCCCCATCCCATCCTCTTGTAAAAAATCTTACTGGCTAATAGCACCAATATTTCTTAGTCTGTGGACTCTTTCACGTCAGTTCAGGTAGATCATTCCAATACTCAAAGCAGAAAAGTTGCTTTGGGGCCTTGAGCCATGGAAACTGTAATTTAGAAAGTAACAAATGGTTTATACTATATTTTCAGTCATTAAAATAGTTATGTAGTCTGAGGTATGTTCTTTTAAACATTATCAAATAAGTATGTGAAATTATCATGTATTAATATAGGAAATACATTTCCATCTTTTTTTGTCATTTACTGGGTTTTGTGTTTGAGCTATTTTTATTTTATTGTAAAGAGATTTCACTTTGATTTTATATCAATTTCAACTTAATCAACAGAAGACATGAAACCAATACTTTCTAACAATATTGGATATTCACTAAGAACATTTACCCCGGCCATTAATTTACCCTTTGCTTTATGTTCCAGTTTTAAGTTCATTGTTAGGAGTCTTGAGGGTAATTTAATTCATGAATGAATAGGAATTTAAAAATGATTTTTACACAATTTAAGAGGTAGACTAATAGAACTTAATAATATATAGACTAAAACCATAGTATTTTAATGTAAGTAATATATTATCTCTCATAACTACTACTTATTTATTTCAACATGTGTTCCTACATGGCGTCAACATGTAATGTTGAAAGCTGTGGTTAGAATGGTGGATGAAACAGAAATCTCTAATCTCATGAAGCTTGCATTCAGTCAGCGCGGAGGATGACTAGGACTCTACGAACAAACACCATCAGGACAGACAGTGAGGCACACTCCGAGGATGATCAGGCAGACAGATTGGGCAGTATAGAGTCAGCCCTAGAGGATGGATGGGCTTTGTAAAGACCGGCCTTTTGGAGGAGGTGGTAGAAAGCTGCGAGGCTGCGCCTTGTTAAGAGAAGAGCCATTCCAGGCACAGACTGCATTGCAGGTGTCCAAGATGCATTTTAGGTTTATTACTAGACGCTCCCCTCACAGACTCTAAGGCTACTTTCAGGATAAACAGAAAACGTCTTTAACTGAAGAATTGGAAATGCCTTGATGATGGCCGGTCCCTGGTGTGATCATCAAGGGGGAGATGGGGGGCAGCAACCAGAAGAGAAAGCAATGCTGGGAGGTGAGCTCGGCTAAGTGGCATGGAGTCAAGCGTGTGCAGAGACAAGGGGACTGGAGAGTCTCCCTGCGATGGGATATTGCTGTCACTCATTAGGCCTGGTGAAATATCACATAGAATGTAGATTCAGAGACAGGCAGTGATGGTAGCCATCCAGTGCCGAGAGCAGCCTTGGCGTCACGTGCCTTGCAAGTCTGAAGGACTTATCTGACACCTGCAGTTTATGAAGCTAATTATAGTGTGCTCTCAACATAAACACCCGGAAAATATTCCTAATGAGATATAACCATGAGAGAAAAATAATGAAGTAATGAAAAATCCCATGTAAGGATACAGTCTGTTTTTCATTATTGTCAATTTAAAAACGCTTAACAATACATCTCTGCCCATCTGAATAATTAGAGGCATCATATAAAGGAAATTTCATCTATAAAAATATATTATCTTGCATTAAAGATTTTTATAGTGAAGAAATAAATGTAAATTATGAAAAGTTGTGACTGTTTTTGTTGTTCAGTTTGCATTGGAAACTTATTATTTTCCTTTCTCTCCAACAAAACCTAAAGTTAATTTTAATATATAAGGCAGATATGGTGAAATGATTTATTGTGTTCTATACACTGGTTGCTTAATGTGGGGATGGTTATTGAAAATATATAATATAATATACAGTCAGGGGCTAATGTATGTTGCAGAGAATGATGGTATAAAATTATTAGGTGCCTTTTCTTAGGGGGAGAATCATCTTTGTTTTAAGATTATAACCATTCTACACTTCTGTGTTAAATATGGTTCGCTTTTGTTACTTAAAGATGGAAGCTGGGATTTCTTAGTGTCCTTATTTAGCCAAACAAAAGCTGGAAACTCAGTCTTGACCTGCACCCCTCCTCCATCTTGGATTTCTGTGTGTGTGTGTGTGTGTGTGTGTGTGTGTGTTATTTCACTTAGGACATAAAATCAAAAGGTCTGGAATTTCTGTTGTACTGGAAATTAGTTCAAATTAGCTCCAGTCCAAATAAGGTTACATCTCTATAACATTAATAATGTTAGTGTTGTATGACTCTGATTACAGAGGAGATGTCTCATGGTCCCTGCAACCAGTTCTGGCCCAGGGGTTCGCTAGAGTCAGCGTATTAAGAAAATCTTCAACACAACCTAATAGAATCAAGTGACTGCATGACTGCAGATGCATCCACCCTCCCTGAGTCCTTCTGTCTGGCAGATGTCTGCTACTGCCTAAACAAATAGGGACGGCTACTTGGTCCAATTTTTCTGTTCTTTTATCATTTAAGATCTATTGAGCATTTCCAGATAGTCACAACTGTTTCTTGCCTGGTGATGCCTGCTTTGTGGTCATAATTAACATTTATAAATTCTTTTTATTTTAAATAATTGCATTTCCTTTACTGGAGAACATTACAGTTCTAATAGTAGTTTTGACAGACTCAGTGTCGTTAGAGTTGAAGTGAATTCATAGTGTCATACCCCTCAATTTGCCAATGCTGGTTCCATGTATCAAGGAGTACCATTTTTTCAGAACTGGGTTTGAAGCATCGAATGTGTCTTAATTTTCCGGAATTTGAAAAGTTAAATGCTGAAGCCCATACTTAGACTGCATAAATTTTGCTTGATGAGTTGAAACAATTATCAAGACAACATTTCCCCCTAATTATAGGTCTTTTAGATAATATGTATGACTTAGCTACCTCAGTGCTGATGCTCGCTCAGAAGTTGCCCAGAACAACGAAGCAGCTGAATAGGGATGGAATAAGCTCCACTGGGACCTGAGCTGCTATGGGCAGCTCCACCAGGCTTCCCTGTTTCTGCTGGGAGCTGAAAGCTGAGATCCTGGCGCATCCACCGTCTTTTGATGGACGTATTTCATGGAGGGTGGAGACCACTGTTCCGGATGAGTTCTCACCCTTATGCTTTCTCCCTTAGTAGATATGTGCTGCAATCAAAAATCAGTTCTACTGAAGCACGGATTTAAAAAAAAAAAAGATTAGGTTAACTCCCATCCGGTTTTAGATGATAGATGCAAAGCGGTTTCATGAACAGACAAAAGAAATTGAAATTCAAATTAAGTGATCTCCCTGAGTATATTTTCATTTAGACATTTTTACCTGAGGTTTTTATAATATCCTAAAGTTATATCCAGAAACAGAATTTGTATAGAATCAGGTTCATAGGAATTATGGTGATCTTTTCCAACCTGTAATATTCCTTTTAATGATTTTATAAAACTAGTTATATACTCAGAATGATTGTAAAGATAATACTATGTAAACTTTAAAATGCATCAATTAATTTATTGCTTTGTAAAAGCACGCATTATGTTCATTCCTTACCGGTGCTCACGTAATGACTAACAGGAAGCAATTTTTCTAGAGGAAGTAGATCTTTCTGTACTTGCTCCAGTGCGGACTTTAAACCCTTGAAGAATAAAGCAAGCATATGAAATGCTTACTAATATTCGGCAAGTTATAAAGGTTACCAGGTCAAGTCCAGCACTGAGCAGTAGCTACTACCATCAGGTACGTAAGGAGATGCAGGGCACCTACTTTCTCATTTAAAGTCCACACTAGACGTTAGAGATGGGATCACCCTACTGAATCCTGGCCAACAGGTTTAACAAACAAGTGCTTTGCATTAACAAATGGTCAGGGCCTTCAATCTATCTACAGCATCTAGCTGTAAATCCTCAGCTAGAAATTCACAGTAAACTTCCATCTCCATAAAGAATTGTCTTGTTTAGAGCTGAGCATCCTTCTATCGTGTGCAGATTGTTTGATAAAGTTGTCAGTCAGACTTGAAAGGAAACTGACAGCATGAAGCTGTCTCAAATAAAGTTACAGGAGGTAACAGTGGGAAACAAGGCTATCTTGTCCACACAGTGAAGCTCTTGGGACTTTGGAAACCACAGTGCAGACACCTGCCAGGGCACATGTATCCTGAGCTGCCGTGTCACTGTGATGCACAGAGCAGAATGTAGTTCAAGGACCTGGGTGGTAATTAGGAAGTGATGATGTCCCGGGGATTTTCACATCATTGCCCTACTCTGCAGTCAAGAACCTGGACCAAATTGATCTCTTCTAGCTCTAATTCACCAATTCCCTACTTGTTTGTGACCTTCCAAGTCTACTTCTACAATGACCTAAACTTTGCTGAATCTTTCAAACAAGAGCTGGTATACACCATACATTACTCATTCTGTCTTTTACAGTAGTCCCCTCTCCCATCAACAGTTACTTACCTACTTAGAAATTCTAAGTACCATAGGGTCATGTGACAGGTTTAACTTTTTGTTACAATTGTCCTTGAACCAACCAGGGAAGACCGACATAAATATGACCATGGGAAACCTAAGTTGATTAATAAACAACCATAAGAAGTTCTGGGAAGTTGCGTCCCGGGGCAAGCAGAATCCGTGTCAGCTGTGTAATCCCGCCTGCATCAGGGATTCTGAGAGAGGGCGTCCAGCAATCTGTATTCCGTCAAGCCTCCAGGTGATGCTGATGAATGTTCAAGTTTGAGAGCAGATGGTACCAAATTATCTCTCTTGAGTCAGGATTTATAGCATGACTGCCAAAAATAAAGACTTCGGGCATAATTGATATGCAGGAGATCCTTGCAATAATATTAACTAACAGTTTCGGCTGATTTTCTAAGTTTCTGACAGGAAGAGAGTGCTGTTGGCATAGAATATCAAGTTCTCTTCTCATGTTAGTTTTGGCACCTAACTGATAAAAACATTGGACCATCTTTTTCAGTAGAATTTTAAAAGCTGAGTGTAGTTTTTTCTTTCTTTTCTCTATTTTTTTTTTTTTGGTATTTAAAGTGCTAACTGGAAAATGCGTTCCACTAAAGGACATTAATATACACTTTTGTTCTCATGTAAATTTTAACATACGAGTTCAATTGAAATGTAATTCACAGACAATGAATCGCAATCATTTTAACTATGTGAGCTTATGGCTTCCAATATACTCACATTTTCCATCCATGACCAAAATCAGAGGTAGAATATTTGTTATTTCCAAAAGAAATTCCCTTCCCTTTATTAGGCATTTTTCTTCTAAATAATATTTATTATTTTTATGTGTTTGAATGTTTTACCTGCATGTATTTTTGTGTGTCCCATATATCTTTAGTGCTGACAGGAAGACATAAGAGGTCATAAGATTCCCCTGGAGCTGGAGTTAAGGATAGTTTTGGGCAGCCATGTGGGTGCTGGGAATGGAACCCAGATTCTGGAATCCAGGTCTTCTGTAAGAGCACTCAGCACTCTTAACTCCTGAGGTTTATCTCCAGCGTCAGCCACAATACATTTTTCTTCTCTTCCAAGAGTCCTATGTAACTAATCTGATACTTTCATCTAATTTACATCTCCGAGTTTCCCATTCTGGACACTTCACATTAAATCAAGTCACAAAATATGTGGTGCAACCTTCCATGGAATAGATTTCATTCAATTCAGATTGCAAAATTTCTTGGCAAAGACTTATAATGGGAATTCCTATGTAGTGCAGTAACTCTGTGTTTAGTTCTTGGTCAAGTCACTTCTTTTAAATACTTTCTTTTCATTGTAAAACTACAAGTGGAAATGGGCATAAGGTTCCTTCCAACTTTCTTAGTTTAAGGAAGTTTAGATTAGCTTGAAGATGAATTCCTTTGCTTTCTTATCATGCCCACACAGGTTAACTATGGTTGTAGCATTCTGATTTCTGAACTGTCTAAGTACTGTAATGTCATAGTTTCTCACTGATGTTTTCCTCAATCATGAATAAATCCTTCAAACAGAATTTTAAACATTTTCCTTCTGAATCATTGAGTCCTCATGTGTAACTGTAACCCCAATCCAGAACTGCAGGGTAGGCTCTCCCACTCCAGCCCCACATCTCATGAACAGTCTTCTTTCTTTCTCTAAGAACTTGGCCTTAGCCTCAGTTTCCCCATGAGCCATCATCAGTATTACACTATGACCTCATCACCTACCTATACCAGAGGGTCACAGGCATCCAGTATCTTCTAAATTGTCCTGTTCAGAGCTGTGACTTTATGGTGATTTTTTTTATTATCTGTGCATTGAGAGTTTTCTTTTTGGGTTTCTATAGACTGGGAAAGTGTTTTCTGTACTATGTACTGTGATAAGTATACTATAGCTACCACGGAAGTCAGATCATCACTGCTTTGTGTGAGAGAAAAGAGAAAACGAAGGGTAGCACAGGATAAATAATAAAAAGTATGGCAGAAAATAGTCTGAACCTCTGACAGCTAATGCCCTCCTTTTGTTCGTGTGTTCATCTATAACAGTTGTTGAGAGAAAGAGTACCAGATTTACATCGAAGAAGAATGTAATCCTGTCTTTAAAATGTGAAGACTATGGAGAAAAACTGATTGTCGTAATTTTTGAGAGCTTATTCATTTCATTTCAAGGTATCGGCTTTAATGGAAATCAGGTTTTCCTGTTGTTCCCGGTTCCCGGTTATAAGGGCAGTCGCCATCTCTTGAGCTTCTTGTGTAATGAGACAAGAGCACTGCTGATCGGCACTATGATTAGGTTAGAGCATGGAAAGCATTCTCAAACTTCTCTGTGTAAAATTTCCATGCATTTTACATGGTCCACACCATTCATTTCTGTACACCTAAATTTGTATTCGGCACCTTTAATAAGTCATGGTGTATTAAGCTGGAAACGCGTTATTGATGATATGTGTTATGTCCTCTAGGCAGCTACAAAATTGCATTAAGAAGAAGCATGGCTTCTAAGCCAGATGTGTGCCTCTGCCATAGCACCGTTTGAAGCACTGCACTAGGAAGAAATTGGTGCAACACCGATAGATGTACTAGGATTTTCTTGTGTGCATTTTATAAAACCAAGGGAACAAGCCACTACTTCCCTGCATGAAGACTAGAATGTTCGTATTTATCCAGTATACACTTTGGCCTGAAAGATAAACAGTGGTCAGGACTGAAACTCAGTCCCACAGTTTGCAAGGGAGACAGTAATGTAATTGGATTTTCAATAGCATGGCATAAGAATTACATTTTGTTTGTGAGGTCTACCTAAAGGGGCTACGCACTTAAATCAAAAATATCAAGTTACGTTGGCTCTAAGCAGAACTCTTTTATCATGAGGCCTTTAGGATAATGTTGCTATAATCCTTAAAACTACAAAATGAGGGACTGGGAAGAATTGCAGCGGCTCTAGAACAGGCCTTAAGATTTCATTTGTTCTTAAAGTAGATGTAAATATGGAGCGCACACAGCTCTCATACCTGGTAAGGGTGCTATTGGAAGTGTAGCTTACAAACAAAAGCAGGGAGATGTCACCTGCCAGCTGCCATCGTGAACCCATATTGACAAGACGACACTTGCATCTAGTTTTATTGTAACATTATTGAAGAAAATGACTAAATGAACACTGTCTATGAGAAGTGCATTTAAGAAGAATTACAACCCAAGGGTATGTTTTAATTATGAAATGTGAGCACTATGAACATAAGTGCTATCCCTAATAATACTGAAGATATATGACATCATGTCAATGATCTCTCAGCACAGTGAAACAAGAACACTTACCTTCCAAGTTATTGATGTTAAAATAGGCACACAGAGATTACTGCACTCCTGAGGTGACGTCATCAGGAAGATGAAGAGATCAAGCCCTTTCATCAGTGATAAAGTCCTTGACAGCTCTGTCCTAGGACACCGCACTTTGTAAATGGACAGAGAGTAATGTCAGAGAGAATCAGGATGCAGATCAACAACTAGGGTAAATTCTGCAGACTGTGCCAAGGCATATGGGAAATAAATTCCTAGTCAGTTCAGAAACCAGCAGGAGGATCTGTCCATGGTCTATTCTAAGCCAGGGGAAGCCTTTACTCTGGTCTCTTCCTTTCACTTCAATGTAAAATGAAAGTTTTACAGTTGTCTGGGTATTAAGGGTTGTCAAGAGCTTTTGTTGACTCATTGTCCTTAAGTTTTTTACTTAAGACTTAGTAGAGGCCAATGGGTAAAATAGTTGGTAATGAAGTATGAGAACCAGAAATCAACTCCCTAGAACATCCATGAAATCTGGGCACATAGCATGAGGATTTGTTTTCCTTTCGCTCCCAGGGGGATGTAAGTACAGAGACAGGAGAGGTTCTGAAGATCACAGAGGGCTAGTTTTGTCAAATTTGCTGTGAGCCCTGGTCAAACAAGGGAGAAAGTAAAGATCAACATCAATAGGTGCCCTTTAACCTCTGTTGACTGCTATGCATCTGCTGTAGATGTGTGCCCTCACCTGAATATAAACACACACATGCATACACACACAGACATAACACATGCATACACACATATACAAGACATCACACATGCATACATACACACATACACACATGCACAACATAACACAGACATCACACATGCATACATACACACATGCACAACATACACACACAGATATCACACATACATAAACACACAGATACACAAACACACATACACAACATACACAAAAAAACACACACACATTTTTTATTCAATGTTATAGAACATTTTATTGTTTACTACTGTTAGTTCTAGGCCAGACTCATATATTATATCAGAGATGAAAAGAAATAGGTTTTGTTTGAAGACTCTGAGTAAACCTCCCAGGCCAAGGCTACACATATCTTTCAAAGAGGTCAGGTGTCTAATCCTTGTGATACTGCCCCTAGTGCAGTTACAGTCTGTGACTGTTTTCTAATTTGAGGCAAACTAATGACAAGTTTCTTTTGGTTTTTTAATAATGGTATTGTAAAAGTAAGCTGGCAGCAATCTTTCTTTGATAATTGGCAAATTTCATCTATTTTATTTAATAAGAGTTAGTTGTAAAAAATGTCTTAGTAATAAGCCAGGCCCTCTGTTTATATATTATGTTATGGCTGTTAGCTTAGTGGTTTTGTGGGACCCCTAACAGTAGGAGTGTGTGTGACTCTGACTCTTTTGCCTGATCTTGAAACTCTTGTCCTTCCGTTGGGTTGCCTTGATATGAGGTCTTTTATCTTGTTTTAGTATATCTTTGTTTTGTCTGTTTGGCTGTCTTCTCTTGGATGCTTGCTCTTTTCTGAAGATTAAACAAAGGGGGAGTAGGTCTGGAGGAGAGGAGAAGTGAGGACAACTGAGAATACTGGAGGGAGGGGAAACTGGTAGGGATGCATTGTATGAGAGAAAAACCTATTTTCAATAAAAGAAGTTATTCTTTGAAAATATTACCCATTTCTCTAAGAGTATGAATCTAATTTTCATCTCCATCTTTTGACTTATAAATCCTTATAAAAGTGACACTTTGAAGGCATTGGGATTCTTAGCGAGCAATGGCATGCCCAAAAGTCATAAGCAGAGTCCAAAATAACTTCCATTTTTCGCACATGGAAAACTATAAGGGTGAAAAAATTCAATTTAAGACTAGGATTGTGTCTACTAGGATTTAATTTCAAGTAGCTTATTGAAGGACACATGCCGCAGACCAGGCCTAAAAGTGCATCTACAAGTGCATGCAATTTCCCAAGTAATGAGGTTGCTTAGGTTTTCATTATTCTCCCACACTCGAGTAGTTAGATCTGATCAGTACTAAACTGGTGGCTTACGGAGTTCTGAGTCCACTTAAAACGCCACTTTATCTGTTTCCCGGTAGCTTATTCTGCAACATTATCCATCTCGGTACACACTAAGGGTCAGAAATCAAGTTTAAAATTCCCTTACATCCCAAAATAGACATACTAGTACCTGTCATCTGAAGCATAAGTGCTCAGGGGATTAGCCAATGGGCAGTCAATTACTTTTATTGTCAGTCTAATATTAGAAAGTTTATATTGTGGTTTCTCAGATCTTAGCAAACTTGAAGCAACAAGTTGCTGAGGGGGGGAAAGAGGGACAGCAGAAAATAAGACCACATCATGAAGTTAAAGCAAGGACTGCCACTGCTTTAAGAGTGAATGAACTAAGTATGATACCGATTTCTGTATTCTTGAGGGAAGTTATTTAAAGGCCTATATGTAGGTAAAACATTTGGCTAACTTTTGGCAAGTACTCGGACAGTGATGCCCCATCCGTGCCTGTCCACTAGGGCCTGCCTTTCAAAGACGTCCAGCCTTTGCCCTGGTCTAGTACTGCAGATAAGTCAAGAAAAAAAAAAAAGAGAAAGTAAAAACTAATTTTGGGTGCTACATACATTTGTCATGGGTCTTTGAAGACAGTTTTATTGTTGTCTTATCTTCTACATAGTCGCAAATTTTGATCTACATGAGAATCTTTTTAGAATTATGTGGGAAGAATGCCTTTAATGCAGAGCTGTCCTTTCCTTTCTAGCATTGAAGGGAAATGTTTGAGTAAGTTTTTGCCATAACTTTCCACCATTCACTTTTTAGTAGTCAGTGTCACCCATTAGGAAAAACATCTTCAATAAGTTTACATGACTTTATAAATTAAATATCTGTTCGAGTCTTGCACTTTTTCCCTAAGACTGCTGTGACAGTGGCCCAGCAAGGTGGTGACTTAAACAATAGAAATTTACTGTCATGTGGCCTGGAGGAAGAAGGCAAGAATAAAGATGTCGGTAGACTTTCATCCTGCGACGGTGGGGGAAGGCTCTGCTTCTATCCTGTTTCCTAGCATCTAGGGAGCTCTAGTAGCACTGTGGCTTGTGAATCATTCACCCTGTTCTCGTTCTTTCTCACACACTGTCCTCCTTGCATGGTAGCCTGTTCATATGTCTGCCAGGACACCAGCTCTAGGATTAGGATCCATCTTAATGATTTTATTGCCAATTATTTGCCATTGTGAAGATTTCTATTTCCAAATAAAGTCAATTATCCCATTTCCCTTCATTTAGGGAAATACTGGGCTTCTGGTTGAACTGTCCAGTTTAACAATAACCACATTTTCTCTGGTGTTAGTTAGATTATCCTTTATTTGTCGTATGCTTTTAAAAATTTGTTATTGTTACTAATATTATTGTTATTGTTTGTTTATTTATTTATTTATTTTTGTGTTTTGGAGACAAGATTTCTCTATCTTGCCTAGGCCAGCCTAGAACTCATGAGCCTCTGGCCTTAGTCTCCCCAATGCCGGCATTACAGGCAAATGCCACCAGACCCAGCTTTAGCAGGATGCATAATGCAGTTTCCTTGGACCTCGAAGAAAAGGCAGGCACATAATTCTTATTCCCAAAAGACTTCGATTTTGATATTAGAGAGTGCAGCCTGGGCATGAGTATCTCAGAAAGCATGTCTCCCAATGACTCTCTCAAGCAGCAAGACAGGGTCAACCTGGGATGAGGAGTGAGGGTGTCCTCTGCATTTAAGCAAGGGGTAGACAATGAGTCTATGGTGATAGCTGTTTTAAAGTTTGATTCCTTACAAATCCAGCATCAGGACAATTAAGCTAAAATAAATTACTGTTCAAATTCAGTTGTCACAATAGCTCTTTAAGCCAGATGTCTTTGCGAACCCCTCTTCTCTATGGGACATGCATCAGGCAGAGGTGGAGAGCCGACTCTGTGTGGGTGCTGCCCACCTCTCCTCACAAGAATCATTTCACATTCTTTCATCAGGCTTCCATCTCAGAACTCACCCGTGATGTCCTACGGGCAGCTAGCATGCACGTGTGAGGAACCACCACGCTTTCTCCTCCTTCCCAATCCCTGACTCACTAGCTGCTAAAATTCTCAAGCGTACGTATTCCTTTCACATCCCCCTCTGGGGATATTTTGCTTACCCTCCTCCTAATTTTTGGTTCCCTCCTGTCCTTCGCTAAATCATCCCATCCAAATTCCAACGACCCAATCTTTTGCCTGTCTTCCTTGACTTGCCCTGGCTGTGATTTTGGTACCTCGGAGGCCAATAGAAAATACTGAAAGGGGAAGTCGAAGCGGAAACGGATGATCAGTTAGACCACGTGCCCATGAAAACCTCTTAAATCGTCTCTGACAGAGATGCAGTGATTTCATCATTGTCCTAGTGTGCTTTGTTTTGTTGTTGTCAAGATTAGATGAATAAAAATGAATACACAATCTGCAAACAGACCTGGAAAATATAAAATACCGCATTATATTTTCCCAGTCGTTTGCATTCACTTAGTGATACAGCTGCGGCTGCCAGCTCTTCTAGCTTTTCCTCATTATTTCATCTGGCTCCCAGCTGTTGGTTAACCTGGCTGGGAACACATGAAGTAAAATTGAGTCATTATGGATCAATTTATAACCCAATGGCATTGACCTCTGCTGTGTATCTTTTTAAGAATGGATACAGTAGGGTGTTGCAGTGCCAGACGTGGCGATTAATGCATATTATTGAAATAGGTTTTATTGTCCCAGGGAAGCTTTTCTGAAAGTACAAGCCTGTAATGAGAGCCATCTTTATACAAAGGTAATCAAGAGCCGGAGAGGGAAGGGGATTCTGGGAAATGCAGTTGCTCACTACGGTGACATAGGCAGGCATTATTCTTATCTGTGTTCTCCAAATGGGTTCGGAAGGAGACAAGTTAGAAAGGACCTTCAGCTACTTAGGGACAAACTGGCCTTTGAATCGAGTGAATACCTTTGATTCTGGTCCTGCTAGTACCTGCTTGTAGTCCTAGAACTTGGGAAGCTGAGGCAGGAGGCTGGAGAGGTCAGGGACAGCTTGGGCTCCTTTGGGAATCTGATTCTCAAAAATGAAAAAAATAAATGTATCCACAGTGACTTGAAGACAGGCCCAAAGCTGTGGCCTCCGGTACTTCGCTGTCTTTGTAATGTAAGTGTGGCAACATGGGTGGGAGCGGGATGAGAAAGGGGTGTGCACGAATAGGGTCACAGTACATCGTGTACATCTGTGTAGGCATCACATCGTGTACATGTATGAAGATGTCACGGTGTACATCCATGTAGGCGTCACATGGTGCAAATCTATGAAGACGTTTGCATCTATGCGGACATCACATCACGTATAGCTATGAAGACGTCACATCCTGTACATCTATGAAGGCGTCACATTGTGCACATCTATAAAAGCATCACAACTCTCAGTTCTTACTTTAAAAATCCTCAGTGAATTCTATTCTTGCTTTAAGTTTCCTTGTTTCTAGTTAATGAAAGAAAACTCATCCCCCGAGTGGTTATAGCAAGATTTGTTGCCCCGTTTTGATCAGCATTCACGTGAATGCCCTTTGGATGTTGTCCCTTGCCACTGCCGTCTCGCACACGCCATATTCCTCACGCTGCAGCATCCTTCAAGTGGGATCATGGTGCACTTGTGCTACATCGCCCTCCCCCAGGGTGCAGTGTTCATGCTCAAGGGTTTTTCATGGTAAATAAAGTCAATTCCACTTAAAAGACAGGAGGTCATGGTCATATTGGACAACATTACTTACATATTGATGCATGTATATGTTTTAAGACAGTCAGTTTGAAAGCAATCCTGCTTTGTTATGATAATTTTATGATTGTGCTCTAAAACTGTCCCTAAAGAGGCAAAAGACAATATTTTTTAACTAGAAGAACCTCGGCGTTTCTAACACTAGCAAAATATATTTCCTCCATCAGTTTTACCTTATTGTAAACTACATTTTTAAGATGTCCACAATGTTTTTAACCCTTATCTGTGTTATGTATTTTTTGTGTATTCCTGGATTTCTTTATGAAGTTTATTCATTTACTCCTTAAGGATATCTATCATCTTCATATAGTTTTTTTTTAATGACTTTTACTAGTGTTTTAGCTGTGTTGAAATACCTGTTGTGGTATGTTAGTTGGAATGTAGTGGGAACATCTTGTCCAAGCTGTTTTGATTGTGTTCTCACACTGATATCTTGGCATCTGGGTGTGGGGTGATTATAGGTCTGATTTCTGGGTTTGTCTTTGTTAGGTTGGTGTTTTGCTCCTGGTTTCTGTCTCCTCTCTATATTTTTAATATGTGATGGCTGTGTGCTGCCTGTTCTACTAACCTACTTGGCTGGTGTGTTCACAGGGAATGCCTGCTGATGTTGGCAGCTGGGATGCTAGGGTGAGTGGGAGGCCGGAAGGAGTGGTCCATAGGATCCACAGGAGTCACGGGCAGGGGTGAGGTGACACTGCACCTGGTGATCTGCTGTAGAACCAGGGAAGAGGCTGAAGGGTTGGCTCTAGGGGAGCAGAGAGAATGGAGAATTTTCTGTGGGCAGCCCACTTGGTGTTCTTTCAGGTGTGACCAGCCTTGGTTAGGGGCCTCTGCTTGAGTTGGGGCCCTGAATATAGCAATGAGTCAGGGAAGAGAGGTTCAAAGAGGATGGTCTGTGGGGACTACAGGAAACATGGACGGGGAAAGGAAGCTGTGTCTGGTGTTCTTCTGCAACACTAGGGATGACCCTGTGGATTCCGTCTGATGACGAGAGTGGAGGTGGTATGAGGAGAGCCTTGTAAACTTAAACATTTGTAATACCATGACTCCATTATGAGGCCCCACGCAGAATCACGCTTGGAAAAAGTGTCTAGCTGTGATATGTAGATCACATATGCTTGAAGATACTGCAGTTCTATTGAATGGGCTGTTCTAGGTGGATAGGAACAAATATGTCTTTGGATGGATTAAGTGATCATTGCGTGCCTTTAATTTACTTCATTTAGTGGTTGCTACTCAGCACATGCCATGATAAATAGTAGACTAAAGGAAATGAGAAAACTAGGAAAGATGGGGAATGAAATGTGTTCGATAGATTTTGAAATTACCTAATTAATTGTCCTGAGTTTTCTTAATCCTAACTTTCTAGACCTGTTCCTTCCAAGTCCTTGACCTTCCATCCAAACTCTTAAATTCAGACACATACTTGCGTATCTGATCAGTTCCTTTTCTGAGCAGAGTATACAGCCTCATCCATTGCTTGAGGCTCTCCCCAAAGTGCTCCAGTTCTTGCTGCTTTATGCTGGGTCGCAGAGAGGAGCCTGTGTTATTGAAGCTGCCCTTTCCCTGTAGGGTTTAAGTTGCAGGGTGCTACCTGCCTGTCATGCAGAACTGCCTGAAAATTACTCCAAAGCCTTCTCATCCATGCCAGTTCATTCTAGAGAACTTTCTGAGGCCATAGGTGAAAGCTCCAAGAGAGATGGCTGTAAACAGGCCCCGCAAGAAGCCACCAAACACATTCTCTGTACAAAGACTAATTAAATAAAAAAAAAAAAAAAAACTGTCCAGCTGCCTCTGAGCGTGTAGGGCAGCAACAGCTTCAAGTTTTTTGGGTGTTATATGATTGGGTGTTGTCATCTCATACTACTCTTGATAAACCCCATTTTCATGGGGGCCGACAGATAATGATCTGACTAAAAATCATGACTGTCTTAAGGACAACTCTCAACGGCCCATAATGTGCACATTTGAAAATTAAGTTTCTAATACAAAACCAGTACATCATCTTCTGATTTGAAAGGTGATAAATATCACTGAAAACTGAATTATCACATAGAGTGGCTTGCATGAGAAGTATCACCCACTGTCTTGGGCATTTTAATCCTTAGTGCATCATTAGCGACATTGTTGGGGAGGTTTAGGAGGGGCAGCCTTGATGGAGGAAGTGAGCCACTGGGTGTCGGCTTAGAGAGTGTATTGCCTCTCCCTACTTCAAGTTTGCTCTCTCGGCTTCCTGCTCTTGCTGCCCTACCTGTCTTTACAATAATGGACCCTCATCCCTCTGGAACCATGGGCCAAGATAAAGTTTCCTTCTATCTGTTGTCTTGGTAATGGTGTTTTATCAAAACGACAGAAAATTAGAATAATCACTAATTCTGGATTGGGAAGTTAATATACCCTGGGGATACAACAGTGTTTGTTGTTGTCCTTTCCACAACCACTAAAGTGCTTCTTCTCGTTCTGCGTGGATTAATGACAGGAATGGGAAAATGCATATGTACTAGACCAGAAGCTGCCTACCAGGTCTCAGGCAATGTGTTCACTTTCTCAGATAAGGAGGCCACATCTGCTATAGCATCATAAGGTACTCAGACTTGCTCTGTTCTTGTCATTCGTTAAAAACAGTGAAAGGTAACCAGTAGGGAATAGCTTAGGACCAGAGTGATTGAGTGGCACACAAGAAGCCCTAGGTTCACATACAAGACTCAAATTTATTAATTATTATCCAAATAACAGCTAATCAAGACAGTTTATCTGCTCTTGCTATGTGTTTGGAATGAGTTATAGATGACTTGAAGAACCACGTCATTTGGTTCTTACAGCATGGCAAATTTACCCTGTAACAGTAACGAAAGAAGAATAACAATAAAAATAGTGAATTATCCCAGGTGTTGGTGGTGCATGCCTTTAATCCCAGCACTTGGGAGGCAAAGGTAGATGGATCTTTGTGAGTTTGAGGTCAGCCTGTTCTACAGAGTAGGTTCCAGGTGAGGATTCAGTTCTATACAGAGAAACCCTGTCTCAAAAAAACACACACAAAAAAAAAAGAGAAAAATGGTGAATTATTTTACATACCAGGAAGTGTGAACCATATATAGCCATACCAGAGGGTAATTACTACTCTTGTCCTTATCTGCAAATGAAGCAATTTAAATTTAGACAGTAAGTACTACTTAGCTAGTGTGCGGAAAAGCAGGATTTGATCTTTGCCAAGTGGTTAGCTGTTTCAGTAAGTAGTTAGTGCTTTAGACCTCTAAGTTTCAGAGTGACTTTGTTGCACAGTGGAAGGTAATTGATACACCAAAGTGTGTCAATCAGGTTGGTTTTGAACTGACCATGTAGCTAAGGATGACTTTGGATCTTTCTAAAGAGTTCTTTACAAGACAAAAGCTAACTAACCTTGCATAGCATTATTATATCCTGTATACACATATATAATTAAATCTAAAATACACTTAGAGTATTCTGAACTCATTTGAATCTCCTAAGAGACTTGTCAGCCCTGAAGTATTTATGACTAAAAGGATATACTTAGGATACCCCTCTCTGTTTGTTCCATTGACCTGATTTTATCATTGGGCAGTTTAACTCACTGCTTCTGTGTGTGTGTGGGCAGCAGGAGAACAGCCTGATCTCATTAAACACAAGAATGATGTTGCTTCCAGGTCTTTAGTGCAATTGCTGCATGTCTTCAGAAAACTGTGAGGAATACATAACATGTGATGAGCTCATACATGTAATCCCAGCACTAGGAAGGTGGGAGGGAGTGGCCGGAGGAACAGGACGAAGTTCATGGCCAGTGTGCCTGCATGATATCCTACCTCAGAAAACAGAACAAACACAGAACACAAGCAACAAAAAGAAACCTACACATTAAGTGGTTACTTAACTATAAACTGATTTATATTTGAGTCAGGAATATGAGAAGTCATATCTATCTCAGATGGTATATATACACACACATATATATGTATGCGCACACAATACACACTTTAAATATCTACCTCTGTATTAAAACTTACACATTGAAATTTATAGTAACTCTTCCAAGCAGGGGGATGGTGGTAGTGGGAAAGAATGTAAGAGTGTGAAAGCTGTCTGTAATATTGATAGAGTTAGGTTTCTCTCTACCTTAGTGGAACATTTCGGGAGTTTTGAAGTACTTTAATGTATTGCATGTGTATATCTGTGACAGGCTAGCAATGACAAGGTTGTAACTCTTTGAAATGGATGCAATCCGGAGCAATTTAAATCACTGCCAATGTAATAATGCTGGGATTTGTCTAAAGGGTGAGCAGTTTCTCCTTTGAATCTGGGTAATTTCCCCCCGAGGGCCTTGCAAACCAAGATTGCATGTCTAATCAGCTTGCACTACCCAACTTATTAGAACTGCTGTTTGATTAGGACTCGCTACAAATCAATAGAACATGAAGGTGCCCATCTTAATGAGCAGGGAGACTGCTATAAGAGACAAGGAAGATTGATCAAAGAACTTCCTAATCTTCACGGGCACTGGAGGCCAACTCTTTACAGAACACCTTCATTTTATAAACGAAGACAGGGAAATCCTAAAAAGTGAATCAACTTTCCCACGGTTAACCAGCTAGTTGATGACCAAACTAGGCAGGACACGATAGTGTCTTTCAGCAATGCCAATTGTCTGGAATGTGTCATGGCAGAAGTACAGAGGGCAGCTGGACTCTCCCTCTATAAGTGGAGATTAGTTTGGCTCTGAAGCTCTAGTGTTGATATCAAGTATAGTTTATTTGTGAGTTTTCCCATGAAATGCATTCATAAGGAAAGGACAGAGATTGGCTTTGCAGTTCATGTTTTGTTCACTCCTGAAAACGTAACTAAAAACCCACTATGTTTGGGAAACTCCACTTTCTTCCCCAGGCACGAATCCCAGAATTCCCACCTTACCTTAGCTTACTGCTCTATTATGCCTGTAATTGAACCAGGCAGAGGTTTGACTCCCTGGGAAACACCAGTCATGCCTCAAAAGATAGTTTAAGTATCATGACTTGAAAATGTTGCTGGTAAATGCTAGTCAGAAGCCAGGCATGCTGCAGAACACCTTATAGTACACAGCTCCCCGATCCCATCCACCCAGCAAGGATTTCTCCAGACAGAAGGATCAAGAATGATGAGGAAGGAAGACTGAAAAGAGCATTGCCCTGAAAGTCCTTGCTGAGAAAAGGGATGACCCTGTTTACTGTTATTTCAAATAGTTTGTAAATATTTCAGGACACTAAGAAATATACAGCAATTAAACATTTTTATTTATTGCTGTTGCACTTTTTAAAAAGCAGTTTCTGGGTATTCAGATTTGAATCACATACCACCGCAGAAGTTATCGGCGGTGAGACTTTTCTTTCTCCTTTCCCTCTCTTCATTTCTGGGCCTATTTTTACAAGATTTGGACATACAGTATTTAACTCATTGTTTTAAGGAAAGGTAATAAAGGCTTCTTAAACTATTTTTCTTCCAAAGAAAATTCTTTTGTTCTTTTGTTAAGAGAAACTAATGTCAGGCTCATGGTCGGGTCAGAGGGCAGGCAGCCCTCTTCTCTCATGGAAATTTTAAATTCGCTTTAGCTGTAGCTGAGGGAACCATCAGTCAGGATTACATAATCTTATCTTTCAGCCATCACTAGAGGCCATCCATGCTAAGACACAGTGCTTGTGGATGTCAGAGAGGGGTACTCAGAAGGGTGCTTGACCAATAAGAAGAGACTTAGCAAGTGAGCCCCAGGCAAAGCTCTTTTACCTTGAAGGGAGCCATTGTGAGATTTCTTTCCTCCCTTATACTTTGGCCCTCTCAGGCTTCTCCCATAGCCTGGTACCTGTTAGGTCTAGATGCTGCTTCTTGTGTTGGCATGTGGAGCAAAGCCACCACACACCACTTTCATCTACAAACAAAATCTTTTCTAGAACCATTCAAGGTCACTCGTTCTGAAAAAGTAAAGAAAATTAAGAGCATGACCAGATTTCAATCAAATAAAAGAAAAACTACTATCAAACACAATAAAAATCTTTTCTTGGCACGGGTAGTCTTACTAGAGGACTGCTATCTAAGTCTTTGAAGGTGACCTTGCAGTTTTGCCTTGAAAGGTTAATAAAAATTGAGAAAATGTTTTCTTTCCAATGATGTCATATCATTTCATTTTTTATATTGGAAACACCAAATGTTTAAATGTACTCAGCATACAAAACCTATGGCATTGAGAAAGGAATGTACTTAGAGTTTGAAACATTGAAGCAATAGCTCAATGTTTCTAAACCTTTAGGGTTCAAAAGACCCTTTCACGGGGGTCACCTAAGACCACCGGAAAAGATAAATATTTACATTACAATTCATAACAGCAGCAAAATTACAGTTAGAAAGTTGTAACCAAAATAATTTTTATGGTTGGGTGTCACCAAATCATGAGGGAATGCATTAAAGAATCACAGCATTAGAAAGGTTGAGAACCCTTGGTCTAGATGGTGTTTCAGTGGTATTGAGATGTGTCTAGTAACTTTATATAAGAGAATGATATAATTGTGAAGTGGGAAAGTCTTGCTCACGATAAGCTTTGGCATAATTATAGAAAAAAATTAGATTGACTTTCTTTTCTTGGAATATATAAAATAACAACATATGGTCTTTAAAATGAGCTCAGTGAATTATTTATTTTTCATAGAATTTTTTCTATCTTTTCAGAGAGTCATCTTGGAAATGACCTTTAAATATGTATAACAAGAGTCTTCTACCAATAAAGGACAAGATGAGAATTTCCTCTTTGATAGTGGAAATTGATTGTAAAATATTTTGATTCTTTGAGAATTTTATATAATACAATTTGATTATATTTACCCCAGCCTCTCCCCATGATTTTTAAATGTCTACTAGATAGACAAGGATATAGTTCAGTTATGAAGTCTTTGCTTAGACTCTGATAGAGTCTAGTATACAAGAGATAGCACACACACACACACCTGAATACATACCCTGGCAGGAACTTTTCAAAGGTTTCTAGTACAATGACAGTTCTGGATTGAGAGCTGACTCTGTAGTTTCCAGTTGCTTCAATAAGAAACTGAGGATTCGAGGATGAAAACATTTATTTTGCTTTTGTACTTCATTTAGCTTTATTCTTTCCAATATAAAAAAAAAAGTCTGTGCCTGTTCTGTAGACTGAATAACAGGCTTGGTATCTCTGTGACCACACTAGTTGTGACATTCCATTTCAGCAGGGAGGATTTGTCAAAGAAATGGCAAGAATATGGTTGATACAATGGAAGATAAGACTGCTATATTTTGATTACCTAATTAACTACAGTGATAATCAGCATCTTTGCCATGGCATATAGTGGTAGATGTTGGTCGTTAATGAGTTAGCCATTGAAAGAGTTGGTTCAATTCATCAGTAAAGACTGAACTTGAATTGACTCTCAGGTGCTTCTCACCATTGGATGCTGGTCCAGGTGGAGAAGGAAGTGTTAATAAATATAACAGAGAGAGAGAGAGAGAGAGAGAGAGAGAGAGAGAGAGAGAGAGATGAAATTCTGGGAGTTAAAAACCTAAGGTGTGGCTGAGCTAGGTAATCAAGGATGTACTAAAAGTACGGGCAGTTTATCAGCATAAGAAAGTATTACTATGACTTTTTAACTTTTTAATTTTAATTTTCTCAATTTCTCAACAAACAAATGGAGAAGAAAATCAAAATAAACCTTGCAGGATTAGAGATGATGAAAATGTTTATACACATGCCCAATGTATAGTAGCACTAAATACTAAAAATAATGAATTATGATTTATATTCTAACTACTGTTATCAGTTCACACAGTACTTAGGAAATAGCAGTGAATTTTTCATATGAATCTGATTTCTCTTTATCTCTGAAACCTTTCACTCTCCCAACCAAGCTCTCTTGGGGCTTTTGGATGTCTCTTTCTTGGCCCTGTTCAGCACAGTGACAATGTACAGCTCAGGCTCAGCAATCCTAACCCACCTTCTGAACTACAGATAGTGCCTGGAGAAATGTGTTCATGGGATTGGTTGTGAAATGCATTGATCTCTCCATGTAGGCTGTTTAAGACCCATTCTTGGAAACAGTTTCCAGAAATCTTTCAAATTTGTCAGCAAATACAACTGCACTGGATTCTAGAATTAGAATCAAGTAGACCCCAATAGCGTTCTTATCATTTTTCATAACCTGATTTCCTTTGACACAGAGCCTTCCTGGACAATCATAATCGTTTTTTCAAGGTGAAGTACGCAGGGTATTAAGAGGTTTTAGATCCAGCACTCTGCCACGAAATGACATCATATTGTGCCAGGTAAACTGAGCCAACATTGCTGTTGGTTTAAATGAACTAACTGAACTTCTGAACTTCAGTTCCTATAAGAATTTGTAGTGGTTATCTTCCTGTTTGTTGATTTTCTTCTCTTTTCTTTTTTTATTTTGGTTTTTCGAGACAGGGTTTCTCTGTATAGCCTACGGGCCTGTTATGAAACTAGCTCTTGTAGACCAGGCTATCCTTGAACTCACAGAGATCTGCCTGCCTTTGCCTCCCGAGTGCTGGGATTAAAGGTGTGCTCCACCACTTCCTGGCTCTGTTGATTTTCTCGAAAGAAGCAAAGTAGATCTGTATTGTTTAAATGAGAGAAATAATTTCGCATTTAGCTTCCATGTGATTATATAACATTGTAGCATAAAGCCATATGTGTTTATTATTTCCATGGTCCTATTTATATTTACTGCCGTGTGAAGAACATGCTGGAACCCAGTATGTTATAGACACGGGTGAGTAGCCTGTGCTTTTCTATAAATCTCTTGAACACGTTCCTGCATTTTGATGACACAGTAGATAATCTATTTGATTGAATGTGACTGATAAGTATGTACTTGCAAATAACTGAAAAGGAAATGAGTTATTATCAAAAATCATTTTTATCTTCAAATAATTTTAAATATATGCTCATAATTCTAGAACTTTAGTGATATGTTGCTTTCATCGTAATTAACTCCTGTTTGTAGTTATTTAGTTTTGTGGTAATTTGGGAGTTTGGCTTTGACCTACCAGTGCTCCCAAGCACACTGTCATTTGATATTAGGCTAAAGCATGGATTGGGTGCAAGTTGAGACACCTGAGCCTTGGCGTCCTGTTGTGCTCCCATGGGCCTCTCTCCCTGTAACAGCCTTTAAGGACTCACTGGGATTTTTAAAAAAGTATTCAGTGCTCTGTCTTTCAAAGTTCTTGTTAAGACTCCAAAAATCCTTAATGATGTGAAATAGTCTAGATACACATAGTAATCGTTGAATATGTTCAATTGTATAAAAGCCAATAAAGGAAATTTTCAGCAGCATTGGAAAGATTAAGTAGATTGGGTGAAAGCTAATAATTAAATTCTTTTTAGCTTCAAATATTCTAGAAGATATTCATAATTGTGTCCCTTCTGGTTTTCAAAAGTTTGCAGTACGTTTATCATGGCAAAAGTGGCTTATCTGCTTTATATTTATTTAGTCTCCTATAATTTGTTGTTACTGTTGTATTGTGCTTACTTTTCTCCACCAATACTAATATTTTAGTCAGACTAAGGAGGTATTAAATTTGGGAATGTAATATGATATTGTTATACTTGGGATTTTGCTTTATGGGATTCTTGCTTCGTTCCTGTTTGACTTGCAAAGTCATCATTGATAATGTGTCGCTGACAGGAAGGTTTCCATTTCCGGTATGCTCAGGATGGAGAGACCAGGTGGCAGAGCAAGGGCGGCTTCCATCACATGTAGTATCAAGAGGGAAGACAGCATGTTGAGCTGGAGAGGTCATGGAAAGGAGACCAGCTATATTTGTTATGTTACCCTTCCCTAGACTTTGCGGCAGAGGGGCTAGATATAGGGTCTTCTATAACACATCCCTGGTCACCTAGCAAGGGGGAGGTAAGAACTCTCTTGCCTGAAACCAGTTATCTCTCCCAATCGTACCACTTAAGTTCTGAAGTGTGCAACACACTTTTGAGACCCATCCGGAAAGTCTGGAAATCTTTGCTCATGTAGACAGAAGCCTGGCCATAGACTGGCGGCAGAGGAGCACAGAATACGTGAAGGGACCCACGACGGTAGAGGACAGACATCAGAAAGGGTCTTTGTAATAAAAGTAGCAGGGAGGTTTTGAGTCAGCCAGAACCAGCTTTGGAAGAGTGGTCAGAATACAGACTGTGAAGGAGGGGCGAGCCACAGTTGTGAAGGACTTCTGAGCACCAGAGAAAGAGTCAAGTCCTAATTAGAGAGGCAGCAGGGAGCCACTCGGGGTTTTGTGTGGAGAAGCAATATGATCACAGCTGACAACAATCTTAATAAGACTTAATAAATAGCACAGTTTATAACCCTAGGCCAGCCGCTGAGCCAAAGCCAAAGGCTGTGCTACAAACTTAGCAAACTGATTACTGCGAGGGTTGATGGCTGGATTGAATCCCAGTCGGCCTTTGCCCTGGAGTAGAAGCTCCTGGAGACGCAAACAAATCCCTGCAGTGACAGGTGACATGTCGTTCCAGAGCCCACTTCCCTGCAGAGACGCCCAGTAGAAATGGTTTGAGCAGCGCCACCATTTTATTTTGCACCATTTTACAGACCTCGTCTTCCCTGTAAATATTCAATGTTCTTTATGAGTTTCCTCAGGCCTAAAGTCTATCACCATCTGTCTTAATACTTGCAATGGTGTTGTGACATCTTTTATTGGTATTAAGATATTTGCCAAATAGGGAGATGTCATCGTTTTATCCGCAGTTTGATCTAACAGCTAATGTTGACGACAAGATGATAATGAAATTTCAGCCAGCCTCCCCCTCATATTTCAAATGTTAGACTAGATAAATAGTGGATGTATTCAAATGTTTTCTTCTTAGTGAAGGAACGGGTATGTAAGAACCAGTAAACCCCTCCTCTGTGCTTTTGGAATTAGAAAATTTTAATGTTTTAATTTATTTATGTATCTCTCAAGTAAGTGGGTTTGCACATATGAGTGCCGGACAAGAGCACTGGATCCCCACAAGCTGGTGCTTCAGGAAGCTATGAGCATCTCCAAGTGAGTGCAAGGGACCAGGCTCAGGTCATTCCCAAGAGCACAGTGTGGCTGCGTGTGATTTCTCCATTTCTCGAGCCCCTGCACTAATATCATTTAAAGAAGCTGGGAGGATGGGAAAGAGAGGCAGCCAGAAACAGATGCCAGTCTAAGAGAACAAGAATGGCTGAAGGAAGCAGAGGCACCGGAGCAGAGCTAGGCTCACATCCTCATGGTGTTTTATTGCATTGCTTTGAGACAGAAATCTCACTGTATAAGATTTCTAGCCTGGCCTTGGCCACCATGTCTCTTACTCCCACCTCCCTAGACATGAGATTGCCAACAGGAACCACATTCAATTAACAGGACCCAAGTTGGTTCTCTTAAAACATAAAACCAGGGGTAATTAAGCTTTCTCTATTACAGTTTAAAGTAATTACTCTGAATTTTTGATAGCGCTATCAATCACCGTGATTACCCATTGATATTTCTTTGAAGGAAAACAAAGCCTTTGACTAAAAACAGCACATTTAAAATGCTTCAGGCATCAGGTAAGGTTCTTTTATTTATGCCAAGAAGGATAATAATAGTCTCAAATTAAAACCTGTGAGATTCAATGAGATCAAGGAAACAAAATGATTAACAAAGCACACAGAAAACAGGAAAAGCTCCATGTGTTATTGCTGTGTGATAGAGTCCGCATCCCACAATCGGAGGAAGAGTCTAGTAGGTGTGATAGTCTGAGCCATGCCCAGATCTGGCCAGTAGTCCGTTAACATCTATCCCAGTCCATCTTCTTTAACATATAACTTATTGTTTGAAAATTTAATACACGCATATAAAGCATTTTAATTTTACCCACTTTGCTCCCCAGCAGTTCCGCCCATACACACCCAACATCCCCTTCTCATTTTCATGGCCCCCCACTTTTGTTTCTTATAACCCACCGAGTCCACTAGTGTTGCCCATGTGCGCATGGCTGTGGGGATCCCCTGCAGCATGGGAGACCTAGCCGATGGAAGGCATGCTTGCCACTTCAGATCTTCCTTGGCCATTTGTGTTTCTGAACGTAAACCTAAAGAGTCAGCTTTCAGATCTGATTTCATTGAGTGACTTTTCGCTGTGTGGCTAGAAAGACTTGGTGAAGCTTTGACACACGGATCAGCGAGTTTTCTCTTAGGCTTAACGTTAACAGTCGACGTTACAGCTAACATTGCAAAGAAGCAGGAAGGAAACCTATGAAGGAAAGGGGATATAAAAAGACTTAGGAAGATTACACATCAGAAGGACTTCTGCCTTTGCCACGAATCTTTTTAGTATCCTAGATCTAACACCTGTGTTTTGGATGCTTTATACCAGCTGTGTGACCTAATCTGGAAAGATGGCAGCATCACCTGTGTTATAAGAGCATAAGGGGATTAGAGGATAATTAGTATAATATGCCTAACACGGGGGCTGCAATTGGCTCAGTGTTGGTCACAGCTGTTGGAGTGCCAGGGCAATGCAAAGATGACATAATCGTGTGAATAGGAGAAAATGCAATTTTCTCCAAGTTATCACTCCCGAACGTTTAGGGTTTATGAAACGTGTTTTCCAAAATCAACTACCTATCATTGCAGACTTCAAACCTAAAGGAATTCATTTATTTCAAGCATGACTAAGAAAGTAACAGTTTAAGTCGTTACTAATTGTGTCTTTTTAGCTCGTATATCATAATTTCTGTTATTATAAGGCATACATACAAAATCATTGCCCTGCACAGAAAATGTTTCAGACTTCCTAGCCAGTTTAAACGTATGATGCCAACAAGAAAGAGGTTTAGAAGCCATAAAATCACACGTACTTTGACAGGGAGATCCAGTGGTAGGAAGCTGTGGATTTCAAGCTATGTCCATATATATAACATATATGTGAATCTGCATCCACAGAGGTATGAAGATCACTGGATTGTTGTCGATGGTTAGCTTTTTCATAGCCAGGGCATGCCGTATTAGTCCCCAGAGGATACATTCTTTCTAGGTTTGGACACATGCTCAGAACCAAAGCACACGAGCACTGAAAATATAGGATGAATTTGGTGTACACTTGAAATTCTGAGGCAGGTTAATTGGATGTTTGAAGCCAGCCTGGACTACAGAACTGAGAATATCTTGAAATAAAAGTAAAAACAAAACAATAAACCAATTTTATAGGGCGAATCTCAGTTAATATAGAAAGCTCCAATTCTATCCATGTTATGTTCGGAAATGGTCACATTTACATATTGATGATGAATTTGCAGGTGTCATTTGGGGAATGGAATAGTAGGGGCTTTGCAAGGAGAGAAAAGCAGTTTCTTTAGTCCCTTTAAGCACCGTTGTTGAGAAAATTCCTTATCCAGAGCAAGCATCTTCCCATGAGCTCACATTGACCTGAAAGGACAGCTCTCTCTGCCTCCTAATGAGCTACTGAAGCAGACATTTGGTGGGCTATTTCTTCTCCTCTACTTACCGAGAGGGCCTGAGGCACTGACTTGTGTGTAGGCTTGTTCAAGGTCACAGCATGGGTCTGTAGGCAGCTCTGGAAAAAACTTCTTAGTCCCTGGAGTCTAGAACGAGTCAATAGCCTGTTGGCTCAAAAACTAGCAAGTGATAGTTGAACTGATTACATGGTTGGAGGCATGGGGAGCTGAAATGCCATGGAGCCAAAGGGACCATGTTTATGCCTGCTGGGGCAGCAGGGGACCCCTCCATATGGGAATGTTTCCTATCCTCCCTTAACCTTCTCTCTGGATTGCTAGAGAACAGACCTTCTGTTCTCACTCCTCTTTCTTGTGTACCAGTTCAGTGATAGTTTTTTCAGGAATCTGTGCTTTATTTTTTCTATCTAACTGCAATAGTATGAATGTATACATTTATTCCATCTTATGGCTATATCTCAAATCACCTTGGATACTAATATGTAAATTAGACTTTACATATAAGCATTTATTCAGAAGGAAGGCAATTGAGTCTTAGACAAACACAAAAACAGTAATATGAACTTCTTTTAGTGTCAAAACTAAACCAGATTACTTTCCACTAGCCACTGAATCATTCATTTTGTCTGTGTGTGTGTGTGTCTGTGTGTGTGTGTTCATGCGTGGTGCATTTATTTACCCATGTGTTCCCATTGTGAAAACATATAAACATATGTATGTGTAGAGGTCAGAGATCTACATGGGACCCATGCTTACTTTTTATCACCTGGGCCATCTATCTCTCCAGCCCTGGCCCCACCTCCTAAATGTTCCCCTACCGCAACTCTGCTGTTCTGGAAACCAGCTTCTAGAATCGGGACATTTGGAAAGTATATGGAACCCATGTCCAGACTATAGCAACAATACAAATAGATTCTGAGTCTCAAAAACAATATGCAGTAAAAGCATATTGTTTATATTAAAACCAAGATGCACACATGTAAATACATGTCTTGTACATGAGATGTTTGAAAGGGGTGAAGTTGGTATGAGCATGTACCCGTTGGTTGCCTTGGAAGAACCGTCAATATTAATGCTTAGCCTAACTATCGTGAGTATGTATTTAAAGATTCCTTAAACATAATAGGAGCCAGATGATCGTAGTTAAAATGTAGTAAGCTAATTTCCTAAAACTTCATAATCACTTTGCCGCTGAGTCCAACATCACTTATCAAGCTGGCCTAGGGAGTAAGACGTCAGGGCTTTAGTTGTTCAGTCATGGCTCACATTCTAGCTTTTTCTGTTGTATCAAGTCTTTCTCTGTCCCTTCAGCTATCTCCCACATAAGAACACAGAGACATTATTAATTATAAAAGCTTGCCCTTTAGCTTAGACTTGTTTTTAACTAGCTCTTATTACTTAAATTAACCCATATCTTCATGAATCTACATTGTATCACATGGTTTTTAACCTCTATCCCATTCTGTCTGTCCAACTCACTCTGCATCTGACTGATGTCTCTCCTGCCAACAAATACATCTCTAGTTTCCTCTCTTTGTCTGGAAGTTCCACCTATCTCGCCTACTTAGCTATTGGCCATTTGGCTCTTTAATAAGCCAATAAGAAGGTGTTTGATGCAGAGACCCATATTTACAGTATGAACAAATACTCAGCAACATTCTTGCCCAAAGTGATCTTCCTTGTGCTCACATTTGTTTTGCTCCACTGCTAGCAAGAGTCCAAGCATCTTAGTCCTCAGTCTCTGCCCCCATAGAGAAGAGGATGCCCAGTCAGAACCTCAGTAGTTCATGGTTCTTACTAAACAGTTTTTAGATATCAGTAAGGAATCTAACATTCCTAACAAATTATCACTTTGTTGAATAATTTATGACATAAATATTGTAAATATCATTTTTTGGAAGAATAATACAATGTGAATATATACAAACAAACACAGATTGATTAATTATATTTCTCTTTGCTTGGAGAAGAATCTGACAGAGAAGCAACTGAAGTGGGAAAGAGCACTTTCTATCAGGGAATTTTAGTTCCTTCTAGCTAGGAAGGCAGCATAGGAGTGGCTCAGTCTGTAGTGGCAGACTTTGCGGTGGCAGCTTCTCATGTGACTGAACAGCAGATTGCACAAGGCCAGAAGTGGAGGAGAACATAACTTTCAAAGATCCACAGCAGAGGTCTCCAGCCATCAGTTAGGCTCCATGTTACGAAGCCTTGCCAATGCCCTCCAGCCAGAGCTCTCAGCTGCAAACTGAGTGTTCAAACACAGGAGCTTATGGGACATTTCACTCTAATAACAGTGTGTGTGCACGCGCGTGCGCGCGTGTGTGTTTGTATGCGTGTGTGTCTATGTGTGTGTGTGTCTATGTGTGTTATGGTTATTTCCCGCAACTTCCAAAGGGTGTGGCTAAGCTTTTAACCAGTCTGCTTTTGGAATTCTCATTTTTGCGATGAAATATGACTGAAATCCTGTTAGAATTCATTTATGTCGTCTGTTATTTCTTTATTATGTTTAAAGTCTATGGGTGTTCAATACAAACATTTTCCAGTAATCTCTGCAATAGCTTATTTCTTTGAATAGATGGCCATGGAAATTTATGTCCCTATAAAGGTGGAAGTAAGAATAGAAAGATTTTTATAGTCATTCTATGTGAATGCATGTGGATAAAATTTTAGTGCCTTTATTTACATAATGAGTCGGTGTCCTTTTGTTCTCTGTAAGCTCTTTTTCCTGAAGCTGTAATTTCTTGCAGAATGAAGAGATTTTTCAAACATCAAAGGACATTTGCAAAGCGTTGAAGGAATTTTATATGTTATGTAAACTAATGGACTCGTTAAGTTTGCTTAATCTGTGGAAGGAAACAATGTGATGAAAGTAGCAGGCATCTAAAAAATATGGTAGCACCTAGCCCAGATGAGAAGGAGGGTTCAACTGACCCCAAATGAAGGGTCTGCTTACCCAGAATGAGGGTTCTGGTTAACCAGAATGAGGGTTCTGCTTACCACATACCCCCTTCCACGTAGACTCTTTTTATTACCTATCTACTTTATCTCAGAGCTAATGGGGGTGGGGGGTGGATGTAGTGTTGTTTTTAAGTGTCTTGCTCTTAAGAGCTGCTTTTGGGAGAAAAGCTTATTGATCTTTTTGTAGCACTAGGAGTCACACTTCTTTTATCTTTTCCTACTTCCTAGCAACTGAAGTTTGTAAAATGATACCCTGCCTCTATAGAAACAAAGCTGGTACATGTTTTACAGATTGAGAAGACTTTGGGAAGTGAGGCAGAGGCGGAGCAGCTCAGAGTGTCTTCCAGCTGATCTTTCCATCTCTCTTCCTAGCATAGAGAAAATGAAGTCTTATGAATAGCATAGCCAACTGACGATTGTTGTCAAAGATATACTGAGCCCACCTTTCAAGGGAAAATGGTTTTAGCATCTTTTATTTCAATTTTATTCAATTGAAATTCCAACAACAGTTCTCTCTCCAACCCCTTCTACCCCTCCTTCACTTTCCCCCCATTCCAGCCCACTCCTCCCAAAGGGTAAGACCTTCATATAATCTGTCCTCCTTCTCTTTGACTGGACTCCTGTAGCTCAGCCTGGTGCTTGACTGTAGATCTCTGCATCTGGTTCTATCAGTTACTGGATGAAAACTCTATGATGACAGTTGGGTTATTTCTCAGTCTGATTCCAGGGAAAGGCCAGTTCTCCACTGTTGCTAGGAGTCTTAGCTGGGGTCATCCTTATGGATTCCTGGGAATTTCCCAGGACCAGGTTCCTCTCTAACCCTATAATGGCTCCCTCTAATCAAGATACCTATTTCTCTCCCACTCTACTCTGTCTCTCCCCCAACTCGATCTCCCCCATCCCTTCCCCTCTACCAACCCTCACCTTGCCCCCGGTTTACCCAGGAGATCTCATCTACTTCCCTTTCCCAGGGTGATCCTCTCAGAGTCCTCCTTGTTACCTAGCTTCTCTGGCACTGTGGATTGTAGTCTCATTACCCTTTGCTTTACATCTAGTATCCAGTTATGATTGAGTACATACCAAGTCCGAAAGGAAAAATTAATTTTAAGGGATCTTAGAGGTACCACAAATGCACTACAGTAATGAATATGATTAAAATACATTCTATAAAATCCTAACAATATAAATAAAATGAGAAAATATTATTTTTAAGTGTTCAACATCCTTAACTATCAGAGTAATGCTGATGAAAGCTGCTACAGGATTCTACCTCACCCCAATCAAAATTGCCGTCATCAAGACGATAGAGGCGAAGAAATGCTCTGATCTAGAGAAGAGGGAATCCTTACACATTCTTGGCGAAATATATGTAGGGCACCCACTGCAGAAGTCAGTGTGGAAGTTTCTCAGAGTCCTAGAAATAGACGTACCATAAGACCCAGATACACCACTCCTGGGAATGTATCCAAAGGGCTCTTTATGCCCATCCATGTTCATGGCTGCTGTTTTTCACAGAGCTAGAAAATGGAACCAGATCCCATGTGCTATGCATTAACTGAGAAATGAGTAGAGAAAATATGGTATACACTCTATGGAATTTTATTCAGCTCTAAAAAGAGCTTATATTATGGAATTAGCGGAAAGATGACGGAACTGGAAAATAATTACACTGTGAGTTAACGCGGGCCCGGAAATGCAGACACACTGCCTGCTCGTCTTTGTCAGTGCTTCACAGCTTCTAGTTCTTGATTTGAATCAAGTGGAATAAATTTACAGGCCCGGAAATGACAAAGGGGCCATGAAGGAGTGAGAGGAGGCCTTGAAACACTCTCTTAATGATGTAATGATACATCCTAATGCCTCTTCCTTCTTCTCGCTGTGATCTTTTTCTGAATATCGTTCTATATTTCTTATACAAAATTGAAGTTTTCCATTCTCTGTTTCTAATAAATGTGGTTGCTAATAAAATGTACTCCAACAATAAAAAGTTCTTTTAGAGATTCAACATACAACTTTGCACTCCTGGCAGAATTTGCGTTGGTAAAAGAGGTGTGTACACATTTCTGCTTACTGTGTGTTCCCTTGTGAGAGCAAAGTCTTCCTTAGGTAAGACCTTCTGTTAGCGAATACTCTTTAAAATTTAGTTTGAGCATTTCATGCAGCTTATTTTGGTCATATTCTTTCCCCTCCTGCAACTCCTCCTATATCTCCCCTGCATTCTTACCCACTCAATTTCATGTTCTTTCTCTCTTTTCAAAAAAAAATATTAATATACACTTTTTGTGTCTACAATAATGGCTGACATAAAGGAGATCCTAAAATTTAATTTAAATAAAGAAATATAGCAAATGTATTTTTTTTCAAATTGCATACCAATTATATCATATAGACTATGTTTTGTGGAAACTGTAGTTTCTCAACCAACACTGCTTTTGGTTGTTTGGAGGCAGGGTCTGCAGATGCACTCCATACTAGTCTGGAACTTACAACACAGCTCAGTCTGGCTTCATTGATTCTCCTGCCTCTGCCTTCTTCTCAAAGCTAGGATTTCAGAACACCATATCCAGAACAAGAATGTTAAGATTTTTTTTTTATTTCTAAACCATGTTCATTCATTTCAAAGTGTTTTCAGTCGCAATTGAATGAGATAAACCCATGATTTCCAGACTGCCATACGAAGTAGATTTTATGATTTTTTTCTTGAGAATAAGTAACATGTCCTTCATCAATAAAGGACAAATTAAAGAATGGAAAAAAACAGCATCCTGGTACCAAAACAATACTTATCTATATACTGTACCATATTTGTACAACGGTGCTACTGATAAAGTACTGCTTTAATACTGGAGTGTTTGGAGCCACTAGTACATCACTAAACACACACACACATACAGAGTGGGAGGAGCAAAAAACAAGAGCTTTATAGTCACACACTTAGACCTGGATTCTAAACTTATCTGTACTGCTTTTGTAGTATGACCTCATAGAAGCTTGCCAATAAAGCTGTTGAGTAAGTGCCAAAGAAGGTAGTCGTGTTCAATGCTAATGACATTTTATATACACATGTAGTAAAGTCCTGCATCTTATCCTTCCCTGTGAATAAAATCTCACAGAACTTGCTAACTTTCAACTCATCGTGCTCCGCAGAGATGAAATTACAGGGTAAAAGAGCTTTTACAGGAATTAGTCATACCCGAAAAACGTGAACATAATTTTATTCAACTGATATCATTTTGTTTGTCCTAGAGGGGATTGATAGTGTTGTACCTTGTAGGTGTGACTTCATTAATAGTGCTTACAATAGACATCAATTTAGAAAATCTGGTGTTCTGTAGATATTATGGTCTTGAAATTGGCTTATTCTTAGGCCCACACGTTACCAAAGAGCTATGGTAGAACAGATTGTCTTTGAAGAGTGGATAACAGGATTTCCTGAACAATTGAACTCAAACATGCCATGTGGACCCATAAACATTTTGTCCTCAATCCTGATAAATGTCTTAGGGTAATCTTCATAATAGCTGTATGAGAGTATCATGTTTTCCGTGTTCACACCCAAGGCCCTACTGTACTCCATAGAGGGAGGATCTTGCAGTGGGGATATGTTTTATGGTGAGCTATCAGATATAATGATGGGAGGAAAAGGAACCTTTCTCTTCCATTCCTTTGTTTAGCTCTTAAGTGGCAGAATAACTTCATAGTCACTAACATTTCATCATTACATCTTCACATAAAGTTTATAGCGTAAACTGATTTATGCATCTAAAATTGCCAAGCCACCATAAATAAATACTGCCAAGTCTCTACTCTCGTTGTCCACTTTTCAAAGAAAAAATGGGATTTGGTTTTTGGCTGAAAGTCTTTGGAAATAAATGATTAAGATAATATTGAAGAGACAGCTTAAAAGCCAGAATTTTTGAGTACGAAAATAAATAAGTAGCATTACCAGATTGCAGTTAAAATACTAAAACAACTTGTTAACCCAGATGAACATGGATTTGTTTGGTTTTTTCCAATTTGGTGATTCTGAGATTAAAATATTAGCGATTTCTTACCCCAGGCATAACTTTTAGCCATTGTTTCATTTTATTCTGTCTTGTATTATATATTTGTTTACAAAATAATGGACTTCATGATGAAGTCATATGTACATATTATTATACTCTGCTCTTCTCTAAATTTTTGTAATTTCAAAATTCTTGTAGAAAAGTATATGTGTATAGACACACAGAGAAATATACATAGCATACACACACGGTGCTGATGTTAGCCTTAGGAGAATGTAATGCGCATTTCTGTATTTGAGATCAAATAGAAAATACTTCGGGTATGATCAAGCAAGAGCATCGGGTATGCAGGGAGACCTTTTCTGACATTTCTAAATTTGTCGTCTAAGGAGCCTAATCACAGAGCCATTTGTGTACAGGACATCAAACATAGGCTGCTCAATCAGGCCCTGATTGGCTCCAACTGCTTCCTGCAATTTAGGAGCCCTGAAGAGTGGTACTCACCAAACACAGGCTTCTCACCTCGTTTATTTCCCGCCGATGCCAGTAGACTGGTGGAAAGTTGGCAGTGACTTAAGAGGCTTCTTCTTTGGGTGCAGAATGCCCATCAACTGTGAACTCTGAATCCCAAACAAAGTGCCGTGCCGGAGGTGGAAATATCACAGTTAGTCATTTCCTTCCTCTGCATGGTCAGCGCCAGGTGGGCCATCTGCACGACATCTAAGACAGACACTGGGGAACAGCTGCAGGGGGCATATGACAAGGGCAGATACCCAGGGAAGTAGTCTGGCATCCACAGTTGGAAACAGCTTGTCGTTAAGGGGCTCATGTTTCAGGGCATCCCCACACCCAGATGGCAACACTTCTAGCTAACAGAAATCCAGGCCCTGTGTACCCCGTCACCTCCTAGAGACTTTGTTCCACTTTTAAATGTCCTCGGAAGGGTCCACTTAGTTCGATTTAAATTAAATGATACGTAAAGAAATAAACGGATATGCACGCTGATTGGCTTCCATTTTAGCAATGATTCCAGCTTAGGAATTCTTTAGGAAGAATTACTTGCCATGGCAAGGCACATCTTTCTAGTTTTCTTAAATCTCAAGACGTTCCTCAGGACAAATGTTGCAAAAATGAATTTATTGGCTGAGAAAAGTGAGGTCCTAGGTGACAAGCATGTCAGCCTCAACTTCGTCCAGTGTGGGAGTGTTGGCTAACAGAAGCATTGGCAAGGCCAGAGACTTGCCGTCATTTTCAATCTGAGGGCCGAAAGAAACAAACAGGAGCCTTCGCAGGTTGTGCTATGGAGGTTGAATTTGTGGGATATTTTCTCCATTCCAGAGACACAGAGGGGAGGAGAACACATGAATGTAAAAAGTGGCTGATGTCCTGGACAAAGTCCCTCTCCTGAGATTAGAAGAGAGGACTGTGCAGCCTTGTATTGGAACGTGATTGGTTCTTAGGCTAGTTGGCTTGTTAGCTGCTCAGACTCTGTCCTTCCTTCATCAGTCCAGTGTGGTTATCTCTTGGTACCATCCTGCCTGATGGTGTTCCAGGGCCATAGTGAGTGTTTCTGTTTACGCATGGGAGTTTACAGGGATCTCCAGAGGGCAAGAAAAACCTAGGAACTGTATCGGGTCTCCCTCGCCCGTCCTTTAAAATCATGCTTTCCTCTTTAAGCCACATCTGTGTGTTAGGACACTTGTGATTTCTGGTTGAATGGCCTGGCTGTTGACTTTTAATAGTTTTTCGTCTTCCATATCCATCATTTTGAAAATTTCCATTAACAATTAAAAAACAATGTGGGGAATAGAAGTCTAAAACTTCTTGAAGATATTGATCGGAGTTTGAGAGCTATTTTCCTGTACAGTGCTATAATTGTAATGACTTGGTTGAGGGTGGTGGTAATGCCTTTACTCCCAGGGTTCAAGGGGCTAAGAACCCAGAGGGTTGTGAATTCACAGTAGGATTGGGTTATAGAGCCAAATATGGCCTCAGTCCCTCCAACCCCAATAACTAAATGTGCCTCATCTAGGTAATTTCTGCTAACACGTAGGAAGCATGTTCTTTCTGATGCTACACAGGACTCCAACGAGATCAGTGCAGTCAAACAAGGGAAAGAAAAGAAAATGCTCAAGAAGTCAGTTCTCCAAAGAGTTCACCTTGCAATGTCTTAAAGTGGCAGGTCACATGACATCGAGCAAGTTCCTCAACCTTAACCTTAGTGAATTTTCTGGAGGGTTTTTTTTTTTTTTTTGGTTAATAGAAATGTAAAAAGCACCTGTCGTCTAGGCCACCATGCTTTAACATGCTTACCACAGGACCTAGCACATGTAAGAATACAATGACGTATGACAGTGGCAGTATCTACTTCAATCTTCTTGGAATCTTGTTGATAAAATGAGCTCTATCTCTAAATGACTCCTGCGTTTTCTCTGCAAAATAAAAACGATACTTCTTGAAGAAGATTTCTCATATGAATATCAGAAATCCAGCTGTAGTCCCAGTCCCTCTGCTTGAACTCAGTGAAAGCCGTGTTTCCTGCCAGGAGAGGAGGTTATGGTGTGGAGCCTGGGATCTCCTCCTGCTCGGGATGCTTACCTGAATAACTGGCTCCCGGAGAGAGGGGCGGAGCTTGCGAGACATCAGAGCTCACAGGTAACTCTTGCTCAGCTGATGCAGTTCTAACTGAGCTTTCAGGAGGCTGTAAGGTTGCCTGCCGCCTGCACAGCAATGACCAGGGACAAAAGCGGCTCCGGGTAGGTGGCACCTGCCAGTCTCCATCTGTTCTCACTTCCTGGGTTAGGGAGAAAATGTCTCCGGTTATGGCATGGATCTCTAATTGCTGTGTAAATGGGAAATCAAATCTTTGTGGTTACAGGACCAGATGTTTTTTTTTTTTTTATTGCTATTTTGTTGCTGCAGAATGAGACCATGTCATAGGAATGGGTACTAAAAAATGTTTTTGGCTTGATCCTTCTGATATGTTTGACTTCCTGTGTTTATTGATGCTGATCCCTTTCAAGATGATAGTTCTAACTTCTTTAAAAACAAAAAAAACACCCCTTTTAGTTTTTGAGGTTCTAACTACATCATTTCCCCTTTCTCTACCCTCTCTCCAAACCCTCCCATATTCCCCTCCTCACTCTTTTTCAAATTCATAGCCTTCTCTTTTCCGTGATAGTTGTTACAGTATTCCTAAGTACGTTAAGTACAACCTGCCCAGTCTCTGTAGTGTTCCGTGTGTTTTCAGGGCTGCGCACGTAGTGGTGGATAAGCAGCCCTGAGGAGAACTCTGTCTCCAGTTCTCAGCGATCGGCAGTTGTCCGGACTTCCCTGTGCAGTGCTGCGGCCTCCTGGACTATTCCCTGCCCGTGTTAGTATGTCTTTGTTGTTGTCCTTGTTCAGCTCATGATCGGCCAGCCTCTTAATTACTTTTCTATCGCTGTCCTGAGACACCATTACCAGGCAACTTACAGAAAAACGTATACTGGGTTTACAGTTTCAGAGAGGGAATTCATTACTCTCAGGTCCAGAGTATGGAAGCAGGCAGACACGGTGCTGGGACAGCAGCTGGGAGCTTATGTACTGAGAGAACAACCACAAGGGAGAGAGGGAGGGAGGAAGAGAGGGAGGGAGGGAGGGAGGGAGAGAGAGAGAGAGAGAGAGAGAGAGAGAGAGAGAGAGAGAGAATGGCACAGGCTTTTGAAACCTCAAAGCCTACCTCCAGTGACACACCTCTTCCAACAAGACCACATCTCCTAATCCTTACCAAAGAATTCTAACAACCGGTGACCAATTTATTAATTCAAATAAATGAGTCTTCAGGGTCTATTGTCATTCAAACCCTCATAGGCAGCTATGTTGCTGAGACAATATGGATGTAGCTTCTAACACCCCTAGCAGACAGAAATTCTGTCTTAATATTGTTGCTTATAAATTCCTTTATTATTTATTTATTTATTTATTTTTTATGTATACAATGTTCTGTCTGTGTATATGCCCGCAGGCCAGAAGAGGGCACCAGACCCCATTACAGATGGCTGTGAGCCACCATGTGGTTGCTGAGAATTGAACTCAGGACCCTTGGAAGAGCAGGCAATGCTCTTAGCCTCTGAGCCATCTCTCTAGCCCTATAAATTCCTTTATTGAAAATAGATTTTTATCTGGGCAGTGGTGGTGCATGCCTTTAATCCCAGCACTTGGGAGGCAGAGGCAGGCAGATCTCTGTGAGTTCAAGGCCAGCCTGGTTCACAGAGTGAGTTCCAGGACAGGCTCCAAAGCTACAGAGAAACCTTGTCTTGAAAAAAAGGAGTCATTTTTAATATAATATATTCTAGTTATGATTATGATTTTCCCTTCTCCAACTCCTCCTAGATCCTCTCTTCTTCCCCACCCATCCAAATCTGTACACTTACTTTCTTCATCTCATTAGGGTAATAATCTGTATCTAAATAATAATGATAATAATAATAAAATGGTGATGATCGAATTAGATAGAAACAAAAATCAGAATAGGACAAAATAAACAAACTGAAGAAAAACTCAAAAAACACATAAACACAGAGGCACACACATTCACACACACAGAAATCCTATAGAAACACAAAATCAGAAACCATAACACACACACACAGGAAATGTAAGGTTAAAAAAAAGCTATGACAAAGTATTATAAGACAGAAACCTTCAAAAAAGACCAGTGAGTTTGTCATGTATTGGCCATTTACTGCTAGGGCATGAGGCCTGGCTTTGAGAGTGGTCTGCTTTCCATTTTTGAGTGGTTATTAATTAGAGAAAGCTTCTGGCTTAGGGATGGGGTTGTGCCCACTTCCCCTCTCAACACTGGGCTCCCATCAGGCCCAGACCTGTGCCGGCCCTGAGCATGCTCTCACAGTCTCTGTGAGCTGCATAGGTCCTGCTGTGCCCTCATCCTGTCACCCCCTCATTCCCTCAGCCCCTCACCTCCTCATCCCCTCACCATTCCACCTCATCTTCTGCAGGATTCCCTGAACCCTGAGGGAATCACTTTTTATATTGCCCAACACAATTAATGCTGTTCTTCCCTTCTGATACGAAGTTTATACGTGGGAAGGTGGCAAAAACACAATTCTTGAAACTTGAGTGTTTAACCAGATTACTTAATTAGCATGATGCCGCCTGTCTTGACATTTACACTTGACAGAGAATTTGCATTTTGAAGCCAGAAAACCACAATTATTTGGAAACGATTTTTTAAAATACAGATTTTTTTTTTACCTGAAGGATAGAGATTATCCAGGGTTTGAAGATGTCCCATGGAGAGCTAGCCTGAGCTCATGCAGCTCATGACACCCTCTTGCTCACTTCTGACTCTGTATAATAAGATAAAGTTGTGTATTTCTTTTTGCCTTCCTCCCATGTATATGTAAAGGCTGAAAGCCACCCAAAGCACTGAGCCAAAAGCAGGTGGTCATGCAGAGTGCAATTCAGTTTTTAAAAGTTGTATCACTTACTGAGAAACCTTATCCGATTATGTTGTAGAAATAGCTTCAGAGGGGAGTCAGCTGACCATGGAGAGCTGCCACTGTTTAATATAGGCTACGTGTATCTTGTGTATTGATCTGGTTACCGACCCTACGCATGCAAGAATCATTTCTTTGCTCTCTCTATGGTAGTATATAATGTCTTCACACAATTTTCTTTGTTCTTAAATTACAACCATGTATTTGTTGGTTCATATTTTTAAACAACAATGAAAATGGCACAAATTTTGAGAGTATGTATTACACCGAGTCACACATGAAGGCTCTTACTTCGTGGGCGGTGGAACTTCGGCTCATCTTTGCCTTGGTGTGTGTTTCACGTGATGAATGGGCCATGATTTATTCATGAGATGGTGGATGCTCAGACACATGGACGATCAGTTGCCTTGGTGTTTGAAATAGACACCTGACCAAAATGAGCCAGGAGTCTTACCAAAGCTGTGGCCTGATTATGAAGTGATACCTTGTCACAGTGCATTGTTTCTCTGATCTTTTAATCAAAATCATGCCTGGATACATCCTGGCATGTGAAGGGCCTGTTTCTTAAATAGTTCCCTACACCTCTAAGGATCCAGGTTCGTATCTTTCTCTCTGTATTTTCTTCAGTTTGAAGCACACAAAAGGTACTCAGCAAATGAAATTTTAGAACCCCACACACAATGTGAAACTTCTGAAGGAAGGAGAAAGTTACTAAATAATTGATGTTCAGAAGTTGGACCGGAATGGAAAACCACACACAATCAAAACAAACAAAGGAAAAGAGATAGATGGTGAGGCCATGAACATGTCACCATGTTTATCCTCCCCGAGAATGTGAAGCCCACGGACACAGCAGCTCACTGTACGGGACAAACAGCAAATCCCACACAGCCTGGAGCTCTGTTAAGAATGTCTTTCTGTTTCAATGTAAAGCAAACTCCCAACTGATTGGCTATGATTAGTTTTTTTCCCTGGTGTTTGCGCAAAGCAATTCCTTCATTAGATTTCTAAGATATTTTTATTTTTAATTATGGGAAAGTGTATGTCTGTGTGTGTGTATCTACATGTTTGTGTGGGCTATTCATGGAGAGCAAAAGTGTTGAAGCCCACGGAGCTAGAGTTACAGGTGATTGTGAGTTGTGCTGGCTGAGTGCTGGGAACCAAACACAGGTCATCTGAATGAGTAGTAAGTGCTCTGAACCCCTGAATCATCTCTCCATCCCCCATTCCTTATTTCTTCATACGGGGCTCATCAGCCTGTCATTATCCTGACTTTTCGACTTCTAGAGTAGTGTTTCTCAACATTTTTAATTCTGTGACCCTTTAATACTGTTCCTCATGTTGTGATTACCCCAATCATAAAATTCTTTCATGGCCACTTCATTTTGCTACTGTTATGAATCATAGTGTAAATAACTGATCTGCAGGATATCTGAAGTGCAACCCCTGTGAATGGGTCATTTGACCCCAAAGGGGTCCCATCCCCACAGGATGAGAGCCAATGTTCTAGAGCTAAAGAAAATTTGCTCGCTTGGCAGCTCTCAAAGATGCAACCACTGAGATGAATTCCTTTCACGACTCTAATATCTAAAAGAAATAGCACAGCCATTTTTCAAAGCCTCAGGGTAACATACTTTGTTATAGAGGTGACAACGTAAAGGTACCCGCCTGAGCCTATGAGGCTGCCATCCGTAATTTAGGCACTGTATTCTGCATTATCAGCAGTACAGGGCAATGTATATGAGTACACAGTACTTCCAAACAGCCTTATTTTCACTGTGATTAGAAATAGCCATGTGTTTACATTGATGCTAAACTTTCGCATTTTAATAAATTTTATGTGCACATTTACTTCAAAGCCAGCTTAAATTACAGAATATTATGATGATTGCTTTTAATGCAAATAGCAAAAAATTATCAGTTTCTTTTCAAATGTTAATTTTAAAGTATGTTAATAGGAAGTTTAATTATTTCAAAATAGAACAGGAGCAATGATATTGCATAGCTTTTATGCTATATTTTAATGGGATTTTTCAAAAAGTACTTTTGGGACTAACAATACTACTTTATTGCTTATGTATCTATAATTTCGTTTATATACATTTCTTAAGGTTTTGGCTCCTGCAACTCTCTTAAGTTGGCATTATAAGAAAACACAAGATGAGTAAAACAACTCATGACCTGTGGTTTTACAGGTTTGTGGGTAAAGCCAAGAGCTACAACTTTAAATAATAAATGTGATGTAAGATCAGGAGAGCTGCCACCTGCTCCGAGTGGGTGTCAGATGCACCTAAGAATGTGACATAGAGTCAGGGACAAGGGCATCCTTGATTAAATGCCCACTGTCTATAGGTTCAGAGCTCCAGCATCCAGAAAACATTTTGTATATAGGATACATGGACCACGGTTTGACTCCTGACAGTGGCAGCAAAGTTCTGTATAGTAAGATCATGTGGGTAATTGCTTACTCAGAGCAAAGAATGAGGTTGTTTATTCTCAAATGATAATTTAAAGATGATACAAAATGGGTGCTCAACCTCACAAATACACAAAACTCAAGATGGACAGCTGTTTTTCATTCCATATATCTGAAATCTATAAGATCAGTGTACATCTGAACTGTAAGTCTTTTTATCTAGTCTATTAAAATGACAGCTCATGAAATGATGTCAAATTACCTATTAGGGATAGATAGATAGATAGATAGATAGATAGATAGATAGATAGATAGATAGATAGATAGATGATAGATAGATAAATGAGAAATGAAAAGGGAGACAGAGAATATCTAAGAGCCAACAAAATGCCTTTGCACACTTAGAATATGAATATAATGTGTTATTAATGTATCTCCATCTTTTTCATTCCAATATTATTTCCCCATCATTGAAAAACATCCAGATTTACTTGAAACTATAGATTCTTGTGAATGAAAACAGACATATTTTCAGACCTGCCGTCTTCCATTCTGGGTATTTACTTTGCAAAGTATTGTTATTTGTAATTGATTCACACGAATTGCACTGATTTATGCAACATGGTGTGATAATTTGATACACACATTTAATGATCAAATCCGGGCAATTGGGATAGCTATTAGTTTCACTTTTTCTGTTAGGAACATCCAACATGCCCTCTATTAGCTATTTTTGAGCATGTAATTAATTGTTATCAACTATGATCACGCTGCCAGGTGCATACCTGTTCTCTCTCTCTCTCTCTCTCTCTCTCTCTCTCTCTCTCTCTCTCTTCATCCCTATCTGCCCTTCTCACAGCATTCAGTAAGAGCTACTAACCCACATAGCAGTGCTTTGCTCTGTGTGCTTGCTGCTTGTACATAGCCATTATCCAGGAAACTTGACTGACTGTGGTTTATAGATTGTCTTCCTTCAGTTGGCTATGGAATGGTAAGGAATGAGAAAGCCCTGTTCCCAGGGTGTCTTGGGAGGACTACTGATGAATGTTTATATATGATTAGTGCCCTTGCTCAAGCTATTCCTGTAAAGTCTTGTCGGTTTGGTTTAATCAGAATCTCTTCAAGTTCTGCATTATTTGGATAAGACCAAAGATGTACCAAACAAATAACAAAATGTACTAAACCAATATTTGTATACCTTTCATCAGTGCTATACAATTTATTTGACAGTAAATGATTTGATGTTTAAAAGTTTTAAGCCAACCTGACATCATCACCTAAAAACGGTTAGTAGGAACAAATACAAGGAAAGCTTCATAGAGCAAGTTTGAAGTTTTAATTCACAGGTTTTCTGCTAATGAAAATATCAAAGTAAATGTAGGTCCTTTGGAAATGTTTCTTGGGCTTTATTTTTAAGCTTTAGAATCAAGTATATCTGTGTGCCTCCTGTTAACCATAAGGCTGTCTACTTATAGAATTGTGATAGTGACCATCAGGTGGAGACTCTCAGGAAGAGTGCTATTGGCATCTCTGTCTGTCTGCACAGATGCAGTCACCTGGCACACTTGGATAAAATGTGCTACCTGCATCTACACTTTGTTTTGTTCTCAGTGTGTGCATTCGGGTACTTCACAGAGAATTCAGATTTGGGGGAGAATTCTGAGGTTACCAGTCATTACTTCTGGTATCACCGAACATATACTTAGTGTTTCCTGGTAACTGAGACTGACTCCCAAATTCTAACAGAGCTTTGCCTTCTATATGGGAAGTTGGTGCTGTTCCGCCCCATACTTAGAAACTTTGAGGAATACTTTCTGGCATTGTCATTGCTGTCAGGTGATATAAATGTCACTTCACTTCGCAGAAGGGCTTGCCAGCTACTTTGCATAACAGAGCAGAGAATGGGAAGGATCGCTTTTGTGCTGTGAAGCTTCGGGAAGGAAGTGATCTATACCTTGGAACGGAACAGGAACTTCTTAAAGCAATCCTGAGTCACTGCAGGCTCTCAGCGAGAGAGCTGTGACTCATCGCAGGTCACCCAGAGGCTGGGGCTCAGCTGCAAATAGAACACAGACCTCAGCCCTTACTCCCCACCCACTTCCTCTGACGACTCGCATCGATCTGTTGAGTCACAAGACCATAACGTGGTGCAGCTGTTTCCTGAACAGCTTTTCGTTCAGGAATTTTTAGCCTGTTCTTTTTTTTACTCAGCAGAAGCAGAAACGTTACTTACTAAAGAGGCATTGTTTTTTTTTTTTTTAATGTATCGAAAGGAGACTAAGAAATACAACAATTTAATTCACCTGTGTATAGCACCATTGTCTGGTGTTGCTCTCACTGACGAAACAGTTCAGTTAGAAAGGATTTACTGTCGCGAATGTCTTTTGCAAGGAAGAGAAAAAGCTGCTCTCGTCCGAGGATGAGCTTTTCTTCTCTGTTCCATGGTTTCATCTGTGTGGGTTCTGTAGCCTCTAGAACATCCACACATAATAAACAATGCAAACAATACGTTAAACAGCCGTGACTACATCTGATCATAGTTAGTTTCTCTCCCAAGACCCTAAGGTGACTCTTTCTAGAGACTCATCTGTGGAAGAATGGCAGATCAAAAGGGGTCAGAAATCCTACAGTGTTGACTGAGGTTTCTCTCCCTCCTGGTCCTGCGGTCATTCAGTCCCAAAGGAATACACAGAGGTCTACATTAATCATAAACTGGTTGGCCTATTAGCTCAGTCTTCTTATTAATTAATTCTTACATCGTAACTCATAATTCTTGTCTATGTTGGCCACATGGCTTGGTACCTTTCATCAGCAAGGCATTCTCATCTGCATCTGGGTGACTACTGCAGACTGAGCTTTCCTCTTCCCAGAATTCTCCTGTTCTCATTGTCCCTCCTCTACTTTCTGCCTGGTTGCCCCGCCTATACTTCCTATGTGGCTACTGACCAATCAGCATTTTATTAAACAAGTACAAGAAACAAATCTTTACAGGGTAAAACCATTGTTTCCTAGCACTACAGAATAGCCAGGCAGTGGTGGTATGCACCTTTAATACTAGCATGGAGGAGGCAAAGGCAGAGGTGAGTGGATCTCTGTGAATTTGAGACCAGCCTGATCTACTGAGTGAGCTACAGAACAGCCAAAGATACACAGAGAAACCTTTTCTCAGAAACAAAAAATCCAAAAACCAAAACAAACAAAAACAGAACAAAAAATAAATCCTACAGAACAAATAAATGCTAAAACTTCACATATGCATGTGTAAACATGTACTGTGGTAATGTTTTGTTTGTGATCTAACAAATAAAGCTTGCCTGAAGATCAGAGTGCAGAGCTAGCCACTAGTTAGCCATAGAGGTCAGGCAGTGGTGGCAAACACCTTTCATCCCAACATTCAGGAGGCAGAGGTAGATGGATCTCTGTAAGTTCAAGACCACCCTGGACTACACAAGATGGATCCAGTCTAAAAGAGAAACAGAGCCAGGTAGTGGTGACTCACACCTTTAATCCCAATACTTGGGAGTTCCATGCCTTTAATCCCAGCGCTAAGGAGGTGGAGACAGGAAAGGATATGGCTGGGCAGAGAGAGAAATATAAGGTAGGAAGAAGAGACAGGAGCTCACCACAGTCAGTCTGAGGATTCATTCTGAGGATTTGTGTAGACAGTATCTTGCTCCCTTCCATCTGAGGACTCGGTAGAGGTAAAATGTCTCTCCAGTGGCTGGCTCCTTTACTTCTCTGATCTTCCAGCATTTACCCTGATATATGACTCTGGGATTTTTTTTTATTAAGACCAATTAGAATTCACACAACAATGTACCTTATAAACTGCAGCTTCTTTCAATTGTGCATGTGTGAACATGTGTCATATAAAATGCAGCTTCATATTATCAGATAAAAAACTAAATGCCTCCAACATCTAAACTAGCAGAACTTTCCAACAACTTTCATTGAGTATTTTGGTAGTGCCCTACTTGGTAAGCTAGGATTTACTCAAGATTCAGTTACCCATTAATTTACTAAGTGCTTGCAATATACCAGTGACTGTGCCCAGTGGTGGGGCTCACTGCTGAGCAAAGCAATTACTTCTTTCTTCCCTGCTTCCAAAAACTTATGTAAGAGCCATCTTCTCTCTTTCTGTGTCTGTCTAAATAGGTGAAAGATCTTCTGCTTCCTATGTAGGAGTCTTTCACCAGAGAAAAGATAATGCCAGGTTTTGAAAATCACAGACATAGTGTCTGTCTACAATACATATTTCCCTTAATGTTTAGGCCATGACTTTGCCCCTCTTGTTTCTTACTGCACCAGTTACTCTTGTGTTAATTTCTCTCTTCACTAATATAATAAATATATTTCTTGTGATGTTGTAATATTTTGTTATCCTTCTGACACAGAGTCTGTCAAAATTATACCAGTAGGACTAACTTTCCACAAGGGTCATGAACAAGCTATAACCAGGCAAGATTCCTTCACAAGAGTTCTGTTTCCTTCAGCAACAGAGTACGATATGGACCATTGACGGACTTGTACACTCATTCCTTCGTTATCCGTCCACTGTTTTCCTAAAGAAGTGCATGTGTAGTGCCTGCACTGTGTGAGCACGGGACTGTGTGTGCAGGGCATGGCTGGTAAAGCAGACATGGCGTTTGCCTAATGCTATCCTGCTTACTACTTGCTGTCCAGCGTAGAGTAACTTTCAACGCCTTTCCTTCCATCAGTGCCTGACATTAAGAATGACTCAAGCAACCAGCCTATTCCTTCAAATGATGCCATGGACAGTTCCCTCAAGGAAGAAACAGGGCTCACAATACATTATATTCTGCTTCCGGTTGGCTGAGGCACTGGTGAAGAACAATCCGTGGATTCTAGTAAGATGCGAAGACCTGGGTTCAGTTTCTCAGTTTCTGTTGCCTGGCATTCCAGAAACATGCTTGCCAAGCCAAGTTACAGGGCCCCCTGACGCTCCGTTTCCAGAGCAGCGCTGATGACAGCTAATAATTCAGAAAGCAGAACGTAAACGTGGCCAGCACCTCTTCTTTGTGTCCGTGCAACATCAGGACTATTGCCAATGAAACAATTTCTGTAGCTATTACCATTTTATAAAAGCAAGTTAATTTTATAAAGTACCACGGAAGCATGGATTTTGCAGCCACGCTGTCCTTTATTTGTCCATTTAAGAAAAAGTGTTGCTGAAAGGCAGTTCTTCCCTTTGCTCAGAAAGTGACAGCTGTGTGCTCACTAAGAGAAGGACTGGCAGGTGAAACAAAACCATGAAGATTGGAAGAGAGCTACTTCATATATATAAATACAGACATTTCTAAGAGTGTAACCTGTTGAAATATGAGCGGCGGCGGGGCTGCGTCCCCAACACCCCGGCCGCTTGGCTAGCTCATGCCCGAAATAACAACACACAAACTGTATTCATTTAAGAACTGCTTGGCCCATGAATTCTAGCCCTTACAGGCCAATTCTCGCATCTGGACTAGCCCATTTCTAATGATGTGTGTAAGCACCCCAAGGTGCGCTTACCGGGAAGATTCTAGCCTAAGTCCATCGTGGGTTGCAGCTGCCTGGGAGAGCTGAGCATGGCGTCTCTGCTCCAGCAGAGCTGTCGGGTCGCTCTGGGAGCAGAGCAGAGTCTGACCTCACTTCCTCTTCCGCCCAGAATTCTATTCTGTTTACTCCTCCCATCTATGTTCTAAGCTGAGGCCAAGCAGTTGGTTTATTATAACTTAACCAATGAAATCAACAGATTGATATATGACACTCCCACATCAGTAACCTATTTTAAATTATCTATCCCATGTATATAACTGACAGAATAAACTAATATGCAAATGCCTATGTATTAATTATATATCCTGTGCTCATAGGTATAAGACACAAGGCATTATTCACCCCAAGGAAAGAAACCTAAAGGGACATAAAGATGAACACGGGTACTTTAGAGTCTGTTTTGTCTGAGGGTGGTCAAATTCACCCCATGTTGCCTAAAATTAAGTTAGTACCATTCTTTTGCAGTTTACAGATGGGTTTCAAATAACCATGAGAAAATGCTTTTTCAAGGTCAGGTGAGGACAGAGAAAGTGTCTTGGGAAATGATATGTTTTTTTTTTCTAGGTGTCTTAAATATGGGGAGTTTGAAGGAGAGTCAAGACTGAGCATGCAGTTTAGGGAGATAACCTTTAGAAGATATTCTAGACCTGATTCGCATTGAGTGTGACTTTCTTTGTTTGTACCTTGGCAATAATAGTGCCTGTCTCACATCGCACGGATCGTTATGCACGGCAGAATAGACGATGCACACTAATTGTCCCCCAAAATATAGAGAACAAGTATTTCTGCCGCACCAAAGGAAGTCACTAATTAATGCGAGTGAATAAGACCTGACTAATGCCACCATTATTCATTAGCGTCTATAAGGAACATCCAAATCAAAACACATACGGATATTGCAAGGCCTTTTGTTTATAGAAAAGAGCACTGACTCACTTATAGAAGATGGATTTACTGATGAAATGGTTTCCCTTTATATTCATTTATTTAACATTTTAGGTTTGTGACAATGTGTTACTCCATATAAGACCCTCCCTACACTTGCTGGGCGGTGGTGATGCATGTTTTTAATCCTAGCACTGGGGAGAACAGAAGAGGTGGACTTCTGTGAGTTCAAGTCCATCATGGTCTACAAGAACTAGTTCCAGGATAGACTACAAAGCTACAGAAAAACACTATCTTGAAAAACTTAAAGAAGAAAACAAGATCCTCCCTGCACTCATAGACTGGCCTTGGTAGGTAGCTAAGGTCAGAAGGTTTCCTGATTGGTATGCTTTAAGCAACATGCAAAGGTCCAAATAAGAGGCAGCATTGTTCTTCATATTTGTTTGCTCTGCACTAACTATGCTAGTTTGTCCTACAACCTACACTTGACCCGCTGTCCATGCATATACTCTTCAATGCCTATGGTGAGCCCTGGGAAAACACAGTTGTTTCTGGAACCAAGTGGATAACAAAGACAGTGCCCTGGATATGGCCTCTGAGCATCTACTGAGGGTCCATGTGTACACCTCTGCCAGCAAAATCATCATCCTCGCGGGACTGTTTCTCGGCGTTATCAGCAGTATCCCCTTTGTTATTCTAAAACACTCGATATATTAAGAAGCCAGCAAACAAGTACCCTGTTAGGTACCATGCACGGGCACCTTGGCCACAAAGAGCACTGCATCAGGAGTTAGGTGACTAGGTTCTGACTCCTGCTATTCTGTGACCTTGAATGATGCTTTAGACCCAGTGATTCACATCCCACGGATCAAAATGATAATCTATAAATGCTCATGTTTACCACAGTTCAGCAACAATTAGTTACATTCCTCCCTTCAGTACCTAGTATTTCTCTAGTTGTTTGTTGTTTATCTTTTTCCTGTTGTTTATCATTTCCATTTTGTGGCTAAGAGATCTCTGCTTTAGACGGTTGAAGATGGTAGGAGAATGTAGTGGAAGGAGACATCTCCACTCTTCAAATTACTTGTTTCTTTATACCAGTATTTTATTTAACCAGAGAAACAAAATCAGCAGAGAGGAAAGTGGATGGAGTGCAGCAGAATGCCAACTTTAAATGGGTTATATACCCTCCTTACTTAAATGACTCTCCCGTATGACTTCCAAATACAACCGTCCCCAAGTGGGATTGGAAAGGGATTTAGCAGGAAAGGGTTTTTGTGAACCAATTTTCAACTTAATCCACACAGTAAATGTTTGGGTTTTCTGCCTTAATCTCAGCCACATATTAAAGTTTCTATTTCTCAATAACTTTTCCCTTGGAAACAGAGTTTTGTTGTAGAGCCCAGGCTGGTCTGGAACTCCATGTATAGTCTAGCATGGACTTAATCTTGTGCTGATTTTTCTCCTGAATGATAGGATAATGGGCATGAGCCTCCATGCCTAGCTCAATAACTATGTACCCTTTAGAACTAAGAGGACCTCCTAGGCCTGTTTGTTCCCAGCACTGCAAACCAATCATGCAGTAGAAAATGCTCTTGAAGCTCTCTCTGTCCTTTCGGACATAAAGCTAAGTCTGTGTGGCAGATTGGGTGTGGGTGTGAGTGAAAAGGAGGAAGCAAGGATGAGTCCAAGTATGTTTGCCTGAGCAGCTGCAAAGATGGAGTTGCCATCCGCTGAGATGGGAAAGGTTGGGGGTAAAAGAACTTGAAGGAAAGGAAACTTATTCTGGGCACGTTCTGTTTGTGATGACCATTAAGCAGTTAAACAGAAATGTCAGTGTTTGAGGCTTTGGGGAAGGCCTGGTTTAGAGATATAAGTTGGATAGTTGGCCACATGCAAATAGTCCTTAAAGCCAGGACTTGACCATGGCATCAATAGAAAAGAGACAAAGGTTCCCACTCTGTCCAGTCTTATTCAGGACAGTGGTAGAAGGCTTGCCTGGAGCAGTAAGACAAGACAGAAAAAGGAGACAAGATGATACAGATATGAAAAGGCAAAGTGAAACTATCCCTATTTGCAGACTACATGACTCTTTACTGAGAAGACCCTAGACGCCCCAGCTAAAAACTCTTACATCTGACTACTTAACTTTCAGCAAAGTAGTGAGTTACTAAATTAACAAATTAGCAGTCCTAATATCACCCAAATAAGAATCCACTAAGATATCATTTTTTAAAAGCCCACATTCATTATAATATCAAAGAATACTTAAGAATAAACCTAGGAGGTGAAAGACTTTATAAACAAAACAGGAAGGCACTGAAGAAAGAAATTAAAGAAAAGATAAAGAAAAGAAAAAACCTTTCATGTTCCTGTACAGGGCCAGATCAACATTGCAAAGATATCTACGCTGACAAAATGAAGTACAGACCCGGTGGTAGAGATGATACTTCATCTGAAACCACACTACAAAGCCGTAGTAACAAAAACAGTATGGTATGGCACAAAACCAGAATTGTAGAGCATTAGAATAAAAGACCTGGGAGTAATCCTACAGAACTTTAGGCACATTCTTTTCAGCAAAGAGTTCAAAAACATACATGGAAAAATAGTATGTTCTTCAGCTAAAGAACAAACAAACAAAACCAAGGATATCTGCTTGTAGAAGAATGAAATTCCATGCAGTGTTCAAGGTCAATCATTAACTATGTACCTGGTAATGAAGGGACAATATAGGTTTCAAGGATCACAGCATAGATTTTTTTTTCAGTGCTGAAGATTATTCTTTCTGGAATAGGCATACTATAAGAATTCTTGAATAGGCATAATACATTCTGGGATAGGCGTAATACAAGATAAAATGTTGTGGAATATTAGTTTAAGATGTATTACATTCATTTATGCTGTGGAATATTTGTTTAGATGGAAAGATGTGTTGCATTCTTTTATGTTGTATTTGTTTGACTCTGTGAATCTGTGTTACTCTGCCTGTCTAAAGCATCTGATTAGTCTAATAAAGAGCTGAGCAGCCAATTGCTAGGCAAAAGGGGGATAGGTGGGGCTGCCAGACAGGCAGAATAAATAGGAGGAGAAATCTAGGCTCAAAAAAAAGAGAAGAACAAGGAGCAAGAAAAGGAGAAAGAAAGGAAGAAGCCAGAGGCCAGCCACACAGCCAGCCGTGGAGAAAGAAAGGAAGAAAGAAATACAGAATATATAGAATAAAGAAAGGTAAAAGCCCGGAGGCAAACAAGGTTAAAGAGAGACAGGGTGATAATTTAAGTTAGAAAAGTTGGCTGGAAACAAACCAAACTAAGGCCAGGTATACATAAGTAAAAATAAGTTGCCATGTATTTATTTGGAGCTGGGTGGCAGAACCCCAAAGACAGAGAAAAAAAAACCTCCAGTAGAACAACATGTTAATGATTCTGATTTTTATATAAAAAGAGATTATTTTGTGCTAAACTTTGCACTCAAGAATATTCAGGACTCTGGTAATTGAAGCAATATGATCAATATATAATTTATCACCTTTGAAGAGGAAGAAACTGTTATTTTATAATACATTTTAAAATAATTTTAGACCTAGAAGAATGTGACAACAGTATTTCTCATTTGTTCTTTGACCCAGTTTCTCCTAATGTTAACATCCTATGTTACTATAGTTAGATTATTGAAACATGGGAATCTCTGTAAATGGGATTCTGTTAATTAAGTCATGAGCCCTATTGGAATTTCAGCATTTTATGGTTTCCCTTTCCTCTGTTTCATGATCCAGTTAAGAATTCTACATTTCATTTCTTTTGCTTGCTTAGTAATCACTCAGCTCTTGTCATTTTCCACTATATTTTCAATGACTTTGCTAGTGTTAGTGAGCTGTGCTTAGTAATTTTGTAGACTTTTGAATGTTTCTGTATGATTGGATTAAAAAAGTCAATAATACATCAGCTGAACTCTTTGTTCAAAATGTTCAAAAGTAGTAATATTCCATAGGTATATATAGTTATATAAATTTTAGATACATAGATATACAGACATTTAAAATACATTCTGAGCAATATAGAGTTGCCATTTTCGCAAACATAATTTACTGAGATTTTCTATTCACAAATAAAAGGTGAGTCAGTAAACTAAACAAAACATTGTACAGTTCACTGTTCTTGGAAATATAGTAAAATATGTGGTGTAATCATTAAGTCATGGAAGACACTTATACAGTTTAATTGACTTCATTGATTTTTTTGTTGCTTCAATATCACTTCTGCTTAGAGGTAATCTCATATTCTCCATCTAAATATATATCTGATTGTGTGTGTGTGTTGTTGTTGTTGTTATTGTTATTTTGAATTCATTCCTATTCACCCAGAAAAGTCAGTAGTCTCAATTCATATGGTCTTCTGGTCTATCCAGGCTACACGTAGCTAAGATTTTGCAACTTTCCTTGTCCATCTTAGACTGTGAGGTATATTTGTTCATTTATTTTCTATGAAATCCATGTAGTAAACTGCCTGGAAAATTTTATTTCACTGTCGTTTTATAAAGTACACATTTCAGCTCTATCCTTCATATTGTTTTTTTTTAAATAATTTTCTGTGGAGTTTCAAATGCTTGACAAGGAAGTTTGATTATACTATCAGGAAACAGAAAATTCCCTCCGTGTGTTAAGTAGATTCCTGTTTGGGAGCTCACACTGACCATGCCAGCTTCCTCCCAGCCATAAGGCAGGATGGAACGAGATGCCAGAGCACAAATAAGCTGCTGCCACCACCGGACACCTGGTAAGACTTCTGATGATGGTGATTAAATAAAGGTCAAAGAATATCACTGCGCCCTAATGGTAGTCATCACAGCCCGGGCCTTTCTCCGGCTGCCTTTGAAAAGACTAAAAGAAATGGGCTTTGTTTAGGCAGTGAATGTTCTCATTAAGCATCTCAGGGTTTCTTCAGAAAAATAAAACCAAATGCTAGGGTTCTGAGTACTCGATTGTAGGTTTAAAGGAAAACTAAATGTAACCTTTTGTTATGTAAAATAATAAACTCTTACCATAACCAGAAAGGCTTTCTTTTAACACAAAGTGCACGTCTTTCTGCTTTCTCGAAGGCTCCTGGGAGGCATCATGTGACCTGTCCCGAGGTAGAATCACTCTGATGAAGTGGAATGGGACAGTGTGAAAGTTGTATGGCAGAGGGCAGAGATTTCTAAACAGAACTGTTGGGGGCGATGCTAAAAATGGTCCGAAAAATTTTTGAGTGCTTTTAATGCAGTTGCCTGTCGAATCATCCCCATGCTTTTGATGCATAGAGTTCAATCAGAAATTTCAGCTTGACTTTCTCAGTATCATCGGGACCAATCCAGTGAGAAGCCCCTATTTCTTTCTGCTTTCTGTGTCTTTGTTTGCTACTGGCATGAGCCCTTAAACATGTGGTGGGAGGCAGAAAGGCTTCCAATGTCCAAGCTAAAGACTGATCACTTAGCTGTGCTGTGTGATCATGAATCTATCAAAAATATGAGTTTTAGGCTTCATGTGAGTTCTAGTCTCATGTCCCCTGAGAAGTAAAACGTAAGGATTATATAAGATGCCCCCCACAGGCACGTGAGGGAGAACCTGAGTCCTGTGTGGCAGGATGCACGGTGTTACCCTCAGCCCCCTTCTCAGCATGTCACCGTGGAGAGCAGCATGGGATGCCACAGTGTGATGGCTTCTCTGTTGCCTCATTTTCTCTGTGTAAGATCTCAATCAAGTAAAGTGTGTACAAGATGGCCTTGCTCATGACAACTTTATGATTGCTGGTGAAAGCGTTGTGGTTGTTTGTGTCTACTCGGAACATTTTGTCATACATACATAAGTCTTTTAATTTCCAATATTAAAAAATCATTTCACTTAATGTATGCCTCAATTACAAATCCATACCAGGTGTGATATGACTTTAATATCAGCACTTTCAAAGAAGAATCCTGGAGCATTGGAACACAAGTCTTTTTTATTATTCATTTTACATTCCAACCACAATCCTCCCTCCCACTCCTCCTCCTATCCCCCCTTCTCCCTAGGCCAGCCCCCAAAGGCTAACGCCTCCTATGGGGGGGGTCAACAAAACCTGGCAGAGTAAGTTGAGGCAGGGCCAAGCCCCTTGCCCCTGCATCAAGGCTGAGCAAGGCATCCCACCATAGGGAATGGGTTCAAAAAAGTTAGGTCATGCACCAAGGAATAGGTCATAGTTCCACTGCCAGGGATCCCTCAGATAGACCAAGCTACACAGCTGTCTCACACATGGAGGAAGGGAAGTCATTTAGTTCTATGCAGGCTCCACAGCCCTCAGTCTAGAGTTTGTGAGTTCCCACGAACTTGGTTCAGCTGTCTCTATAGGTTTCCTCATCATGATCTTGACCTCCCTTGCTCATATAATCCCTTTCACCCTCTCTTTGACTGGACTCCTGGTGATTGCCTGTGGATCTCTACATCTGGTTCCATCAGTTGCTGGATGGAAGACTCTATGATGACAGGGTATTCACCAATCTGATTACAGGGGAAGGCCAGTTCAGGCACCCTCTCCACTATTACTAGGAGTCTTAGCTGGAATCGATCCTTGTTGATTCCTGGGAATTTCCCCAGCTCCAGGATTCTTCCTAACCTCATAATGTCCCACTCAAGATATCTCTTTCATTGCTCTCCCATTCTGTCCCTCCCCCAACTCAGCCATCCCGTTCCTTCATGTTCTCATCCCCCATCCCCTCCCCTCCCCTAGCACCTCCTCTCCCCGCATTTTACCCAGGAGATCTCATCTATTTCCCTTTCATGGTACAATCCATGTGTCCCTCTTAGTGTCCTCTTTGCTACCTAGTTACTCTGGAGCTGTGGATTGTAGTCTTATTATCCCTTGCTTTATTTCTAGTATCCACCTATGAGTGAGTACATACCAAGTTTATATTTCTGAGTCTGGGTTACCTCACTCAGGGTAATTTTTTTTTCTACTTCCATCCATTTGCCTGCAAATTTCATGATGTCATTGTTTTTCACAGCTGAGTAGTACTCCATTGTGTAAATGTACCACATTTTCTTTAGCCATTCTTCGGTTGAGGGGCATCTAGGTTGTTTCCAGGTGCTGGCTATTACAAATACTGCTGCTAAGAAAATAGTTGTGCAAATGTCCTTGTGGTGTGACTCGGGACTTTTATAAGAATTAAATGGGAGACTGAAGTGAGGCTTAGGTTATTTCCATAGATGTTAGCTGCCACTATTCAATCTGGGGAGTTACTGTGGCTATGCTCTGTGTGACGTTGACCACGGGGCAGAAGGCTGTCAGAATAGAAAGGAATAAAATGTAAGGAATTTGAGAATGACATTATACTAGCTGGTTTTGTGTGTCAGTTTGACACAAGCTAGAGTCTCCAGAGAGGAAGGAGCCTCAGTTGAGGAAGTGCCTCCATGAGATACATCTGTAAGGTATTTTCTCAACTAACGATTGCTGGGGGATGGCCCAGCCCATGGTGGGTGGTGCCATCCCTGGGCTGCTGGTCATGGGTTCTAAAAGAAAGCAAGATGAGCAAGCCAGGAGAGTAAGCTAGCGAGCAACCCTCCTCCATGCACCAGCTCTGCCTCCAGGCTCCAGCCCTGCCTGGGTTCCTTCCCTAACTTCCTCCAATGAGGGACAATGATCCGAAAATGTAAACCAAATAAACTCTTTTCTCCCCAACTTGTTTTTTGGTCATGGTGATTCACTGCAGCCGTGGAAACCCTAACTAAGACAGACACATATATGATGGCACGCACCAAAAATTAATGATAACACCAGCTTCGAAATAATTATTAACTCAGACTAGTGAATGACCTTAAGGGGTGGGGTTATTTAGGAAAGATTTTGCCCTTAACATGTTTTCTGTAAGTGACAAATCCACAAAGCCTGAATGTGGCTGAAAGAGACTTTAATTCTTTGCTTGGTATTATTTCACAAAGCACACCACTTTTTAAATTTTTTTAAGTGAGATATTTCTAGTCAAACTGCAATGGATTCAAAATTATGTACTGTTCCTTAAACCCTGACATTTGGCAAGGTAGTATTTTGATTCATGTGGAAAAGCAGAATAAAAGGGCAAAAACAGTCACGTTAGTTGAATTCATTTATGTCTGGAAATTGGATGAAAAGTTGCTTGTCAGAAGGGTTATGACATGCAGCAACTGGGTAGCAGGAATTTTCTGGTTTGTTTCACTGGACTTGGCCACACCCAGAAAAGAATATTTTTATTGTGAGAACTAGATAAATTAGAATCATACTTTTGTGGAAAAACCTTTGCCCTTTGGGAAGTTGGTGCTTAAATTTAACACACTCACACTAATGATACTAAGAATTATTGAATCATATGAAAGAAATATCATATAATTTCTTCCACTTTTCTGTTTTTATTATAAATCCATTATAACTCAGCAGTGAGAAAACTTTACTGAAATTGTTTAAAAATTAAAATATTTTAAGAAAATAGTGTAGAATCTGTATTGTGTATATGTGAGTTTGAACGTGTACATTTTATTTTAACGAAGACTATATATATGTATGTGTATATATGTATATATATATTTGCATGCACCTATGGCAGTTTATGTTCCTTTCAACAATTCTGCTCTGCATCAGCATCACTCCTTTTCAAAGTGTCTATCTGTTCCTCACTGAACACTATATCAATCGATCACTCCCCTTCCCAGATGATTATATGAACACGTGAGTTTTCAGTAGAGGGATCTTTTTACAACTTTATCTTAATTTTATATTAACTGGTATATAATATTAATAATGAGCATGTTGGTGTGAAAATTTTATTAATGCCAGTGAACAACGCTGTATTTGTATCTCATGTAATATAGATATATGATGGCAGAAGTTTCCTGTCTTGGAGCCACTCAGTCCCAAATACCTGGCAGCCATTTCCAGAATTACCACACAGGGCTTAATCTTACTTATAAATACTTGCCCATAGCTCAGGCTTATTGTTAACGAGCTCTTACATTTAAAGTTAACCAATATTCCTTATTTATGCTCTGCCATGTGGTGGTACCTTTTCTCAGTGTGGTGTGTCCAGCTTGCTCTTTCCACACCTGGCCAGCATCACCTGACTCCTCTCTTCTTCCCGTCATACTTAGTTTGGTTGCCCTGCCTATACTTCCTGCCTGGCCAATCAGAGCTTTATTAAACCAATATGAGTGACAAATCTTTGCAATGTACAAGAGGATTATTTCACAGGAAACAATTTCCTCCACTAAATTTATTTACAAATTTATTGTCTTACATTATTCTGGAAGATATGAGTACATTATTGCCCCACATCAATCTCCATATGTTCTATATTATACAGCTGTTGTTATTTGGGGATTTTTTTGAGATAGGATTTCTTTGTGTAGCTCTTGCTGCCCTCAACTCACTCTGTAGACCAATCTGACCTTAAACTTAGAGATCCACCTGCTTCTGCTGCGTGCTGAGATTAAAGGTGTGCGCCACACCAACCCAACTAACTTGATCACTGTTTTTAAATATAAAGGAATTCAAGGTGTGGTATTTATGTTTAAAATTTAGAGATGGCTAATCAATTAGCACAGAATTTCCATAAGCTATCCTATTGTATAAAATGATTCTGATGTTGTAGCACTGAAATCTAATCAGTGCTCATACCTGTCTGAACCAATGTGGCATTTTGGAATGTAAATCTTTCAGATTATTTCAGTCTTCACCAGAAGATTAGAACTTTTTACCTAATTTGGGGAACCAATTATGAGACACTGCTAAAATGGCAACAGTCCTGTGTTTGTGGTGCAATTCTCAGCTGTGACGTTGTTTGGTTCTGTAGGCAGAGGCTATAGGAGGTTATGAGGATTTCTCTGTAATCACCTTTCGCCATTCCTGGACTTATAGAGACATTTTAACAACTGAAGTGCCAATGCCTTACATCCGGGGATGCTCCATTCTGAGACAGGAGTTCCTGAAGAACTGGTAATTGGGGTTAAGTCACCCATGACAGGCAGTTGTGATGGGATGGAGAGATAATGGAAGAAAAGGGAAGGATCACTGAATCGCTGATTTAACACCACCCCTGCCATGCAGACCCAACTGGCTTGCTCCTCTGCGGCTCTCTCTGATTATCTTGCTTCAGAATCCCCAGCTATTACAGCTATTTCACCTCCTGCGTTCTTTTCCTTTTCTTTTTTAGAGATATGATGTGAGTGGATTTTGCTTTCATTGGGCTTTTGAAAAAGTCCAAATTGCAATAGCTCTAATGATGTTCTTTTCCTCTAAATGTTACTGCTATTGTCCAATTTGAGTGATTTCCTTATCTCACTGGGTAATGAATGACAATAAACTGTGGAACTATTTCAGGCATGGATCACTTGAGCAAAGTCATTTCTTATTCATGTCCTCAGTTCTGCTTTGTCTCATGAGTTAGTGAGTTTTGAGAAGTTATGCTAAGCCTTGAAGAGGCCACTACCCTGGAGCAGTATCCGTAGGGTAAGTCTGAGCAGCTCCAAGAAAGTTCTTATCTTTGCCAGAATTTCTGGGACGTAGACTTCCTTCCATTACTCAGTATTCACATCACAAATAAGGATACTTTATCACACTGTATCTAATGTGTTTTATATCTTATGTAAATAGACATTAAGCAAAAAATGTATTGATAGCTTGATTTTTAACTTTTGAGGTTGAATCTTGATACATTTAGAACAGCAAGTGAACCAGAGACAATTGAAGCAATGCAAGATACTGTTTTTAAAATTATAAGTAGAATAGTTTGCCAATATTTTCATTATTAATGATGAAAATCTCAACAAACTTTCCTCTGTACTTACAGCGCTTCGGTTTCTGGAAGGTTCTCACCTTTCGTTGGCTCGGGATCTTGTGCTTCCGAAAGCAGAAAGTTCTTCGCTCTTGTTTGCTTCCTGATTTTTAAGTATTCTTTGATTATTCCAGAGTATCATTTTCTACCACCCATATAATTTTCATCCTATAAGTAAACTAATCATATTTTCCCCAATAGAAACTCTTGAGAAATAATAAAGATATAGTTCAAGTGAGATTATTCTGGAAAAACTGAGGCATATGAACACTCCAGCTAAAAGGCCTGTTTTTGTTAAATAGAACAGTCTTGGAATAGTATCATTTCAAGACATCTTATTGAACCAAAAATACATAAATGAGAATGTGTTTTCCTTCCCTAACCATTTCTTTTACCACAAAGGACATGATTTATTGATTTTTTTTGTTTATTTTCAAAACACACACACTTCCTGTTTAAATATCTGAAAACTTTCAGTGGGGTTAGAACACAGGATTGTGGTCAGTGTTGGGCAGATGTCAATTCTAAGGAGCTGCAGCACCTACAAAAAGCGTATCTTAAAGCCAGAGGGGTGTGGAGAGAAGACAGTGTCACATTATAGCTCTGGAGGGTTATTAGGAACTCCAGGATCAGTGTGAGCAAGCATTGTCCCAGGGCTCTGGCCTGCCCTCAGAGGAAGGCCTGTATGCTGTCTAATGTCAGCACAAAAGAAGGATTAGCTCATCTTGGCCTGTTTGACCTTAATTTACTCTTTGAGTAAGAACAGTTCTTTTGAGAACATCTAGTGGAGAAAAAGTTTTGCTGAAATGGGAGAATTCCATCTAAAGTGAGAGGATGACATGAAGCTGATAACACTATTCCTCTTCTCTAGTGATGTTCCTTATCAGGCCTTTGGTGGGGACTGCAAAGGAAGCCATTGTGTTGACATTCATTTTATCAAAATAAGGTTCAGTTGGTGTATATAGACTTATGTGATTCTTATAATCAGATCTGCCATGTCTTATTACTAACCTTGATAGGATAATGTGCACGGTTTTTAGCTGAAATAAAAGTATCTCTGCTTTCTGTTCATGATAAATTTAAGGGTTCTGCTTATAGCTCTGTGGTCACGCATGGTCCCAGGAATGCATTTCCTGCCTCAGAGACACAGATCACAGACAAGCTTGGTTTCTAACACACTCCAGAATGTGAGTGAATGTCATGTCCATCGGAACCACTGTCTGTGTGAATTGCACTAGTGCATCATTTATCACACGAACTTTGAGAGACATTTCATAAATCCTTTCAATGATTACACAGTAGGCTCTGGATACCTGGATGTTGGCTAAATTAATACATTGACGTAGAAAAGCCCGACACCTGTCATCTTCCTAAGCTGGCATGGGGACTCACTTAGGGGAGTAATTTGAGTCAGCAGACTTAATGATTTCCTTGTGGTTGTGACAGGTAATTCTTTTTCATCAACTAGACGATTTTATACTCATTCAGTTGGCGTACCTCTGTAATATTTTACTTGCTGCTCTTATCTTAAAGCAAGGTGAAGGCATTAGTCACACAAACTCAAAAACAGTCATAGTAAAAGTTGAACAATATAGTGATTTTTAAAAAGTCATATATTGATGCTTTTTTTTAGTTAATACTCTTAGAATTATCCACTGAGTCTTAGCCAATGTGCCACCATAAATGTGTATTTGTTGATGCCTGGTCTATTATTTAAAAGTTGCACTATGTTTACTGAACCTGATATTTCTACCAGTTGTGTTCTAACATGCCAGTGAGTGATTACCTGAAGCTATCTTATTGGTGGTAGAGAAGGGGAGCTTCTACAGAAGGTTGTGTGTGTGTGTATATTAGTATGTGTATACATGTGGATGTGTGTGCACATGTGTGTCTGTGTGCATATGTGTGTATGTGTGATGTTTATTAACAAGAGCCTTTGGGTCCATCCCCAAGGTCCTCTTTAGAGTTCAGATCAAATGCTACATGAAGCAAAAGGCACTTAGGGTATCTGAGGGTAAACGAACTCTCTCACACTATGCTGTTTCATATAAGTCTTTTAATTCTTCTGCCTCTGTTCTAATTCTCCTGTCTTAACTCTGATTCCTCCTTAGCTTCTTCTCCTCTAGCCTAAAAACTCTTCCCCATTAAAGGAATGAAAACATTTCAAGAGTTATTGTATTGTAATAGCTCGCATTGGTCAAAAGCACATTCCTAGGGTAAGCGATAAGGAGCCAAGCCATTTATCATGACAGTGCAGGGTTCCAAGGTTACAGCAGTAAGACTGTGCCCAGAGGTGGGCGGCAGTGCCCACTGACAAACATTGAGATATAGGTCTATTGTCAGCAGACTGGCAAGCAAAGAATTGGCATGCTTCTCTTAGGGTGCTTTGTGTAGCAACCTTGATTAGACACCTGCGACTGTGACCTTGTGCATAGCTGTAAGGTTTTAAACTTATGATCTATTTACCGAAAGCCTTTAGTCTAGTTTAAACTTACTCTGAAGCAAAAGTGAGCTTATTGTATGCAGTTAGTCTGAGCAAAAGGAACAAAACAAGCTCTTAAGTGTCTGCAGTTCTTGTGGGGACAATGGATCTAGCTGGGAAACATGTCCTAGTATATTTTCTATGTATCAAAACTATACAGATAAATGAAAAGTCATCTTCCTGATGACCCACAGATATATGTTCCCCTAAGATTGAGATGTCATCATGAGATTACATATACACATCACACGAGAGTACACACTACAGTGCAGGTATTGGGGAGACACCAAGCTGCTTTAGCAAATGTGAGTTTCCAGAGTCAATGGTCCCTCAGACCTTGCCTGGACAGGATTAACCTCCCTTAGAGAATCATTCCTTTGGTGGGTTGACATCTGAACACTACTTGTCACCTGCTGTGACTCTCACAGCCTCCAGCAGTTAATGTGTGTGACTGTGTGTGTTCACTGCATGGTCAGATATAACTTGACAGAGAATTTTGTATTTTCCCACTACACAATAAAGACTTTTTAATTTCTGCTCACTTGTGGTCCTATCTTTCTTAAGTATGTAAGCACATTCCATAAGAAAGCTGATTTATAGACTTGATTCTTGCACTTTTGACATGGTTCGCATCTGCTGGTCTTTCATCTCTGATTTAACATGTGTGACTTTTTGATTCTCATTGTGATTTTATCCTAGGAATTTTATTATTGTTGTTTCTAAGCAGGAGACACTGAAAGTTCTTCTGGAGACTACTGGAGTTTCACACATACTCTTGGCTGTGAGTTCCACTGTGAAATATTGGGCTACAATATAGTTTGTAAAAAATGATATATTGCTTGAACATCTGGTATCTACACTTATGAAGATAAAACAGTTTCCTCAAGTGTCTCTGATATTTACTGTCTAAATAATAAATGTACACATGGAATATCTTTCCATAATTGTTTTAAAAATAAACCAAATAAAAGAGCAATTCAAATACAATGAAAATATTTGAAAATAAATATTCTCTATGCAGATATAACAGAAATTTTGGCTGTTAGTGAATAAGTTTCATGGCACAGTTTAGAGCGTATATATTAGTTGTAACTTAAGTTTAACTTTTTTATTTTACATTTTTTATTCATTTTACATACCAACCACAGTTTCCCCACCCTCTGCTCCTTCATCTACTCCTCCCAACCTCCCACTCCAACACATCCTCCATCCACTCCTCCCAAAGGGTAAGGATCCATAGGGAATCAACAAGGAGTGGCATATTAAGTTGAGGCAGGACCAAGCCACACCATCCCCTGCATCAAGACTGAGCAAGGTGTCCCACCATAGCAAATGGGCTCCAAAAAGCTAGCTCATGCACCAGGATAGATCCTGGTCCCACTTCCAGGGGCCCCTCAAACACCAAGCTACACAACTGTTGCCCACATGCAGAGGGCCTAGTTCAGTCTTAGAGGCTCCCCAGCTGTCAATCTAGTTAACTTTCATAGAGAACCCAGGGTCTACCATTTAAACTACAGTATAAGCCTTGGGAATGTAGATTCCTATTTAACTCAAGATTGATACTTAAAATTATGATTGTATCTTTTTCTGTTCTACTTATTTTCTAAAGTGTGTGTGTGTGTGTGTGTGTGTGTGTGTGTGTGTGTATGAGTGTGTATGTAAATGATCCTTCTAGGCCATATAGCAATAGGTCACTTCTACCTAACACTGACGTTTCTCTCCAAGACAATGTCATGTAGCATTGATTTCTCTCATTTTCTCATATGTCAAGAAACCAACTAATAAAAGTTGTACCTTCCTAGCAGAAACTAGAAGTACTAGTTAAGAACATACATACTTAATCCTGTTTTCTGTGACTAAGATCATTTTAGTGAGAGTATCTAATTAATTACTACTTTTGCTTTGAGCTAATACTTATTCTAGTATTAGAAAAAAATAGTAGCTTTATTGCACATTGGTCAGGTAGCATCATCCTGAATCAGGAACAAATTGTGTGTGAAATGTCTTCTGGTGTGAAACCATGGTCTGTATGCTGTCAATTATATTTTAAATAAACACTGATTGGCCAGGAGCCAGGCAGGATGTATAGGCGGGACAACCAGACAGGAAGTAGAGACGGATCAATGAGAACAGGAGAATTCTGGGAAGAGGAAAGCTTGGTCTGCAGTCGTTTCCCAGCCACAGAAGAAGCAAGATGTGACTGCCCCACCGAAAAAGGTACTGAGCACATGACTAACACAGATAAGAATAATGGCTAATAATGGACTATATTATAAGAGTTAATAAGAAGCCTGAGCTGATGGGCCAATCAGTTTACAACTAATGTAGACCTCTGTGTGATTTCTTTGGGACTTAATGATTGCTGGAACCAGCAAGACAGAAACCCCTCAGACAACAGTCTTCTTTTCAACTTCTTTACTTCAGTGTAAGAAGGCTTCTTTTTCTTTTTCCACAGTTTTGCCAGTAAAAGCAACAAAATGGACTCTTCCTTAAATATCAACAGAGATTTCTTTTCCCCGAAACTTATATAATAGTCTGCTTTGACTTTATTGAAAAGATGAAAACCTCCACAGGCCACTGCTGCCCTGCCGTGGCTGCCCTTAATCCGATGAGTACATGACAAAAATTAGCAACAGCTTCTGCTCATTCTTCTTAAATTTTTCCATAACATGCAGACTCTTGTTTAGTACTCCCCATTGAACAGGAAAGGATGCAAAAAGAAGCAGTTGACATGCAGAGGGAGATAAAGCAGTCTCCTAGTTCTGACTCTAGAAATACCCTGGAGCTTAGCTTAGATGGAGGTGTATGTAGTAGCAAAGAGAACTGCACTTTTTGAGGCCGTGGCTCGCTCATCACAGTCTGCACACTGATGTGTAACTGTGTAACGTCCTCTGAATAATAAAGCAGGATTTCTATAACCTGTGACATTGAAAGGTGAATGCTATCTTAAGGAATTGTCATTTACTAATGGTGACAAAAAGTCAATGAATCAGGGACGGTAAATAAGGACTGGTGTCTACCTTCTGGCTGAAGTCCTTTTTAGATTTTTTTTTTTTTTTTTGTAATGCATATTGTCATCATTGTGTGTAGAGTCCTCAAATCAGGCTCTGAGGAATTACTCTAGGGAGCAATGAGTTTAATTATTAAGAAAAAACACAGAATATACTATTGTTAGACAAGTCCATTCCTCTGGTGTATGTAAAACATACTCTGTAGGGAAACTATCATTTATGAATAAGAGACAGCCCTACTCAGTGCAGAATGAAAGGCCTGAGTGTGTAACAGTATTGCAGTATCATCCAAAGCCCTGTCCTTAGCACTAGCGATCTTTAGTTGAACAAGTCAGGCCATCCCATCACTTCCACACCAGTAACAAAAGGAGATAATGGTCATAAATATCTCCTAATAAAACACACCCATAATGAGTGACCTAATCCAAACACAAATAAATTAGAGTGAAGAGGAGCTGACCACTTGTGGTTGAGAGACAGGAACTGTCTTTCTGGGTTGAGGCCTCAATAACAAAAAGCCAGACCTGGGAATCTTACAGAAGATGCAGAAGATGCATTTCAAACAGAAGCAACTTTCCATTACTGGTGCACTGGGCTCATTCAAGGCTGGTATGCAGAAAGGAGAATCAATCAGCAGAGCAGACAGTGTGAGGAGGTGCTTAGCGATGGGTCATGTGGGATTTGGCGGGCCGTGATGACTGCCCTGGAATCTGCCCTGCCCACAGTGAGGTTCAGTGAGCCCTTGAAAGGACTCATTCACACGATCTCAATTACATCTTTAAAAAAAAAAATATGTTCTCTGTATACAGAATGAGTTTGAAGAGAGAAGAGATTAGTCGACGCTGTCCACAGTGGATTTGAAGAAGAGATGACAGTAGGTTAGCCTAGTGTGGTAGCCAGAGAGCTTTTCCGAGGACTCTGCAGATTACCTATGTTCTGAAATTTCTGCTGTGTCTGCAGAGTACAACACTGGTACAAACAAACCCTTCTACCCCATTGGAAAGGGGGGGTGGGGGTGGCGTACTAATTCCCTAGATACTTCCTACGCCAAAACTAAGGAAGAGTATCCTTTTTTTTTTTTCTACCCAAAAAATACTCTGAAATCTCCAGGTGATTAAAATCAAATTGCATATGCTTAGAACATTGTTCATCAACCCTGGGAACAACCATGTAAACACAACTAGAACTTCAACTCAGTAGCGGGACTGTAACTCCAGGAAGGTTACCAAGGTGTTTGAATTCATTATCTTCAGTACTTTGGGGTTGAGTTACGACCTTTCCACTGGCCATTGATGAAAACTCCACCTGTCTGGAAAGCTATTCTAGAAAGTTCTTTATACAGTATTATTGCACACAGTATTTTTTTAAGGCTATGTTTTCAGACTCAACAGGGCAAATAAATATCGCTGTCTCTCATATAAGCTGAGAGCATGAGAAAAGGAAGTGAGGGAATAGAAAGATGGCCAGTGGGTGGGAGGAGCAGAGGTCTCAGCGAGGACGGATGAACAGAGGGTTATATTTGTGTATAAAACTCACAGCGAAGCCATGATTTTTTTTTCCTAAGAAATATATTCTAATAAAAAGCAAAAAGCAGCCGGGCGATGGTGGCGCACGCCTTTAATCCCAGCACTCGAGAGGCAGAGGCAGGCGGATCTCTGTGAGTTCGAGACCAGCCTGGTCTACAAGAGCTAGTTCCAGGACAGGCTCCAAAGCCACAGAGAAACCCTGTCTCGAAAAACCAAAAAAAAAAAAAAAAAAGCAAAAAGCAGTGCTTTGGGGAGTGACTGAAGGGATCTTGCCAAGCAGTACCGGCAGGGCTGGCTTCATGGAGGGTGGCACCTGTCAGCTGCAGGGGCTTGAAGGGATGCCACACTGAGCTCCGTGCGCTGCAGCCACTGTTTCTGGTTCTTCGTTCTTTTAACAAGGGCCCTTTTATCTGTGCATCGTGCGGAGCGTCCCAAATGATAGAGCCTGTCCTTAGCCTAGGGCTCAGAAGCCTCCAAAGAGCTCTCTCTCTCTCTCTCACTGCTGTGAGTCATAGAGACAAACAGACGAGAGGAACGGATCCGAACAAAGGGTCTTTCTAACAGGGAAAGTCTCCCGTGGAATTTCAGAACTATTCCTCCAGTGCCTCCTGGAGTACCTGTGTGCACTCTGCGCCCATCTGATTTTACCAGTTCATGACAACCTCAGTGGCATTGCCCTCGGGGTAGTTTTGTCAATTAGCTTCTTCAGTTCACATCCGTTCTTTATGCTGGTAGTTGGTATACCTCACCGTTTTCATCTGACATGCCTTTTGTTTCACGTTGTACCAGGTAGCTGTTTTCCCTTGATCGAGCCCCTTTTTAACAGTGAGTGGCTTTTTATCTCAGCCCAGTGCTTCCGCTCTCACGAGCCCTGCTTACTTGGATTTGTTTGTTTTTATTAACTCCAACATCACTTTTCTCTTACTCTCGTATTCCCAAGAGCAACAGCTCACTACTCCCAAATACCTGCGCCTAATTTCTTCCCGCCGAGTAAGAGGTATCTGAAAAAGACCAGAGGCCTTAAAGAATCTTTTAAGGCAAATTCCAAATCTGGGAAAGACGCTACAAGCACGGACCTTTCTCTGGTTTTGTTTTATAAGTCCATCCCCTTTTCTGCTCTCAAAATAGAACAACCATTTGCTTTCCGTGTGGTTACTCCAGGTCTTTACAGAAGGCACTGGGCCTAGTGACGTGAAAGAAAATTCAGAAAAGAAATGATTGACCAAAGAATTGCAATCTAGAGGCCTGAAGAGGTGACTCAGTTTGTGAAGTGCTTACTGTGCAAGTAGGGGTGACTGAGGTTCCCAGTACCCACAAAAATCTGGGTAAGAGAGCATGCATCTATAACCCCAGTGGTGGCAGTGGGCAGACAAAGGCAGATGCCTGGAGTTCACCAGCCAACCAGAGTCACCAGATCTCTCGATCAGAGTTCTAGGTTCTGTGAGAGACCCTGTCTCCAAAAAGTAAGGTGAAATCAAGTGTAAAAGATGCTTGGTATCAACCTCTGACCTTTGTGCATGTGTGTTTGCACATACACACACACAACTAAGGTGAAATCAAGTGTAAAAGATGCTTGATATCAACCTCTGACCTTTGTGCATATGTGTTTCTACATACACACACACAATCAATCAATCAATAATCAATCAACATAGAATAGCACTAAATTGAAAGGGTCTGACCCTACTTTCACCACTTCCTTGGCTCCTTCAATCTTTTCTTAGTAAAGGAATGAGCTCCATAAGATAGGCTAATAAAGGCATTGCATCTGTGCCCAAAAAATAAATTAATTAATTTTTTTTTAAAAAAAAAAAAGTAAAATTAGGCATCTCCTCTCTTTCATCTGAAATGGGAAAGCATTTGTCTGCCTATATTTCCACAGCTGAGGCAGAAGCCCACCAAACTAAAGCTGGTATTCCGAAATGGATCCCATGAGCCATAGCTAACTGTCTCTCCAAGGCAGCGTAAAGGTGTAGATAGCAACAGGATTCTGAAGGCTACTATTGTTTCAGGGACCCTGTCCTAGCCATCCCTCAGAGTGAGAGACAGATGCTTTCACCATGCACCAGATGAGGAAAAACTTCACTGGGACAAGCCAGAGAGCTCAGAGCAAACCAGAAGCTTTAAGTCAAACCTAGGAAGTGAAAAGAAATAGCTATGATAGTTGCCTGGGAAATTTGATAGCAAACTACAAAGAGCTACTGTGCGCTGCGTGTTCTGAAGTTAACAAGGGAAAGGATGCTTGTTTGTTTCTCATTGGCAAGATGTGATCCCTGTGTGAGAGAGAACATGACTGAAGGAATGATCTCTCAGAAACTGCCCTGGAGAGCTGCCTACGGGGAAAGAAGTAAAGCTACCAGAAGTCACAGAGAGGCGGTACACTCCCCCATCCACAGGCTCTCTTAGATAACTAGCCTTCACTCACAAACTGGAGATTTCAGGGCTGGAAAAAAACAACTTCAATGAGCTCATAAAATCGCTCACCCAACCAAGGAGTCACATTTACTTACCCAGTGAAAAGCTGGAGCTGCTGCCTGCAAGGGAGACCCCTGCTGGGTAACTTGAACATTGGCGATGACTCAGCAGATACAAAGACATGGCCTTGCTAAGCAAACACCACGGGAATGTCTATCAGCAAGCATCCCATAAACGGAAGAGCCCAGAGCTGCCGGCTAGGCGTCCTACTTCAAGTCTGTATCTCGTCCGCAATGCTAGACTTTTATCTTACTGCATGCACAGTGAGGCGGGCACAGAAGAGCACCCTTGAAGCTGTTGTGCCACTGCTTGAGGACAGAGAGAGCGAGTGGTCCTGAGAGGCCTCCAAGGCTTTACTTCCTGTGCCGTTTGTATTTTCCCTGTGAATCTATTTAGTTTTCGGTGATGATTTAAGGCTGTTCTGTATCGATCAATAGAACAATTTAGTTTAAAGGGGATCATGAGATGCTACATAGGGATGGTTTCTTTTCAAGTCCTAAGTTAACTTGTAGTGTATAAGTGAAACCTTTACATTTCTTCTTTCTGGTTCCTGTTTCTTGTCTGTAAGAAATCAAGAGAGAGAGCTTTTATTTTTTGTTGTTAATTTTCTGTAAACACCCATGGTTGGCCAAGATTATCACTACCCAGCAGCCTATCTTGATTAAGCTTAGATTGCCTTACGCTCTACAGGAGCAAAGCTTCCTTTCACTCTGCTAGTCCATGTGTTCTCCAGAATCTTTGTCATAGGCCCTGTTAAATTACATGCCTTGAACCAGCCGTGTTGGGTAGGAGCCTAAAGTCTTAAAATAGTCTCATGTGTTCTGATTTCTTCTTCCTTAAATTAGTAAACAGAATGCGGTCGATGCAGCAATCATATGTTACAAATCATTTCATCAAAGGTAATGAAATTAAATTTCAGCTCTGAGAGTTATTATAGAAGACTTTAAGAATTTGACTTCAAAATCCCTCATGCCCTAATCTTTGGATTTACATAATGTCTTTCCACTTTCAAGCTTCTCCAGATGAAAGGCTCTGAATTTCCACGGCAAAAGCCAGAATAAATTGGATATTTGTGTAATTTAAAAGTAAATGCTTTCAATATAATGGCGTAACTAGAAAATACATGAAAGGGGACACTCATAAAAATTTAATGTTTCAAAATTTATATCAAAAGTTTGATGTTTGAAATTCTTAATGGCTATCCCAAGAATATATTTTTTTTCTAATAGTACAATTAAAACATTTTATTACTCAGTTATTAAGAGAAGTACATCCAGAATTTGAACCCATGTCTTTGTTTCCAAAGTTCTTGCTCTTTGTATTGCACTCTTCTGTCTTTGAAACTTCCCATGCATTTCTGTTAGCCTGTGAAATGACTGTGGGCTCCGCGATACAGAGTTGAGATGATGTTGGCTGAGCTTATAATAGTAGGGAGGGGGAATAACTTCCCCTCCCCAAAAAGGTTGGAAAGAAGGCTTAGTTAGTTTCATCAAATTAATCATGAGATCAGCTAAAAATAATCCAAAGTCTTACTTTGAATTGATTTGTACATCTTATATTCATGCTTACCTTCTTGAGTGATCCATTGCTTAATCTTTCTGTGGTGAAACCCATCCAGCTATTTATTGACTAAGCACCTACTGTGTGCTACACACTACGCTGGGTCCCAGGAACGCACTATGGGGGTCCCAGGAATGAGATGAGGAGGAGGCCCTTTCTGTGTCACATGCCGACTCTCCCTGTATGTAGTCATCAAAAGGAGCTGCTGACGAGATCTTCCGTTCACCTCCCTCCTCTGAGCTGTTGCCAGGGTTGATGTAGGAACACACCAGCTGCTGAACTTAGAGAGCTTGCTGTCTTTTTCATGGAAGTTCAATAAAAAATGGGAACACGTTATGTCAGGGTTTATTGAACACAGGGGAGGGAGAATTGATTAAGAATTTAATTCCTAGTATTGCTATAACATTAGACGTAACTGCAGTGGATCAGGCATCTTCCAATAATACTCCCATATTTATAGTGACCTCCAAGTTGAAGTTGACCATATTTTACAAGGAATTTTCTTATTTATGCTGGAATTTTTATTCATTCATATGTATTGATTCACCTGTGGTTCAGTTGTTAAATTGATGGCTAGGTGACAAAGCTTGAGTTTCTTGGAATGGATACAGGGTCAGGCGGCTGCTGTCTGGTAACAAGCTAATAGTTCAGATGCCCTGTTAACTATTCCAGTTCTAATTTGCATTCCCCAAGGATTCTTTTACTCAAGTGTTTTGCGTTGGTTTGGAAGTGTCAATGAAAATGATCATTTCCTATTCAACTGAAAGAATAAGAACGCTACCGCAGTCATCGAGTAAGCCGGGATTGGCGTGTTCATTACCCCAAGAAGTACTAGTGTCCTTGCTTTAGTGCATAAGTTCCCAATCTGCCTTTTCATCTGGAGATGAACTGAGCATGCCTGTTTACTTTGTTTCCTCTGCTGGCCCTGTTGATAGCTGCTGACTTCAGTTAGACTGAATAGCAGGGGTAACAAAAGCCCTTAATTTTGCAATGTGAATTTTTTTTTTTTTTTTTTTTTTTTTAGGCATTTGCTCCCAAAAGCTCTTTTTTTAGTGAGCTGAGACTCTTGCAGAAACCACACTCTCCAACTTGGAAAAGCTGCATTCTCAGCAGCTTCGCTACTTTAAATAATACCCTTGCAATCACTCTTTTAGGAAGCTAGGAGACAGCGTCTCCAGCAGTAATGCGATGTGCACGCCCCAGATGGCCTGCTAGAAACTGCTGGAAGGTCTGCAAGGGTTGAGCCCTTGGAATACACAGCTATCCCGGTGCACACAGGTCCGTGTGTGAGTACACAGTTATCCAGGTGCACACAGGTCCGTGTGTGAGTACACAGTTAGCCGGGTACACACAGGTCCATGTGTGAATACACAGCTATCCGAGTGCACACAGGTCCACATGTGAGTACACAGCCAGGTGCACACAGGTCCGTGTATGAGTACACAGTTAGTTGGGTGCACACAGGTCCATGTGTGAGTACACAGCTATCCAGGTGCACACAGGTCCGTGTGTGAGTACACAGTTAGCCGGGTACACACAGGTCCATGTGTGAATACACAGCTATCCGGGTGCACACAGGTCCGCGTGTGAGTACACGGCTATCTGGGTACACACAGGTCCGCATGTACATAGCTTGTACACACAGGCCCATTTGTGAGACTGTCATAGAAGTGTCACCTTGCACACCAAGCAAGGGACTCCTTCTAGATCACTTACTGTTCTCTACTTCTTCTGCAGAGTCTGCCTTCCAGAATCCTCCTTCTAAATGCAATGGGCCTCCTATAGGTTTACTGCTGACCTAAAATTATGTAACATAAAGCATCCTGGGAATTCTGGAGGAAAAATGGTATCATTCTTCTACGTGATTGTAAAGAGACTGGAATTTCCAAGAGCGGGTGCTTCCTGCATGAGTACTAGGCTAAGTCCTAAGTTCTAGTATCCTAGAAGATCACGATGTGATTTCCTTCAGTTTGTGAAGAGAAAAGTCTCAGAGAAGTGTTGGACTTTATTGCCACGTTAAACAGGTATATCAGAGTGCCCGAGGAAAGGAGAAGCTTAGGTCTTCTCTGCTCACAAGTGGAAGAACAAGAGAAAGCAAGAATTGTGAAATACAGGGCCTTCTATTTGGAGGAAACAATCTAACCAGGGTGGGTTCTTTACCTCATTGCTGTTCTCCACTCAAGTAAATGACACTATTTTTTGAAATGCAAATTTCATTAAACAAAAATCTTTTTGGTGCCTATTAAGAGATTATTTTTGTATCTTGTGTAGTGTTTTGCTAACCATGGGGTATTTTGTCTCTCACACACACCTACATATTCCATTATGCTATATTTACAATTATTTAACACATTTAATTAAGAACATTGTTTAAATTTTAGACAGACTTCTCCTCTTGTGGAATTTGGAAATTGAAGGTAGCATTTAGCAAGTTTCCCTGTCAACGATAATAGTGAATTTTAGAACTCTTGGGGAGATATTGAATTACCCACACAGTTCTGCTTCCTAAGAATGTGCAAATGCATGTCTTAAGCAAGCCAGAAAGACTACATGCTCTAGATGTCAACATAGTAGCAAAATGCATCAGCCTTCTAGTCCCAGCTGGGGAAGATGTTAACTAAGGGGGCAGAGAAAGCAGGAAAATGCTAGGTGGTTGTCTTCTTCCCTTGGTCTTTCAGACTCTAGCATTGTATGTCTGCCCATTCCCAGGAGCTTTAGAAGGGAGAGGGGCCACTCAGTAAAACAGAACCTCAACAACTATGTGCTTTATAAAGGATAAACCACCACACAATGGTTATAATTTGGTTTGTTCGCTTACTTGTTACTGGTTTCCCTTCATAGGAATAAATAAATGCACTGTGGTGTTGGGTATTTTCTGTTCAGTGAGTGCCCCTGGTGCCCATATAGTAAGTGCTTGCTAGAGCAGCCCTTTACGGAAGGAATGAACAACCCATTCCAGCTCATGGAGCATAGCCATCTTCCCTACAGAGAACCTGCCTCCTTGCCAATTCCACTGTGCTTTCTCAGTGAGGGAGAATCAGAGAGACCAAGAATCTCATTCTACTCAATTTTACCCTAACTTCTTTTGTGGTATTAGCCACTAAGACATTGAAATGAGGAGGATAAAAGTCATTCAACTTCGTGTAGATTTGATTTAATGGATTATAAATTATACTCAGAAGAGTCAAAAATCAGACAATATTAAGTTTTCAAATAGAAAATATACCCAGTACTTAGATCACGAAGGAAAACATTACTAAAAGATCTAGTTCACATCAATGTAATAATTCAATAGTGACCCTGTTCACATTTTATATTATTGTATATAGTTTTCCTGGTTTTGTTGTTTTTTTTTGTTTGCTTATCAATAAAATCTGTATTCCTTTGGGAGCTTCATGCTGGATACAATTGTGGTAATTCCAGGTGTGGGTGAGGTATTTTCCTGTCTTCTAGAGCTTTCAGGTGTGTTACTAAGTTACTGATGTGAGAGTTCTTTAATTTTTCTATGTAAACCCTTGGTGCTATGAATGTACCTTCTACAACCACCTTCATTGTGTCCCCTAAGTCTGGGTATATTGGCTATTTATTTTCATTCACATGCCCAAAGTCTTTAATTTCTTTATTTCTCTTAGTATGTCTTCAATGCCTGAGAGTCTCTCTTCCATCTCCTGTATTCTGTTGGTGAAGTTTATCCCTGTGGTTCCTGATTGAGTTCTTAAATTATTCATTTCCAGATTTGCTTCAGTTTGTGTTTTCTTTATTGCTCTTATTTTCACTTTGAGATCTTGAAGTGTTTTGTTCATTTCCTTTCACTCTTCGTGTTTTCATAGACTTCTTTAAAGGATTTATTCATTTTCTTTTTAAGGATTTCTATCATATTCATAAAGGCTGTTTTAAGGCCTTTTTGTGCTTCAGCTGTGTTGGTATATTCAGGGCCTGCTGTGGTGGGGTTGCTGGGCTCTAGTGGAGACATATTGTCCTGGCTCTTTTGATTGTGTGCCCCCTCACTGGCATCCAGGGATCTGGGGTGAGGAAGATTGTAATTCTAGATGCTAATGTCTGGTCTTGTGTTTGTTTTGTTCTTTGGTTTCTGTTTCCTCTCTAGTGTGGTGGCTGTGAGCTGCCTAGTAGAACATTTTGCTGTGGTCCTGATAGGTGTGGTCACTCTGTGTTCCCGGTAAACTCTGAGTATTAGTGTGGGAGCCAGCCATGATAAGCTAAGTATGGTCAGGTCACCCAAAAAAAAAAAAAAAAAAACTTCCAATCATTATCACCTGCCAGAGTAGAACTCGGCCATGGATAAATTTATTATGAGGCCTGATTCTCAGTAAGTTACCCTGAAGCAGTACCTGGTTGTAGGAAGAACCAGAAACTGAGATTACCTGACCTCCACCCAAGAAGAGACCATCCAAAGGAAATGCCTAACATTCCAACCACTGTAGATAGAATCACCTGCCAGCACACACTAACCAGGACATCCCTAGACAAATGTCAGCAAATCAGGGGTCCTGAACCTCAGAAACCCCCACCTTCACTACTATAAAACCCAACTCTAACTGAGCTCAGAGGCTCTCCGTTTATTCCAATACATTGGACATGCGCAGAGACCGAGTTTGCAAGCTTGATTCAAATAAAGGCTCTTTGCTTTTACATACGGGACTCGGTCTCCATGTTGGCTTTTGCGGGACTTCACGGATTTGGGCATAACGTTAGGAGTCAATGGTCAGGATGGAGATGTGGCTGGGGAAGTGGCTGAGGGAGTTCACAGGAGGAAGGAAAGCTGAATGTTCCACCAGGGTCTGCTTAATTAGTCCCCTGGGGTTTGGGGCCAGAGAATAAGGTCACACCAGAAGGTCTCTATAGAGCTAGTGATAAAACTGAGGGACTGGACCTTAAGGAATGGTTGTGAAGACCTGCAGTTAGCCTACCCACTTCCCTTCTCAGAATGGCCTGAGTTTAGCTGGGAATGCCTGCTGGGGAGGGGGGTGAGCTAAAACACTGAGGGGGAGGGAAAGATCTTTAGAATCCCAGGAGATAGGAGTGTGGGGAGGGACAACAGGTGTTCTGTTGCAGAGCGGGTTATTAAGCGACTGGGGGGAGGGAAGCGTTGCTGGATACGGAGGACCAGGAGAGGGAAGACCTGGAGTCAGCCTGCCTGCTTCCTGGGACTACGCGCATTTCGCCTGTTTTTGAATCTTATATAAATGGAATCTTACAATAGCCACACATGCCTGTTTCCATTGCTATGTAAAATTCCATTTCATCATTGACACGCTTCAATGGCACCTTCAGTTTCTCTGTATTATACAGCGTGCTGGTGTGAATATTCTTAGACTCAACTTCTAGTTAACATATAAAGGCACTTACCTCCCGGCCCTAGGAGACATGGAGAGACATTTTTCCAATGTGATCTTGACAGGGTGTCCTCCCACCGAGGCATGGGACTTCAGTGACGTCTCATCTCCATGGTTGCAAGTGTTTTGCAATTTAGCCAGTGTCCTGAATGTGTTCTGAATGCACTGTGATTTCAATTCTGTGCGTCTCAGGAATAACGTTGCTGAGCAAGTATATTTGTCCGTGATTTGGGTAAAGTATTTTCGTGGGTATTAAAATAGCAAAGGTGGTATGAAAATGGAATAATAATTATTTCAGTGATAAATAACTGACCAAAGTTTCTTATGCAGCTTTCATTAGTGGAATTGTACTGACAGAACACGTTCCTCTTTACGGGTTTTTGCTCTAGAACATTTAATTCAGTAGACGCTTACTGAAGGCAAATTATGACTGGACCCTTTTGCTATATGACAGGAAGCTACCCTGGCCTGTGTCATCGGAGGCCATCTTTAAACTAGATCCCCGGCACTGAGCAGGTCTCACAGTAGGGCATTAACTAGAATGCAGGGATCTGGAAAACCCAAAATAAATGATGGATGTGGGGGGTGAATTACAAGATTTTGGATGTGATAATTATAGTGAGGACAATGGTGGGACTCTCCATAGGGTACTAAATATTTTTTAAGTGGCACGTTTGCATTCAGAAGTACCAAGCGCCAATCATAACCTGGGCTTCAGACCTGATCATTTCAGCTGTGTGGCTTAAAATATATGACTGTTTGGATTTCATTCATTTGCCAGTCACCTGTACATGAGTGAAAGAAAATTGTGATCGCCTTTGACTTCTCACGTTGAGCCTTGTCTCCTCTTGAAAACGTAGACGTGAGGCAAACATTGATGGTTACTGGGCACGTGTGAAGAAACGGCATGAATGCTATAATTATCATTAATGTAATGTAGCAGATTAAGCTAAAACTCACTACTAGTTAGAGATGAGGGGACGGGTCTATGGATAGTGCCCTCACCATGCAAGTGTATGGACCAGAGTAGAGTTCTCCAAGCCCCCATGGGGATGGAGACTCATCTATAATTCCATTCCGCAACATGAAAGGCAGGCCCAGGGCAACCCGGGAGCGAGCTGGGAAATGAGAACAGCTGAGCCAGTGGGCTCTGTGTTCAGCAAGAATCCTGTCTTAGAACACGCAGCATAGAGCAACCAAGGATGAACGTCATGTCAACCTGCCTTACAGTTGTGCATGGGTGCACATATGCTGGTGCATACCTGCACAAATACACACCCACACACACACACACACCCACACACACCCACACACCACACATACAAACACTCCCCAGGCACATAAAGGACAAAAAAAGGGATTAATATAATAGCTAAAATAAAGTCATTTTATTATATTTTGCTGAGCTGCAATGACTTACTTTAACTAAATCTTACTAGCGCAGTCCTTTTTAGATGTAAATGCAATTGACCAAATGCAGGGTTGAGACAGCCTCTTGCTACTTATTCCAAGCTGGCCTTTGGGTGATCTCAGGATCCTTCTGCCTTAGCTTCTGACGTTCCAAGTATGAGCATGGCCATCAGTACCAGATCCAATGCATTACTTTCATCTGACCAGCACGTGTTGCTCGGCTATTTCTAAAATAATAGAATCCCTTCGTCACATTACATTTTGATACATCTAATAAGCCTTTCTAAATGATTGGACAGAAGTTTTTTTTTTTTTTTCCTAATTAGTTGAAAGCCTATTTAAATTATTTTAAAATGTTAGAGGGTTTCCAGCTGCCAAATAGACCAGGTTCTAGTTTAAGGCCAAATGTAACAACTCTGTGGCTGAAAATAAATGTAACTCTGTGGCTGAAAATAAATAAGGTCAAGATGAAGATAATCGTGCAGCTGCCTCTAAGTCACCACTCACAGTGCCTGGTGTTCTTCTTCTGCAGGTTGAAGAAAAAGTCCCAGTCCGTGGATATCACTGCACCAGGGTTCAACCCTTTGGGAGGAGCAAGGAAGCAAGCACCACAAGCCAGCAAGGCTCCTGCACCCAAGACTCCCATCATTGAAGAAGAGCAGAACAACGCGGTGAACACCCAGAAGCACCCTTCCAGGAAGACTGAGCTGAAGCGATTCTACACCATCGGTGAGTACAGTTGTCCCGTAAGTGAGCCAGTGCCACTGGGGCAGCTTTTGCGGATGCAGGATCTGCATAGTTAAATGATGCCTTGTTGCATAATTATGTGTCTTTCTGATGGCTTATGTGGATATTTTCTTACATGATCTAAATAAAAATATGGAAGATGGCAAACCTGTAGCCCAGTTTGGTAAGAAAATGTGCCCAGTGGTCCTCTAGATCTGAACACAAGAAAAACATTTCATGTCAGCCTTTTACCTTACGTGTTGCTGGTTTTATTTTAGCCATCCTCAGCCCACACTGTTCCTGAGTTTGCTTTTGCTCATTTCATTTTTGGGCTTCTCAGTCTCTGACCCGGTTCTGTCAGGTTGTAAAATCGGTGGCTGAAGTCAGCCTATAGCTTAGCCACTAAGAAGAGAGAAAGTTATTGTACTCTGGGGAAGAACAAGCTATACTGGAGGACCATTTGGACTTCTCACATTGCAAACTTTGGAGAGAGGGAGTTCTGGCGTAATCCTATCGGGAAGTAGTGAGCTGTGAACAGGGCCTTGTTGGTATAGCTTCTATGTCCCCGACAGAATAGTATTCAGGCATTTTCAGCTTTTCTGGAGAGTGTCCCATGATGGGCCTTGGTGAGCTGAGCTGAATACTTCTGTATACCTGTATTTCCAGAGCGTCTTTCAACAATAGCAATTGCCAGCACTTCAGGTATATTTGAGATAGTGCTTCATGGCAGATGATGATAAGTCAGGGAGATAAAGTAGGAAGTGACTGCTTGGTCCTGCATGGTCCTTCATTCGGAAGAATTTGGTCATACTGAGCTGTATAGCAGGAATCGGGCCTTTAGTTCATAAAATTCTGTTAAAGAAGTTGAATATTTCTGGTATCTGCAACCCCACAACCTTAGTATGAGGTGTTTGCCTGGAGACAACGATATTTTTTCTCAGGTATTTCAGACTTCATATCTATACATTACAACCAGGGAAGTAGGTTTCTAGTTCTAAAATCCGGGGCATGTTCTGGTTTCATTTGAATTATAGCTTCCTTCAAGCTTGATGTGCCTTGGGTAGGCTTGAAATGCTGGGTGCTGTTTTAGAACTCGCCAGCTGAGACGGCGTCGCCTTGCTTCCTCTTCAAGTCCTCCTCCTCTGTCTCCTCACTCTGTTCTGATCAAGGTTTCCAAGGCTGTTTCTTAACAGGGATCAAGCATGGTGTTCTTGTGGGTATCTATCATCAAATACTTTTGATTGATGTAAGACAGTACAGACAGGTGCATATTTCCACTTTCAAACTTGTGTCTGCATAGTTCCAAAAATCAACCAACCCAAAAAGCCCATAAGGCTGTGCCACTGCCTGTTTGCCAAGATCCTTACCCCCCTCTTCATCACCTGTGCGACCTCTATACTTTTCTGATTTATGAACTGGTTAGGAAGAGGGAATGTTTTGCCCTCAGGAAATAAAATTTATCTTACAAACCCAATATTCCTTCTAAATAAAACAAGGGAGAGATACTAAAAAATTTAACCATAGTGAATTAAAAAGTCAAGACTGTGGCAAACACAAGTCTAAAAATTTGAGTATAAACACAGAAAACAAACTGTGGGTTATTTATTTGTTTATTGTGAACATGGATGTTTGTGCACGTTTACTGGGTGTATTTATCTGTGTGTGTACATGCTATATGTGTACATGCTTGTGCATGTGTGTATTGGGTGCACTTCCCTGCGTGTGTACATGTGTGTATTGGGTGTACTTACCTATGTGTGTACACGTGTGTATTGGGTGTGCTTACTTGTGTGTGTACATGCTTGTGCATGTGTTTATCTGGTACGCTTACCTGCATGTGTACATGTTGTGCATTTGTGCACTTCCCTGTGTGTATACATGCTTGTGCATGTGTGTATTAGGTACACTTATCTGTGTGTGTACATGCATGTGTGTATTGTATTGTGTGTTCTTATGTGCATGTTTACATGCATGTGCGCATACTTTTGCATGTGTTTATTGGGTGCACTTACCTGCTTGTGAACATGTGTGTATTAGGTGCACTTACCTGTGTGTGTACATGTGCGTATTGGGTGCACTTACCTGTGTGTGTATATGGCAATCCAGAGGCTGACTTCAAGTATCTTCCTTTCTTGCTACCTTTTGAAAAGGAGTCTCAGCAAGACTGACTGCTCAGCATTTCCCCAGAACCTGCTTATTCCAGTCACCTAAGCACTGGTGTTTCAGGCATGTGCTGCACATGTGGTTTTCTGTAGGTGCTGGGATCTGAACTCTCATGCCTGCACTACAAGCATGCTATGCACCCCAGCCATATCCCCAGCCTCATAGCAACTTTTAATAAATGAATTTGCAACAGTTTGATTTATTATCCATATTAAAGACATGCGCTTGCTGCATTAAAGGGTTTATTTGAACCCTCAAACTTACCGTGTTTGTATAACCTTTTCTCATTTGGCCCTCAAAGTATTATTTTTAATGCTAAAATATATCGATTATGTAACTGAGTGGTCTTTTCATAAAACAAATCTCTTTCAGTATCCCTTGCTAAAAATAGTGCTAACACAAAACAACCGCATTTTAAAGTTCCATGTGTACTATGATTCTCTTGGGGGACAGAATAGAAAGCATGAATATATAATTAAAGGGGATTTATTTAGTGGTTTAAAGGCTATGGCACCACTAGTTCAATAATCATTGTCTTACTGTAAGAAAGCCCAGGAATTCAGAAGTTCCTCCATCTACAAGGCTGTATGTCTAGGCTGGTCTTCAGTAAGTAGGCTCCAGAATCCCAGAGAAGTAGGCTGTAAAGCCAGTGAAGGAATGGACTTGCCAGCTTGAGAGAGGCCAAGTAGGCAAATATCAAAAGTTTCTTTCTTCCGTTCCCTTCTTAGAGGCTGCCACCAGAAGCTGTGGCCCAGATTTAAGGTGGATCTGTCTACCTCAAAAGACCAGGATTTAAGACACATCCTCCCATCTCTAAAGATTCATTAAAGAATAGTCCCTCGCAGGTGTACCAGCCACTTGGGTTTTGGATGATTGTAGATGTAATCAGGTAGACAACTGTAAATAGCTGTCATGTCATGTATTAGTCATTTCATATTCCAGAATAAATGAAGCTCCTACATCCTATCTCACGTGATCCTCAGCAAAACTCCGTCTTTACAGATGACGAATAGTGTCTAAAGGAAGTAAAAGAAGAAGCTCTGAGCCATAGATGGCAGACGCTGCAAACAAAATTCACTTAATATTTTGTCGCCGGACAAGCTGCCAGCCAGTCTTCACAGGGGTGGGCCAGAGGTGGTGCTAGGGATGACATACTGCAGTGATATTGTAGAAGGTGTCCTAAATAATTAGCGTACACATATCAATCTGTACACCACCGATCTGCCCTTAGAAAGGTGTCCTTCAGTGTCTCAAGTCAGGGTTTACACAGCTGAAAACCCAGGGATCCCTCTGGTGGCACAGTGCAGTACTACAAGTAAGCTGATCTCTGCCCTGTCTGCAGAACGTTCTGTCACTCTATTTAAGTCAAGAAGGACTCTCATTTCAACAAGAGCTGAAACTATTTGAAATCCTGCTTTAGGTTAACTAGGGGTGGAAGTAATTCCGCTAGAACTTGATTTTTGGTCTCAGTTTCCTTTCACAAGTTTTCCTAGGGAGAAAACCTCAAGAAATACAATGTGTCCTCTTTGTACACCTGCCTGCTTTATGCCCTTAATTAGTCCTAATAAACGATGTTTGCTAAAAGTAACATTGTATCAAAAATTAACACCCCATAAACTTACTTTTTATGGGATAACACAGTATTTGAATAGGTATAATTAAAATTCATTTACTTAAAATAGGCAGAGAAAAAGCTACCCTCTGTCTATACGAAACACCTGAATCTTCATTTGAACTTTTAAAAGGTAGAAAGAAGTCACTACCTCAGTACGGTGTCTCAGATAAGAGCTTTTTCTTTCGGCCTTTGTCACCCAGGGTAATCCTGAACATATGATTTGACTGTTTCATCCAAGTTCAACAAAAGGAGGGTCTCTGCATTTTTAGCAATCATTCAATGTTCTGTGGGCTCAGCCTTTCCAGTTACACTAAGAGAAATTAATTTTGGCTTTAGCTGGAGAATGCATATAAAGCTCAAACCTTTCTATTTATGTCTACTTGCTTATGATCTATTAATTTATTAATCCATTAATAATATACTGAATGTCTGGTATACTCCAAGCCTTATCCAGGTGCTGGCAATATACAAGTAAACAAGGTCTAATTCACTGCCATATGCCCTTATTTCAGCAAGGCAGATGGGCAATGAAAATAGGATCAGATCTTAGCACATAGTCAAGGGGTGATAGCTTTAAAAAAAAACAATGAAGCAGACTAATGAAGAAAGGTGATAGGTCATTCATAAAAATGTGTTTAAATACTGTGTAATTGTTATGAACAATCTAGCAGATACATTATCTCAGTTCTCATTGAGAAATCAATTAGACTTGTTTCAATTACTGGGTACTGGATGTATTAATAATGGATTTTTTTCCCACAGTTGGTCTTTTATTTTCTTTTCAATAAAATTAATTTATAAAAAGGTTAATGGAATTAATACTTGCAGCACGAAAAGAAAAGAATGAATGTCAATTGAAGGACCTACAAGCTTCCAGTATTGTTTTCAGGGAAAGACACTAGGCTACTCTTCATTTCTACCAATGAAAGACCAAGGCACGTGGGTTCAGTTGGAGACTAGTGAAATTAAATATCCGAGATAATATAACAAATTCCAGAATGTGCTATAGGGATTTTTTTTTCAAATATAGCTTTCGTCTGGTTAGAGTAGTATAGATGTCACCTTGCCTCTGTAGAAAGGAAACACACTTAACAAACATTCAATACGATCTTATCAGTTGACAGCTGATGTGTGGCTCTTCAGTGGTTTTTGTTTCTTTGTTTCTTTGATTTTTTTTCTCCTCACAAAAGTAGTCAAATTCGTGAAGAAGAACTTGACCTTCCATGTAGACTGAGACTGCTCATTTGTTTCCCAGCTGACCAGACCCAAAAATTACACAGAAACAATATTAACACTGCTTGGCCTATTAGTTAAGGCTTCTTATTAACTAACTCTTACATCTTAAATTAACCCCTTACTATTATTTTATATTTTACCACTAGGCTTGTGGTTTACTGGTAAGTTTCCAGGGCGTCAGTCTCCTTCAGCAGCTATGTGGTATCCCTCTGACTCTGGCTACTTTCTCTCTATATCTCTGTTAGGAATTCCCACCTGGCTTTATTCTACTAAGTCAGTGGCCAAAACAGTCTATAATAACCAAAGGTAATAAAACATATTCATAGCATACAGAGGGGAATCCCACATCACTCCCAAATCCATATTTAAGTTTGACGACCTCACTCATCCTGTCTAAATGACAATACATAGGGCAATTAGGGTCTTCAAACTCAATGTCTTCTATTAGAAAAGGACATAAATTAGATACTACTGAAAGGGTTGTTTTGCGGTATAAAATATTCTGTATGATGTGCTTATAATAGTGTCTAGAACTTATACATTCTCAATAAATGCTAGTGCACTTGTTGCAAGCATTAAGGGTGTAGCCTAATGGAGGTGCCATGGCCCTGCTCTCCTGAAACAAGCTTCCTAACTTGATCTATGCAGGTTTTGTTCCTTTTTACCCTGCTGAAAATCATGCAGTGTCTCTCATTCCTAACAAGGTGAAGCTGATAATAAAAGTTCTATAGGCTCTACCTACTTTGCACGTTCATTACCGATCCCAGCCCTGAAATCCAGGCATGGCAAGTACTTTATAGTATATCACCTCCCAAATGCCACCATGTTATGTGTATTGTGGGCCTGCTGTTTCATTTCCTCCAGTTAGCATATTACTATCTTCTTCTTGTTTAGCTTCCAGACAGCTCTGAGGATTTAGTCTAAACTTTCCATGTACCTGGCTATTCTTTCCGCAAGGCTGATTAACACAAGCAGGTTTTAAAGGATTTGACAGACGCTGTCAGTATGGGAAGCATCTAACAGCTATTCTTTTGATGCACTAAATGACTATGATCCTTCTAAAGGAAAACAAACTATACCATCTCCACTCTATTCCACGCCATTCTCCAGGGTTCCATCCTTAAGAGTTGAGTACTTATTCATGCTCATAGAGTATAAGAAGCATAAGGGAAGAATCTGGGTAGACTGCCCAGTGGTAAACAGCCCACTTTTGATGTGTTTTCTGTTGCGGGAGGTCTTTCCGCCCCTCCAACCAATAGCTGCTGTAATACCAGCCCATTGGGGCGTGGTCTCACTCCCTTTAAAAAAGCGGCTATTTCCTCTGCTCGCTCTCTTCTCTTCCTGCTCAGCTGGAGACTAGACTCCCTTCCTGGTTGCGCAGATGGCTGTTGTCTGGGATTGTGATCTGTAAGTTTTTTCCCCTTTAAATAAATAACACCCTATTAATCATAACTCCAAACTGGTGTTGCCTTGTTCGTGACTTACGCCTTCATCTGGCGCCCAACGTGGGGTTTTCAGATCAGGCTCCTGTCTCGAAACTAAAAATAAAATTGTGTAATCGACAGATCTCATTGGGTAGTTTCTCAAGTGCTGGTCCCTTCCGCTGATGCTAAAACAGATACTAAACAAGGACACTTGCAGGCTAGGGAGGTGACTCTGTTTGTAATGTGGTTACAAGTCTAAGGACCCCAGCTTTCCATCACCCATGTAAAAAGCAAGGAAGGTGTTATGTGTTTGTAATTCTAGTGCTGGGAAAGCAAAGACACAGGATCCTTGGGGGTGTTACGGCGTAAACGAATGTAGACAGATTGTAAAAATATATACAGCTTTAATGGAGAAATAGACTTACAGAACCACCATTCCCGTGGAGACCAGGAAAGCAGAAGCGACATCTGGGAGCACGCTGGCCAGATTTATAGGTAAAAATTAGCCCTAGGCGAACATGCCCCCTAAGGGGCGGGACTTATCCCTACATGGGAGTACGTCCCAGCCAATCTATCCAAATTGTCGTGAAACGACTCTGTCTCAAAAAAAAAAAAAAAGCAAAACAAAACAAACAAAAACAAGGCAAATGGCATCTAAGGAATGGTATCTGTGCCTATATACCCACAAATATTTATATACCAGCATATACTCAAACACACATCACACATACAGTGAGAGAGGGAGACAGAGATAGATAGATAGATAGATAGATAGATAGATAGATAGATAGATAGATAGATAGATAGAGAGAAAGCTGGTAATCAATGAATCCACACTTCTTAAATTGAAGTGTCTTTTTTTCTTCATTATTTCTTCTCTTATTGCCTCCCATCTCTGTGTCTCCTTCTCTATCTCACTCCTGCTTTTCTTTTCTTCTATTCTTTCCTCTTTCCTTTCCTTCACTATTCATGTTAAAATAAGATGGCATTTGTATAGTCATGACTTAGTATATTCATTAAGTAGATGATATTTTATAAGACTTATTTCTTTCAGTCTGCCTTATTTGCCAAATATTAAGCTAGGAAACAATCCATGCATTATCCTTTTTGTAATTTTTACCAATCTGTGGAAGTGTAAAGTCTCAAATCTTGTTCTTTCCCCTGCCTTCAGGTTAGAATACCTTCAATAATTTCAACACAATGAAGACCAGTTGAATGCAAGTGTGTATTTCACTCTCTCTAATCTGCATACTCTGAAAAGAGGCTCTGCGGAATCAGAGGCTGCTGGGAGTTCTTGGTAGCTGGCAAAATGAGCAGTAATAACTAGTTTTGCAATCCTAAAAGGGGAATATCAAGGCGCATATGTATCTGCCTTTTAATTATAGTATAGCAGACATTTAAACATAACATCCCATTCTTGGGATGCTTCTGATTTTAAAGCCAGACATTTTAATTATAAGAACAAAAAGATCAACTCTATTAAGAAAATACTGTAACAGGATTTTTTTCAAAAAAAAAAAAAAAAGAAAGAAAAATTTTTTATCGCTGTAGGTGACACATACTGCAGACTAAAATTAGGTCACCAGTGAACTGGAACTTTGTCTCCAGGCTGGAAGATTCTTCATGTAAGGCTCAAAGTCCCTGTGATTTAGTCAACAGAAGCATCTTGGCAGACAGGTCACTATCTCAGAGCACAGAAACGGAAAAGGATAGCTGCTCTGAGGGTTCCAATTAAATTATGTTGCTGAGAAAAATGACTTTGTTTTGAGCTGAAGTTGGTTCTGACAGTTTGATGACTTCTTGTGTTTTATGGGTCACAGGAAAGTTAGAGGAAATTATTTCATGACTGAAGTTATTTCTCATCCGTAGAAGTCAGAATTCCCTGAAAGGACCAAAGTTTTTCACAAATTTCAGAGAGTATACATACGTAAAAGTTGGCAGGTCAGGTTTGTAAGATGATGGAAATCCGTGTTATAGAGGCTCCAAGCTGTGTTGGTGTTCTTGTTCACTTATAGAATACATAGACGCTAGGATCAATACAGGTTTAGGAGCTCTTAAGTCAGTGTGTCTGTCCTGAGGCAGTAAAGTAGCCTTGGAGGACACTGAGAAAGGGTATCAGGGCTCTATGGGAATCTTTTAAGGAAAAAAAATTTCTTTCTGGTTAGAATAGACTCTACCCCTGCCTTGAGTAAAGTTAGGGTATTCCTACCTGCTCTGAAGATTAGAACATTCTGCACTCATGTTTGCTCCCTAAGAGTTGTCGATCACCTGGCCAAGAGACCATCTCTAGGGAAGACAGATTCACCTAAAGCTATATCAAGGAAGGGGGAGGAGTAGCTATTTCCTGAATGAAGTAATGCTCGTCCCTTCCCAAGAACACCACCCAAAGTCCAGCCCCTGGCAGAACTTTAACCCTGGACCGCCATGGCCTGCTTGCTTTTCTGAATTATTCAAAAATTATAACTTTCCTTTTTTTCCTCCATCTCCTCTTCTTTTGCTATTGTCCAGGTTTGGTATGGACACTCCAGGCTTTCTCTCGGTGTTTTGCTAAAGCAAATTCCCTTCCATCATGCAACCACTTGTGTGCCCTACAGCTGCATGTGTGCCCTACAGCTGCATGTGTGCCCTACAGCCGCTTGTGTGCCCTACAGCTGCATGTGTGCCCTACAGCCACGTGTGTGCTCTACAGCTGCTTGTGTGGCCTATGGCCGCTTGTGTGCCCTACAGCTGCATGTGTGCCCTACAGCCGCTT
>NW_026067896.1:6407440-6473260 GCF_014885135.2 Alexandromys fortis
AGAGAGAGAGAGAGAGAGAGAGAGAGAGAGAGAGAGAGAGAGAGAAAGCTGGTAATCAATGAATCCACACTTCTTAAATTGAAGTGTCTTTTTTTCTTCATTATTTCTTCTCTTATTGCCTCCCATCTCTGTGTCTCCTTCTCTATCTCACTCCTGCTTTTCTTTTCTTCTATTCTTTCCTCTTTCCTTTCCTTCACTATTCATGTTAAAATAAGATGGCATTTGTATAGTCATGACTTAGTATATTCATTAAGTAGATGATATTTTATAAGACTTATTTCTTTCAGTCTGCCTTATTTGCCAAATATTAAGCTAGGAAACAATCCCTGCATTATCCTTTTTGTAATTTTTACCAATCTGTGGAAGTGTAAAGTCTCAAATCTTGTTCTTTCCCCTGCCTTCAGGTTAGAATACCTTCAATAATTTCAACACAATGAAGACCAGTTGAATGCAAGTGTGTATTTCACTCTCTCTAATCTGCATACTCTGAAAAGAGGCTCTGCGGAATCAGAGGCTGCTGGGAGTTCTTGGTAGCTGGCAAAATGAGCAGTAATAACTAGTTTTGCAATCCTAAAAGGGGAATATCAAGGCGCATATGTATCTGCCTTTTAATTATAGTATAGCAGACATTTAAACATAACATCCCATTCTTGGGATGCTTCTGATTTTAAAGCCAGACATTTTAATTATAAGAACAAAAAGATCAACTCTATTAAGAAAATACTGTAACAGGATTTTTTTCAAAAAAAAAAAAAAAAGAAAGAAAAATTTTTTATCGCTGTAGGTGACACATACTGCAGACTAAAATTAGGTCACCAGTGAACTGGAACTTTGTCTCCAGGCTGGAAGATTCTTCATGTAAGGCTCAAAGTCCCTGTGATTTAGTCAACAGAAGCATCTTGGCAGACAGGTCACTATCTCGGAGCACAGAAACGGAAAAGGATAGCTGCTCTGAGGGTTCCAATTAAATTATGTTGCTGAGAAAAATGACTTTGTTTTGAGCTGAAGTTGGTTCTGACAGTTTGATGACTTCTTGTGTTTTATGGGTCACAGGAAAGTTAGAGGAAATTATTTCATGACTGAAGTTATTTCTCATCCGTAGAAGTCAGAATTCCCTGAAAGGACCAAAGTTTTTCACAAATTTCAGAGAGTATACATACGTAAAAGTTGGCAGGTCAGGTTTGTAAGATGATGGAAATCCGTGTTATAGAGGCTCCAAGCTGTGTTGGTGTTCTTGTTCACTTATAGAATACATAGACGCTAGGATCAATACAGGTTTAGGAGCTCTTAAGTCAGTGTGTCTGTCCTGAGGCAGTAAAGTAGCCTTGGAGGACACTGAGAAAGGGTATCAGGGCTCTATGGGAATCTTTTAAGGAAAAAAAATTTCTTTCTGGTTAGAATAGACTCTACCCCTGCCTTGAGTAAAGTTAGGGTATTCCTACCTGCTCTGAAGATTAGAACATTCTGCACTCATGTTTGCTCCCTAAGAGTTGTCGATCACCTGGCCAAGAGACCATCTCTAGGGAAGACAGATTCACCTAAAGCTATATCAAGGAAGGGGGAGGAGTAGCTATTTCCTGAATGAAGTAATGCTCGTCCCTTCCCAAGAACACCACCCAAAGTCCAGCCCCTGGCAGAACTTTAACCCTGGACCGCCATGGCCTGCTTGCTTTTCTGAATTATTCAAAAATTATAACTTTCCTTTTTTTCCTCCATCTCCTCTTCTTTTGCTATTGTCCAGGTTTGGTATGGACACTCCAGGCTTTCTCTCGGTGTTTTGCTAAAGCAAATTCCCTTCCATCATGCAACCACTTGTGTGCCCTACAGCTGCATGTGTGCCCTACAGCTGCATGTGTGCCCTACAGCCGCTTGTGTGCCCTACAGCTGCATGTGTGCCCTACAGCCACGTGTGTGCTCTACAGCTGCTTGTGTGGCCTATGGCCGCTTGTGTGCCCTACAGCTGCATGTGTGCCCTACAGCCGCTTGTGTGCCCTACAGCCGCTTGTGTGCCCTACAGCCACTTGCTGACTTCCATTACATACTGATCTCTGAATCTCTAATAAAACTGTCCTTAAGCTTCCTTCTCCAGTCATGTCTAAACTCTATTATTAATGTGATTACAAGCCCAAAGAGGGGACTTTGATTTCCCTGGTAATAGGGGGAGCCCTTGATTGGCCTTTTAAGTATTTTTTATTTATCCTATTTAAAATTCACTTTAAGTCCTGAAGTCAAAGGAAAATCTCCAGGACACCTTTAAATTCTCGAATAGACACGAAAGCTTTACTTCTTTCAAAGTAAATCAGATTTAAAAAAAAAAAAACTAACCACTTATGTAACTTTAATAGCCGAAATTCACTGAATAGCAGAAAGTACTACAAAGAATGGAAAGAGTTGGTTTGCTGTCTGCAGATTGGCAGCACTTGCGGCTCACCATGTCGCCTGTCAACCCTGTTTTTGTGTGGCCACCACGACGTTCTGTCCATTTGCTTTTTTCATTTTTTTGCCTGGGTTCTGTTATTGTACTCTGTCAGAAGCAATCAAGTTAGGATCAGGAAACACAGCTTAATCATAGCTGTGATAAGTGGATTAAAGAATGCCAATAACCCTGAGGTTTCTGTCAGCAAATTGTAGTGGCTTTGTGTGCGAGCTGGAGCATAATAGTCTTATCACTTATTAAAAACAAATTATACCTGTCAACTTATGTAATGATTTCTAACTGCCTAATTAAGCCTATGTTGGTTTAAATCGTAGAATAATTATAAAGGCATTGTTCATGGTTGAAAAATAATCATGATTATGTTTGAAATTTGCCAAGTCCCTATTGAAGTAAGTGTTTCGGCACCATCAGCCATCGGAATGTGTCCTCTCTACCCACAGCACTTCCGTGAAAGCTCTTTTTCACGGAACTCTGGCTACGGAACAAATGATGAACTCGTAAGAAAAGCGAATTATTCTCAGCACTTGAGAGCAGGATTCATGACAGTTTGGGGCAGTGAAGTATTTCCAATGTTTCCCAGTATTTCTGTTTGTCATGGTTAGTTTAAAATGTCAACTTGATACAGACTTTGAATGAAGAATTATCTAGATCAGGCTGACCTGCTGGCTTGTCTTCGGGGATTGTCTTAACTGCGCTAAATGAGATGAGACGAATTTGCTGTTTTGAATAATACCATGTTCTGAGGTTGGGTCCTGGCTTCTATATGTGTAGTGAGGGGACGGAGCACAAGATGCCCACATGCATTCATTCGTTTCTCTCTTTTCTTGACTATGGATATGATGTGACTAGCAGTTTCAGGTTCCTGCCTTAGCTTCCATCAATAATGCGCTTTAACCTGGAGTTCTGCTGTAGCACAATTTCTAATTGGTCTTAATAATAAAAACCTGAAATCAGATATTAGGGGGTAAAGGCTGAACGAAGCAGATCAACCAGTCACTAATTCTTACTTCTATGAAATCCTTAGACCAAATGAGCAATCCTCTCTCTACAAGTCCTCAGACTGAATGCCATCTCTACGAAACCTCAGACCGAATCCTGAGCCCCTGTCTCCTCCCACCTCATATTCCTTTCTCCACTCAGCCATATCCCTTCCACGCTCCACATCCCGAGTGCTGAGATTAAAGTGTTTGCCACCACTGACTGGCTTCTATGGCTAACTAGTGTGGCTGGCTCTGCACCGTGATCTTCAGGCAAGCTTTATTTGTTAAAGCACAAAGTATCACCACAGTGACCCAAATAATGCCTTTCTCTCTCAAGGTTCTTTATATTGGGATATTTTATTATAATAACAGGAGTCAATATTAGCACACTAGTTTTTAAAGAGTATAGGTTTTAAGAAACTTCAAGGTATTATATTTATATTCCAAAAGGAAAACTATGTCTGGTGCTGGAGAGATGGCTCAGTGGATAAGAGCACTGGCTGCTCTTCTAGAGGTTGTGAGTTCAATTCCCAGTAACCACATGGTGGCTCACAACCATCTGTAATGAGATCTGGTGCCCTTTTCTCGCGTGGGCATACCTGGAGGCAGAATGTAGTATACTAAAACTTTAAAAAAAAAAAAAAGAAAGAAAAGAAAAGAAAAGAAAACTATGTCTTACTTCTGTTGCTATCAAGAGACACCATGACCAAGGCAACTCTTATAAAAGAAAGCACTTAATTGGGAGCTTGCTTACAGTTTCAGATGGTGAGTCCATGGTCAGCATGGCAGGAACTAGACAGACATAGTACTAGAGCCTTCCATTCTGATGTGTGGGCAGCAGGCAGAGAAAGAAATAGACACTGGGCATGGTGTAGGCTCTTGAAACCTCAGAGGCCAAACCCTATACCCCACCACAATGTACTTTCTTCCACAGTGCCACACCCACTTCATCAAAGCTACACCTCCTAGTCCTTCTCAAACAGTTCCACTAAATGGGAACCAGACATTCAACTATATGAGCCTATGGGGGTCATTCTCACTCAAATTGCTACAGTTTCCTTAAAAAAAAAAAAACTTCTAAATCATATCTAAAGATATTTCATTACATGTAAAATAATTTAGTATTTATGTTCTTCCATGAAATTTTTGTCATGTTCATAATTATAATCCATAATATAACCTAGGAAAATAGAAAACCTAGGACATTTGGGAGAAAAATGTTCTACTATTGTTCCCTCCAATATTTTTTTACAGTGACTAAGAAGAAATTTATTAATCTGAGTTAGCCTCACTGGAACATTGGCACACACAGCATCAAACTCTGAGCATTCATAAATAACATGGCTTCCCGGAGTCATGAAGACAAATTACATGGTTGTTCCCACACATCACACATAAAAAAATGAGGTGATGTACCGGGAAGGCCATGCAGCTATGATGCTATTGCTGTTATCATGGTTGTATCTATTGCATCTTTGCTGGGTGGAGCTGCACACCTGACCAAAAAAAAAGACAAGATCTCCTGAGTAAATTGGGAGCATAGGGATCATGGTAGAGGGTAGAAGGCAAGGGGGGAAAAAGGGAGGAGAGCAGAGAAAAATATATAGCTCAATAAAAACAATAAAAAATAAAAATATTAGGTTCTGATGACTCTCCCAGTCCACCTGAAAACTTTTTGTCTGTTTTCACAATAAAAATGACCTGTTTTAGTATTTATTTGTCTTTGAGACAGAGTCTCATTATGTAGACTGGGCTCATGTGAAGCTTGCTATGTATACCAGGCTACCCTTGAACTCACAGAAATCTGGCTGCTTCTGCTTCACAGGAGCTGGGATTAAAAATGTATGACATGGCCCTCCAACATTTTTTAAATGTTTTATTTTATTAATTATTAATAGTATGTGTATGTAATGTGGGGTCAGAAGACAGCTTTTGAGATCTTGTTTTCTCTCTACCATGGGTTCTGAGAACTGAACTTGGGTTTTCAGGTTTGGAGGACAAGTACTTTCACTTGCTGAGCCATATGCCCAGTCCTCTCCAAGGTTTTGAACCTAATTTTACTACAATTAATAACTTTGCATTATTCATCTGAAGACTTAAAGAACAGCTTTATAGTAAAAATACCTAACAAAAATTTAATCTGTTGAGTTTAATGTCATATTCTCTATTGATCTGCTCTCATATATGTTTGAAAATGAAATACTGTTTACCTATTGGGTGGGTAGATCTTCAGGCATTTATATGAGTGTTCCTTGAGTGATAAATGGTCTAATTTCTTCATAGTCACAGCCAAAATGACAATGGCCAAGCCATAGTCAAAGCCTTGGCTTCCTGTTCTCTCAATTCTCTTTGGCCGTTCATCTGGGAAGCCTTTCCTGTAAATTCCACATACATCTTTATTTCATTGTCTTGTATGGCTTTTATTTGTGCTCATAGACAATCTTGGATGAACAAGATAAATAGGAAGAAAGGAAACAGAATATCTGGCATGTTGAGAATCTGGTCACAGCGTGAGTTTCTTCAATAAGAAGTCATAGTCGAGCAAGCAGGGAGGATAGTTTGCAACCAGTTCTCCAGTGAGAAATTTAAAAATGATGCCATGGCCATTTGAGTCCCTAGAATTCCTAAAATTCTAATTCCTTTTTAAGTTCCTTCTACTTTAATTTAAATTTACTTTTAACTGACCATAAAAACATTACGTACACGATGCATCTAGTTTATAAGTGTCTTCCTAAAAATATTAAAAACACAGTGTGTTGTATATACAGATAGCACTCCATCAGTATGGGAGTAAGAATATGTAGGATCTCTGGCTTGCTGCACTTTAGCATTCCTGTTTGCTACACAGACTTGGGGAATTTATTTTGTTGCTTAAATTTTAATACATATTGGTAGAGAAGCCATTGATTTCCTCTCATGGTTCCTTGATCTATAAGGAGCAAAACACATCGCTGTTACTGTATTGGAGATAAAATATCTTAAGTGCTCTCAGAGTTGAAATCTGTAGCTATATTTTTAGAGTATCTTACAAATGAGTTCAAAACAGGTTCCTCTACAAATAGGTCGTTTGCATCTCAAGGTCTTTTCAAGTGTTATTTCAGTAGTCAAGAGCACACTGTAACATGTGTTGTAAGAGCAGGGTTCCAGGTATGCTACCTGGACACATAACAGCCTGTTTTAGCAACTCTTCAAGCTGGGTATGGTGACATACCCTTGTGATCCTGTACTTCCAAGGCTGAGACCTTAGGATTGTGAGTTCAAGGCTAGTCTTGGAAATGTAGCAAGCACTGTCAAAAAAACAAAATACCCTAAAAAGCCCTCAAATTTGTGATCTTTTTTATTTGAGAAACACTATTGAAAACAGTGTGTCATGGGGACTAAGATTGGGTTAGACTACTAGATGCTTTACATGAGATAGAGAGGGGCATAGACAGTGATGCCCCATCTCTAAATTCTCGTGTTTATTTTCAACTTTGCCTCTACATAAACATATTCAAGCCTCAGTTCAGCAGTCATTTTTAAAGATGGCGGATTACCTATCATTATCAATTGTTGCAGTGGTGGCTCCAAAGAGAGGAGCAGTCCGGTGAGGACTTGTGTGAGCTACTTTAGACTTCAGATTAACTTTGGCACTTTGGGAGCTTGGGAAGGGGTTTTGCTTAGGAAAGTGTCTTGATAAATTTGTTTTGTAAAGAGCTGTTTCCAGCATCACCTGAAGGGTGAATGGGTATGTCTGTACTTATGTAGAAAAGAATATTGTAGACTCGTAGAGTAAGGGATAAAAAATGTTGATTAACATATTGTTTATGGGATTTGATTATAGAATAATATATACTTAGGCTTGGTTTGTAGTCTTTCTGTGACACTGGAGAAATCATGTAACCTTGCTGACATCTAATGTCCTTAAGAAACTAAAAGATAGTCTCCTTTGCCACTCAGATATGTAAGAGGGTTTAGATAATATAATGAATTAAATTAATCACTAGTACTTGACACACAGAAAGCATGCAGCAGGTATTAACTGAAAGGCCATGTGCCAAAATCATTCTAATGAAGAGTGATGAGCACCTTGAGTGAGAGAGAGGCAACGTGATCCCAGAGAGATGAAGATCATAAATCCACAAGAGCTTGATGACGAGCTAGAGATGTATAGGGGAGATGTTCTCGTTATAGCTGAGATTTTTGGCTTCAAATGCTGTAAACAATGACAACTAAATTCTTCAATCAAAAATAGATGCCTTCTTTAATAAAATTAATGAGCATCTCTGTCTACACAGAAAGGGTAAAAATACATAAATTAGTATGGAAGGAATGGGACTTTGGAAATAACATATATTGAATTTATAAGCTCCCCATTTGCTATGAATATTAGCAAAATTAAAGAGCAAGTACATGGAGGATAGCTTAATAGGGGCAGAGCTAGAAACGTTAATGACAAAACATTATTTTACCACAATTTCCATACTTGTTACCCAGTGTCCTCTGGGGTTCCAGGGTCATATCCAGATCGTAGCCGTGTACTAGACAATGTGGAAGCTAGTGGTACAGTAACAGAGCTTTAGAAGCTGGCTGCTAGCACAGACAATCAAAAGTCAGCGAACGTACAGTGATTCCTACATAATCCAGGTGGGCACAAATACCCTGGGACTTGACAAGAAGGGAGATCTCACTTAGCTTAATAACAACAAAAGAATGAGGTGGCTTTACAACAGAAGGGTATATTATCTTTGAGGTGGGTCTTTAACCTTGGGAAGAGCAGTAGTATTGTAATAGTTAAGCATTGCCGTGACTCTAATTGGAAGCCAAGCATAGATCTCCGCGGTGAGAACAAGGAACTTCTCAAGAGACTTCACATTGGTTTAGGACTGAGGGTGATGGGGATGGTCTCTGCATTCAGAATGGAGGAGGATCTCCGAGCAGGACTGAGAAGGTAAGAACCAAGGATGGACAGAGCTGGGTAGGGGGAGAAAGAAAGAAATGGGTGGGATAGCACTTCCTTCCTTTTCATCTGTGATTTGGGATTCTATCAAGGCATAAGCCAGTGCAAACATTTTACCCGTGAGTAGATTTCCTGTGAGAACGTAAGAGCTGCGTGTTAAAAATTGTGAAGAAATAGTCTGCACGGGCCTGTGGGATACTCTGAGAGGTACCAGATGGCCTGGTCACCACTATTAATTCTTAATAGCGGAAATTCAGGGCCCCAAATCAAACTACTGTAAATCCATTCCCACCTTTCCTAAATTGCTTGTGGTCCTGGGCATGATTGTATTCTAATACCTGCTCCAGCCAAATTGGGTCATTTTGAACCCCCTCCCTGATCCTCATGACTTCCTGGAGCATTGAGTCCTTGGTTTGACTGTTTGGAACCAAGGTTGTAAGTTTATGGATCCAAGTGAAATTATTCTGAGCATTGATTTTTTTTTTTAGCACAACATTTCTTCAAAGTTCAAAATAGCATCTTGTTTTTGAAAAACATGTTCAGCTGGTTATGCCATCCCACCATGCCGTGTTTGTTTACTGTTTCAATTTATTCTGCTCTTCTACGCTAAGGTAGGCTCTCTGTCCAAAATGGGAAAAATCTTGTGTTTTAGTTTCAGGATCCCAGACCGTTTTGACAAGCTCAGTGACATGGATGGCTCATAATGAGGCACTTCGTGTGCAGTAAGACAAAGCTAAGGTTCCTTGTGGATGCCTGGGAACCAGCATTCTTCAAAGACATTAAATGGTGAGGGAGGGTGTTGTAGGAGGCTGCTTGTTCATTCCCAGCTGTTTAGCCTTGAAATAACCACACAGAAACTGTATTAATTAAATCACTGCTTGGCCTATTAGCACTAGATTTTTATTGGCTAGCTCTTACATCTTAATTTAACCCATTTTTATTAATCTGTGTATCGCCACATGGCTGTGGTTTACCAGCAAGGTGCCATCCGGAGTCTGTCCCTGGCGGGGCTACATGCCTTCTCCTGACTCCACCTTCTTTCTCCCAGCATTCAGTTTAGTTTTCCCCACCTAGCTCTTTTCTAACCTATCACAGGCCAAGGTAGATTCTTTTATTCATTAATCAATAAAAGCAACACATATACAAAAGGTTCTCCCACACCAGGAGAGAGATGGCATATAGTTGGAGCCAACTAGTATTGCACACATAGTAAACTCTGGTGTTGGCACGATTTCTGATCTTCATTTTACAAGTAAGGTTCTGAAGGATCATCTGGCTTGTCCAATGTCACCTTGCTTGTAAGTGTTAAAGCAAGGATCTAAACTTAAATTTGACTTCAGACCCTACATTTTCCCCATTAAATTTCCTTTTTCTCCATAGTACATGTCCAATCTCCTATTAGCAATCCATTATGTGTGATACTGCCTGTATCAATTCTGATACTGTTGCTATAGTTGATAGAAGTGGGAAGTCATTTATGGTTCCTAAGCAACAATCAATAAACAACCGATGGGCACAGTTATGTACCTAATCTTGTTCACATATAATTTAGCTTCTCAAATGTATATTTGAAATATCTTTTTGTAACTAATATATTGCTCCCACTGAAGCATTAATCATGCCATTTCTGCACTTTAAATTAAGACAGAGTACCATTGGTATTTGAAAACTCTCTGTAGGGTTGGGCTTGGGAAGTGTGTGTATGCATATTCTCTAACAAAAACTAAGTAGGTCTTCTACAGTTTCTATATTTTTACACCCTCCTAAATCCCAGATCTATAAAATTTTAGTAATATTTGCTTTGAAAATCAGAATTAAGATCACTAAAACTACTCTCTCAAGGAGCCTTGAACAAGTTCCTTAAGAATAAGTATGAGTCATGACAAATACTTTTGCTGTTTTTGTTTGTTTGTTTGTTTTAAACAAGGACTTTAGGATTAGGAAGTATATATGTGTGTGTGTGTGTCTGTGTGTCTGTGTGTGTGTATCTTGATTTCAGCAGAACTTTTTCACAAATTCCTTTAGGACTTTTAGTTTTAAAAAAGCAAGGAATGCACATAAAACAAGATACCTAGTTGGAGAGCAGTTAAAATCAGTGGTCAGATGGGGTGTGTCCCCCAGGCTCCCAAGATCATTTCCTTTTCCTTCTCGTCCTTCTGTGTTACTGGTCTCAGTTAGGCCTGTGCGTTGGTAAGAAGCAGTGTAGAAGAGGCAGCTATCTTGGCTATTCAGTCAAATAGTGCCTGGTCTATACTCCAGGTGTGGGCTAGTGCGATGGTTAGCAGAAACACCATAGCAGGTGAGAACCCACTGCTGAGAGTAAGCTGCCCCGACCTCCACACAAAACATATACTTTTCCCACTGCAATGACATTAACTTGAAATTTCAATTTTGAACATGAAATACAAGGTATCTTTTCCCTATAACACGTTGTTAGGAATTTTATTTCTGTGAACTTTAGTCTCCAGGTTATTAAACACATGATTCTTTGTCACTCCAAAAACTGAATGTGAAAAGCATATCTTTTAATAATTGTATCCTTAAAAATATGTTACATGTTTAATTGATAAGACATAAATAATGGTTTACTATAATATAATAATTTTGGAGGCCTGGAAAGATGGATGAGTAGTTAATATTGACTGCTCTACCAGAGCAGGAAATGGGGATAAGACGCCAGCACTCTGGCTAAACCAGTGGTACAGCTTGTATGGCCTCTGGAAGTGCATATCACCCCAGTTCATCTCAATGCGTCTACAAACCTTTTCTTAGCACACGTACAAGGTGAAGGCTTATGAGAAACAGCTTGTCTGAGACTCCAGTCACAGAGAGATGGAATAACGGACTTACGTCTGTCTTCTGTGCGAGAGCAGTGTTCTGTACTGTGTTCAGTCTTTGTCAACAGAGCACATCATTTCAGACGCTGAATAGGTTGTCTTCCGAAGGTCCTTAGAGGGAAGGCTTCAGATATACACAGTCTGTTTCAAAGCTTGAGTTACACTTCAAAATTCTAAAGTGAAACAAGTTTACAAAAGAAAACAATAATTAACTGTCCTGAAATAAGTGTCTGTTTGCTGATGGCACATAAGGATGGAAGACACAGAACTCAAGAACCCCGAGAAATTTTGGGGGAAGAACTTCTTAGACATGAATTCTTATAAAGAACTTTAAAATTCATAAAAGGATGTTTTCCTGCCAAGGAATTTTTAAAAAATTACACATGCATATATTTGCATAATACCATCATAAATTTATTGGTTTTAGGAAATTTCCTGTATGGTTTATAAGCTTTGATTTTTTTTTATTCTTTTTTAATTCCCATTCTCCTCAATAAAATGGTCATGAATTGCTGCATATCATCAGATTCAGCTGAAATGTTTGAAATCTGTTATGCAGATAACAAACAGCAAAATAGCTGTATTTTTCATTATTTGGCTTGAGGCCAAGGCAAGGAGGAAAATATGAACATATGAACTTTGTGTATCATTTTCTGAGTTTTATGCTGATGGGTTACTTCATTGTCATGGAGTGAAAAGTCCCATGACAGGATATAGCGAATGTTATATCTACACCCAAGAACAGGGAGGGATTCTGTAGAAATGATGTAATTATGTGTACAGCTGATAGGAACAGCCACTGTCGTCTTCTGCACAGCCGGGATGAGATTTTGACAGCGGGGAGTGAATTTCTTCTGATGGCTGCTTACTGATGGAAGCTACCTTGGCCACGGTTCCCTTAAGAAAACAAAAAGTACTTTAAAGATTTAAGGGAGAAATAACTGTAGGCAGGGAATGAGATGCCCACAGAAGGGCGGGTAGTGGAGGGCAGGGAGAACTGTTGTCGATTTCAAAAGACCGAGAAGAGCCAGGATGGGCAGAGCTGCAGGCAGGGTTCTCAGCAGCCGTGGCACTGACCAGCAAGACTGGCAGACTTCAGGGAACCCTCCAAAGGTTTGCTCTCGGCACCTGCTCAGACTTTGCCATTAAAAGAGGAAGGCGGAGGTTCCCCGTGGTCTCCTTTCATGTGCCTTTAGGGTACCTGTTCTTGGTGGAATCTACAGACAAGCTTTACTGATAGAAGAAGAGAAAAAATTGGAGTTCATGCTTCTAAGCCGTGTAGGTCATTTTCTATATACTGAGTGACGCACTTGCACCCACTGGCATGCTTCAAAGAGCACACGGGATAACTCCTGTGTTCTATGTGTCTTTGTTCATTTTCTCAATGGCACTGGCTTGAGCAGTGTTGGAAGAATTAACATTCTAAATGTTTGCATGTTCATTCTTATCCTGCTTCTTAAGTGCAGAAAAGAAAACCCTCTCTGAGTGATTTACAGGATGATATTCTTAACAAGACGTAAAAAAAAAATCCAAAGGGAAAGAGAGCTGTGCATCACCCGATTGGAAAGCAAGTTTCCTAGCAACCACCCACGTGTGCAGCCTTCAGCAGTCCTCTACCTGTATGGGCATTGTGTTAGCAACTACCATCCTGTCAAAAGGTGAAGTGGACAAGAAGATTGCAAGATTTTCCATTAGTATAGTTTTAGAAGATAAAAGATTAATCCTTATTATTGAAATATTCCTTAAGATGTATCTGAATAATTTCTATTGGAAATCGATTAAACATGGACATACTACCAGCGGAGAAGCACTGCCGCCTCAGGATGTCAGACTGCTTTTGATTGACATACAGCTATGTAAATCTATTTTGTTTTCCTCTATAGATAAAATAATAAAAACCAATTGTAAGTCTAAAATTCATCATAGGAGAAAGTCTGTCTGAAGGTTTTTAGTTAACAACACATTCTACTTATCATACAATGTGCAAACTATTATTAATTCAACATTTCTGCACAAAAATTATCAATGAAATATTATCCTATTAAAAAGCAAATCTAAAATTTAGTATATCTGTTATTTTTATTGGATATTTCCATGGAGAGAACAGTTTCTTTTTAAAATGATTTTATTGCATTTAGTGTGCACATGTGTGTGCCTTGAAGCACATGTGGAAGTCATAGGGCGACTTGCAAGAGTCAGTTCTCTCCTATCATGTGGGTTCCAGGGACCAAATTCAGGTCATGCTTAGCAGCAAGAATCTTTTCTCACTGAGCCATCTTATCAGCCTGGATGTTCCTTCTTTTTAAATCTAAGCAACATACACCTGTAGGAGTGGTTTTCAACCTATGAGTCACGACCCCTTTGAGGTCAAACAATCCTTTCCTAAGGGTCACCTAAGACGATCAGAAAACACAGATATTTATGTTATGATTCAAACATTGAATATAAATAGCAAAATTACAGTTATGAAGCAAAAATGAAAATAATTTTGTGGTTTGGGTCAACACAGCATTAGGAAGGTTGAGAACCACTGTTCTAGAGCAACATTTTGATTTTCCATTAATCACTTGACAGACAATTTGACTGTTTTTTCTGTCATTGTAAAGAATGTTGTTATCAATATAGATATACAAATAACAGTTCTTTTGGTGACTCCTTAAGGTTTTGAAGAGCTACCATACTCTCTCAATATGTCACTTTATATCCCCACTGGTGATGCAGCAAAACAAGTTTTCACACCCTTGCCAACACTTCATTTTATATGTTGTTGTTCCAATGTGCATGAAATTGTATGAATCAGGTTTTGTGTTTTTAGAAAATATAATATCTCCATTAATTCACTGAGAATTTTAAACATGCATACACTGTATTTACCTTGAAGAGGTCCTTGGCTGTTACTTAAGTTATAGTTAATGTTGCTGTAAACAAATGCTGGATGAGAGGCAGGTTAAAGGAAGAAAGTTTGGGGGCATTACAGTTTAAGAAGGAGTGGCAGTCATAGTGGGAAATGCAGGCAGCCGGAATGTGAAACACGTGATCGCGAAGTGTCTATAGCCAGGAAGCAGATAACCAACGGGAAATGGAGCTGGTCTAACAAACTTCAAAGGCCCACCTCACATGTCTCAGTTTCCTCCAGCAAGGCTCCAGGAAGGTTCCATATGCTTTCAGAACAGGGCCCCCAGCTGGGTGTCAGTTTTTCAAACACATGAGCCTATGGGGTATGTGACACCCTAGCTCCCAACAGCTATGATCTAGTTAAATGCACTCATTCCATAAACAAACTCTACGTCAGAGAATTAACTCCACTCCTGACTCCTACTCTGGTGTTCCTCCCATAAAATCAGAATGTTCTGGAAGCCATGCAAGATAGGCAAGCCAGAAACTTTCCTCTTTACTTCATCTCTTACTTTCTCTTGCTTTATGGATAAATATTTGTAACGTCTCAATGCACAGAAATAGATAACGAGCAAGAGAAATATGACCTATAAGACATGGCATTGTATAAAGGGTTCAGTGGAAAGTGAAACGGTTCAATAATGGAAAATGAGCAATTGCTTTTTCACAAATGGTGCAGGAAAGTCTACTAAAACCAGTTGAGTTTCTCTGACTCAATGATAGATAAACAATGGAAGACCTGCTAATGTTGAGTGTGCAATAATATAGACCTGTTAATGTTGAGTGTGCAATAGTGAAGACCTGCTAATGTTGAGTGTGCAATAGTGAAGATCTGCTAGTGCTGAGTGTGCAATAGTGAAGATCTGCTAGTGCTGCGTGTGCAATAGTGAAGATCTGCTAGTGCTGCGTGTGCAATAGTGAAGATCTGCTAGTGCTGAGTGTGCAATAGTGAAGACCTGATATTGTTGAGTGTGCAATAGTGAAGATCTGCTAATGTTGAGTGTGCAATAGTGAAGATCTTCTAATACTAAGTGTGCAATAGTGAAGATCTGCTAATACTGAGTGTGCAATAGTGAAGATCTGATAAAACTAAGTGTGCAATAATAGAGACCTGCTAATGTTGAGTGTGCAATAGTAGAGATCTGCTAATGTTGAGTGGGCAATAGTGAAGATCTGCTAATATTGAGTGAGCATTATTTTAGGGGAAGCTACTGTGTGAAAATGCTAGATTTATTAGAGGGATGAGTATTGACTATTGCTGTGTCATTTTCTATTCATATGAAGAGATTCTTGGACTTGATTTTTAGAGTTCTCAAAATATTTGGGGAATTGGAGGTAATGTCGTCTGTAAGTATTTGAAAATGTGCCTAAAACCAGCAGCAGAAAAAGAGTTACTTGTCTAAATACTCAGTCACAGGATCCCGCCCCTTGCTGCAATTGATCATAATACAAAAATAGTCACAGCACATCTGTGAATGTCTTAAAGCAGAACAAAGCAGTTATTCTGTTGTCGGGCATGATTACAACAGCCTCAAAACCTCAAAGACATGACCACTGGGAAACAGCAGCAACACAGCAACAGCAATGTAAATCTAAGCCACAGGCTATCATCGCCTCACAGGAATTGGGACAGCCTACACAGAAACAAAAGAAATTCTTCATGAAACAAAGGAAATTTTAATAATGTCACACATCTCACTGCAAAATCCCCCATCTTTCTCCCTTTAGAAAACTCCCTTTTCCCTTTATGCCCACTGTATCTAGACTGTAAACTCCAAGGAGGCCAGAATCTTTGTTTCTTGATAATCATTTCTGCAGGGATTTGCTCAGTTTCAGATATATGGGCACACACAGCGTCTGGTGAATCTACAACTGGTGGACACTGAATATGAGCAAATGTGTGGGAGCACAATTGCCAGAGTTCTAAGTTTTATAACCTCTGGAGTTTTATTTCTGCACTGGGCACCTTGAATTCTTCTTACAAGGACCCATTATCCATGTTTTTAAAACGATCTCATCACTGTTCGGTTCCATTCCTACCTGCTGGGTTAAAACACCCTAGACTGGTTTCTTATAAACATCCAGCATCTGTCACGAGATGTCTAGAGGCTGAGAAGACCAAGATCAAGGGGTCGGCCAGTTTTTGGCTTTGTTAAACTGTTGTGGAATTCATTCTGCCAATAGCCTTTGGGGTACCAGCCTTAGGGTACCAGCTTCTTGTCTGTGGATGTGAACTGAGAAGATCAAGATCAAGGAACTGCCCAGGTTTGTTGTTGAAATTTGCTTCTCAACTCATGAAAAGCTATTTTCTCTTCATATCCTTCTATGTGGAAGAGTGGGAGGAGCCCCGGAAAATCCTTTGGTTATAAGTACAGTTTTAATTCTAAAGCAATCTTCAGTCATCCAGTTACCACCCAGTAACTGCATCTTCATATCCCTGAGTATGATCTCTCTGGAGATCATAGCACAAGCCCTGACCCTCTGTGGTGTAGCTCTTGTTTGCGAAAGAACATCATTTGATGACATTATCTCATTTATGTAATCAATATAACATGTCAACTATATGTAATCAAAATAGCATATCAACTATGTGTAATCAATATAGCATATCAACTACGTGTAATCAATAGAGCATATCAGCTATGTGTGATCAATATAGCATATCAGCTATGTGTAATCAATAAAGCATATCAGCTACATGTAATCAATATAGCATATCAGCTATGTGTGATCAATATAGCATATCAGCTATGTGTAATCAATAAAGCATATAAACTATGTGTGATCACTAAAGCATATCAGCTACGTGTAATCAATATAGCATATCAGCTATGTGTAATCAATATAGCATATCAGCTATGTGTAATCAATATAGCATATCAACTATGTGTAATCAATATAACACCTCATGTAATCACTATAGCCTATCAGCTATGTGTACTCAATATAGTATATCAGCTATGTGTAATCAATATAGCATATCAAATATGTGTAATCAATATAGCATATCAGCTACGTGTAATCAATATAGTATATCAACTACGTGTAATCACTATAGCATATCAGCTATGTGTAATCAATAATAGCATATCAACTACATGATTTCTAGCTTTGGGCAACAGCATCTCTATTTAGAATGCTGAGGCCAAACCTAAGTTCAGTATTAATAAAAGATGGGAGAGGAACTTCTGGTTCCTATTATTTTAATTTGTTAAACTCTGGGTGAGGTTCCTGTGATTTTAATTTGTTAAACTCTATAACATATATTTGGTCTAGGATGATGTTCTTATTTTCAAGATAACTAAAGGAATTTCTCCTAATAAGCAAATACTGTACTAGGGGACAGGGAGGATTCATCTATCTCTAAGAGTCTCATACCAATATTTTACATCCCAGTTTCCCCTCTCTCCTCTCTTCCTGCTCCCCCCTACCTTCTCCCCACCCAACCTCTCACCCACCCCTCAGAGAGTGTAAGGCCTCCCCTGGGAAGTCAAGTAAGTCTGTCCCATTACCTAGTTGAGGCAGAACCAAGGCCCTCCTCCCCCATGTCTAGGCTGAGCAAGGTAACTCTAAATGGACAATGGGCTCCACAAAGTCAGTTGATGCATTAGGGTCAGATCCTGGTCCCACTACCAGTGGACCCACATACTGCCCAAGCCACACCATTGTCACCTACATTCAGGAGGCCAGGTTCGGTTCGATACAGGTTCTTTAGTTGTCATTGCAAACTCAGTGATCTCCCACTAGCTCGGGTCAGCTGATTCTGTGGGTTTCCCCATCATGGCCTTGACCCCTTTATTCCTATTATCACTCCTCTCTCCCTTTGATTGTACTCCAGGAGCTCAGTCCAATGGTTAGTTGTGGATCTCTGCATCTGCTTCAATCTGTTTCTGGATGAGTGTTCTAGATTCTCTTGGGTTGTGGACTCTAGGCTGGTTATCCTTTGATTTATGTCTGATGTTCAATTATGAGTGAGTAAATACTATATTTGTCTTTCTGGGTGTGGGTTATCTCACTCAAGATTTTTTTTTCTAGTTCCATCCATTTGCCTGCGAATTTCAAGGTGTCATTGTTTTTACCACTGAGTAGTACTCCATTGTATAAACGTACCACATTTTTCCTTATCAATTCTTTGGTTGAAGGGCATCTAGTTTCGTTCCAGGTTTAGGCTATTACAAATATTGCTGCTATGAAAATAGTTGAGCAAGTGCTCTTGGGGTGGGAGTGTGTTTCCTTTGGGTGTATGCCCAAAAGTGGTATTGCTAGGTCTTGAGTTGCTTGATTCCTAATTTTTTGAGAAATTGCCATACCAATTTCCACAGCAGCTGTACAAGTTTGCACTCCCCTTACTCCACATCCTCTCCAGTATAGGCTGTCATCAGTGTTTTTGATCCTTACCATTTGGATTAGTGTAAGAGTCTCTTCATCTAGCTTGGCAATGGTAACTGTTTTTCATTGTACTTGCCTGTGCCAACTCCATGGCTGAAATGCGTAGGAAGCATTGCACCTGAGATCAAAACCAGTTGGTAGTTCTTAAAAAGGGATTTATTCTAAGTAGCTCAGATTCTATGAATAAGAGAGTACATTTTGTTCTTGCCCCTCAATTTCTATGTGTTCTTTGTTGACAAATGTGTGTTCTATTTTTAGGCAGAAATATGTGAATCTCAGTCTCACTCTTAGAACATTTAGAAATCAAAGTTGAATTAAATATATTCAAGCCTCCTGCAAGCCCACAGGGACTTCAGAAACATTAACTATTAAGCTCTCCTCCTCCAAAAAGTAGAGCATTGTGAGCACTTGGCTACTAATTAGCCAGATACATTGCTGGACAACTACAAAGCAATGTGTACTGAGACTCCATGTGCTGTCTGTTTCTTCCTGAGGAAAGATTTGGTGATCTTTGCACCTGCAAAAGATAGAACGGACAGCTCTTCCAGGACACAGGCGTGACAAGAAGTCTGTCTGCGTTTGCCTTCAGCTTTCTCTTAATCGTTAGTCATGATGGATAAACTCTTGATTTACTTGAATCCCCAATTTCTATTTGTCCCGACTAAGATCAAAATTATGAACCAAATTGGTGAACTGATGAGTTTTATCAGGACTACTTAGAGGAGCAGAAGTGACTGAAAGTCAGCTGCATCACCAAGGCCCTTCCCAGCATGGGTGACAGCTCACCTAACTGGAAATCTGGAGCACACTGAACAACCTGGAGGCAGTTTACAAAGGAGAAAGTGTCCTTTCCTAGTGGCCTGGTCAGACTGCTCCTCCTTTGGGCATTTTAGCTAGTTTCTGATTCTTTCAGGATACTTGGTTTGTGTTAATCTCCTTTGGACTGTTAGGCTGGTTTCTGCTTCTTCCAGGTAGTTTTGGGGTCCAAGCCTCTTTTAGGCAATGCAGCTTGTTCTAATGCCATCCCTAACATTCTTTACTGTTTATATATTCTTAGGGAGTAAAGGCTGAATGGACTCTGTCAGTTCCAGTAACTTCCTAAAGCTATTTGAGTTGCTTGCTTCCTGACTTGGTGTAGGAGTTCCTTCTGTTTGTGTGTTGCTTTCATTGGTTAATGAATAAAGAAACTGCCTTGGACTAGTTGATAGGCAGAACTTAGGTAGATGGAGAAAACAGAACTGAATGCTGGGAAGAAGAAGGGCAGAATCAGAGAAGCCATGGATCCTCTATCTGAGATGGATGCTGGTTAGAATCTCCGGTACCACTGCCCCATGGCAATACACAGATTAATGGAGATGGGTTAAACTAATATGTAAGAGTTAGCCAATAATGACCAAGCAGTGTTTTAATTAATACAGTTTCTCTGTGGTTATTTTGAGTGTAAGCTAGTCGGGCAGCCGGGACGAACAAGCAGGCCCTCCTACAACACTGTCTTACTGAACTTCTCTGCAGGCTAGATAGCTTTGCCTCCCTTGGGAGCATCCTGTCACTTTACCTCCCCATAAATACCTTGTCTCAGTGATCCTCCCTCCAAGCTGGAAGATTTTAACCTTGGAGGAGACAACCATACAATACTCTACTCCTTCCTCCAGCTTTTATATTCTTTCTGCCCTGTCTGCTATGATGATCCTTGGAAGAGCTGACCTAGAAGTCTAAAGCTCTATTTAACTCTAGTTGGATTTTGAAACTTTGTGTCTTTTTAACTTGTCTTTCTGTTTCCAGAGCACAGCTGGTGGTAAGCCTTGGTGGTTCTTTTTTTCTATAAAACACTGGTGAGAATTGTGTCTTATCTTGATGATCCACATCAAGTGTATCTTAGAAACTTTTAATTAATTGTTTGAACACCTTGGTATTAGTTAACAGACTTTATTCCACCTTGGAGAAATGAGTGTGTCCCTGACCTACATGGTGTTACTTAGTTTGCTTTGCATTTTGACTTACTCATAAAACTGCAGACATATAACAGGATTTGTAGTGAAGGTGAATGGTTAAAACAGAGATTCTTTATTATTTAATTTCTCATGCAAGAATGCTCGGAGGTAGTTTACAAATAATAATGGAGTCAAATATTAGTGACTTTCTGTAGACATCATTAGGGACAAACCTATGGGGTCATTGCTGCTCTTGCAGATCCTGAGGGTGTCTGGCCTGTATGCCACTGCTTCTTCATTAAGAGCTCGTTAGGCAACACCCCTGCAGAGGCAGTGCTGGCTCCTTCCTTGAACTGTGACCCTGTCTGCTCCTGCTTGTCTCTGATCTTCAGTGACTGATGGTCTTCTGATCTTCAGGGGGAGAGAGAGATCTTGGCAGTATCCCTTGACTGCACTGGCTGTGGACAAAGGTCATGTGGCCTCCACCCTGTTTTTCTCAGAATCTATTCTTCCCAGAGGAACTTGTGCTGTAGTGTTCCCCCTCTGTGGAAGTCTCCGGAAAATTAACCCTACTGCAGGCATTTGCTGAGTAACACAGCTATAATTATGCTTCTCTAAGATGTCATTTTATAGCCACAACAGGTCTGATGAGAGATATTTCCAAAAGATAATCTTGGCACCTCCATCCTTATTAAAATATATTTGTTCTCAGTATTGTCATTTAAAATGAAAAATTCCTAAGAATATTTTTTCTTCTTATATCAAAGGCATTCAAGTTTTCCACAGCCAATAAAATCATTTTCTTTTTAAAACAGCATGATAATAAATAGAAAATAATGCTTATTGGTGTCATGAAGTTGTCTAAGCATTCCTTTACCACCATCTGTGCAGAAATTAATTCTGCTTATATGAACTATTTATATCTTACTAAATTACTAAATTTCTGCATATATTCCATTCTACATTTTATTAATACCTGTGTCTATTAATAAATATGTATACGTATTATTAATAATATTAATAAATTAATATATGTATTGTTTAATATGCCTTTGGCTTATGAAATACTGAGACCCATCATTGGTCTGTCTAGTAATGATAGGTGTGGGTTAAATAAATCTTGAGGCCCAAATAGCCTGGAAAACCTTCCCTTCCCACAATGCTCAGGAATTAGAATTTTGCCGGAGGGTATCTGGCATTCTAAACTGAAGGAATGAGGAATCAAGAAGGTGAGTGTTTTGCTTCAAGAAGGCATTTGACTTAAGCAGGTGGCTTGGTTGAGTCTTGTGGTCAGCTTGTTTTCACAATGTTTGTAAAGTAACCCTGTTCTGAATGTTTCATTTCATGTGAGCTGAGGACTTTCTGACAGATACTTATCCACTGTACATTTTTGTTTTGCAATAAGGTTTTTCTGCAAAGTACGAGTTGACTTTGGAAACACCAGTGAAGTTGGAGATTAGGGGTATAGATGCCATCCATGCTGAAGACTAACAATATACCTGAGTGTTGCAATGGCTCATTTAACAAGACCTGGGATGCTGACCTAGTACGGTGATCTCCTGGCTCTAGGTTCATCCTAATTATCATGTATTTGAGTTTAAGATTGTAATAAGGCTGTTGACTGATGTGGCAGGAGAGCTCCAAATACGGGAACCTCTTAGCATGGCAGAAAATCTGCTTATTCCTGTTTCTCTGCTAATTCTGTTGTCCCTGTGGATAACAATGACACCAGCAATATCTGAGAACAACACCAAACAAAGCATTAAATATGGCCCTTAGTTAGGACCTGCTACCAACTAGCATAGTGGTAAACACTGTGAAACAAAGAGAAGAATGAGAAAAAAGCAGACTTGTCACATCATTTGCATGTGGGTGCAATGGGGAAGGCTGCTCAGTAATAAGAAAGCCTCCCCAGCTATTTTTGTTTATATCGTTCTTTTATTAAAACCTATTTTGATAGTTTCAGAATTAAAAACTAATAATTCCTAAGCCGTGAAAAAAATGCTTTCTATTTAAGACTGTGGGGAGGGGACTGAAGAGACGGCTTGGTCAAAAGCACTGGCTGCTTTTCCAGAGGACCAGGGTTCAATTCCCAGCTTTTACCTGTTGGCTAAATTACTGTCAATAACGCCATTGAAAAGGATGCCCTCTTCTGGTCTCTGTGGGTACTGCATGCCTTGGGGTACAAACATACTTACAGACAAAACACTCATGCACATAAAAAAATAAAATAGGAAGAAAGAGAGGGGGGAAGGAAGGAAGGAAGGAAGGAAGGAAGGAAGGAAGGAAGGAAGGAAGGAAGGAAGGAAGGAAGGAAGGAAGGAAGGAAGGAAGGAGAGTGAGAGAAAGAGAACTTCAGGACTACCGTGAGAAGTGCAGAATATTGGCATAAGCATGTGTTTGAACCCTGCATTTGCCTGTGTTAGATATGTGAGCTGGACAAAACATTTAAAATCGCATGGCTACATTCCTTCGATTCTAAAGCAAGAAGGATAAACCTAATTTATAAGTTTTTATAATTAAAGGAGATCATATAAAGAAATCTAAGCATACCAGGGAATCAGGTGTCCTCAAAACACAATGGATACAAGAAAAATCAAAACACAATTTAGCAGAAGCAGAGAGAAGCCCGTGGTTATGCAAAGCTGACCATGCAAAGCCACGCCTGCCTTTTACATAACCTGCCCAGCCTGCTTATGTAAGGGCCCTGCCTGTGCTGCCCCTTGCTCTCCTGCTCCCTGCTCCTCCACTAAAGGCTCCTTCTAGCTTACTGTTTCCTAACTGCCAGGCTGATCTTTCCTTCCATAGCCCTGGGCCAAAGCTTATTCTAGTCAGCAGAGGCTGAGCAATTCCCTTCCCTCATCAATTTTGTAACCTTGAAGGCATTTGAGCAGTCTGAGCAAATATGCACCTGCGGGTTTTTCCCTGCGAACTCTTCCCTGGATGCCGTTCTTCCTCTTTCTTTTCACACTTATTGCACAAGCTCAAATTCCCTTCTTCCCCTTGGCATCTTCTCTAATTGTAGTTAATGAGACATTTTCTATATTGAGCTTTTACAATTAGTTAAATTTTCCTTCTTTTTCTAATAATGGAGTCATGACCCATTGCCTGAAAAACAGATCAGTAGAATTTAAAGCAACCTCTCCTCTTGGTGATACTAAATGCCACCACTTTGATTTGTTTCTGTCCTTTGAGGATAACTGAAGCTTTGAAAAGAATGCCCTGCATGGATATAAATGAATGCTTATTTAAAATGAAATTTTAATTATATAAACCACAGAATAAAGGGTTCTGTTGTCCACTAAGACTGTGGATCTCACTTAAGTTGCTGCTAAAGGACCGAATTGCCGGCTCAAGCAAGCAGCACCTCCTAGACATGTTTATCTGAGAGCATCCTACAGGATTCTGCCTTCTTTGGGGGAACAACTTTTTTTGCAAAGCAGAGCCTCAGAGGAAAAGAGAAAACCTTTCCCTAGGTCCTCCACGATGAGTGTGTTGCCTGGACCATTTGGCACAAAAGGAATATTGAGGCTCAGTATTGACTCCCCATCATCAGCCACCTGGGGAAGAACTTTCTCTCCAGCGAGAACAAGTTTTTAGAGTCACAAGTGAGGCTTCTGGCCAGAGTGGTGGTCAGAACCTATTCATGCTACTGTCAGAACATCTATTCGGAGGTAGAATCTTCATTCTATTATTTGAGAAGCATAAATACATATTAATAAAGAAAAAAATCACTAAGGAATGACTTAATGGTACTTAATTAATAGGTTGGAATAAAAATTGAACACACAACAGCGAACTAATGTCTCTTGCCTGTTACTATGGTTAATAGCCTTAATGATATTTATTTTTAATTCACTTGTATTTGTTTACTTATTAATTCTATGGTTCATGTTTTTATTTATTTATTTTTTTATTAGAAAGGGTTCATGTAGCTTTGGCTGGCCTCAAATTCACTAGGTATGTGAGGATGATACTGAATCTCGGATCCTCCTGCCTCAGCCTCTTACAGCTTGTGTGAACGTGCCCACCACGGCTTGCCATCAGATCTAATTGGGCTTACCACTGGATAAATCCGGGTTTCATTGTTGTTTTGTTTTTGTTTGTTTGTTTTGTTTTTGTTTTTACTCAAAAGAAATCTTTTCATCGTTTTGTACTTCATTTTGCTCATGTGGACAGTAGAGATGCCCATCAATTTATGGAATTGCTCAAAAATTCGTGTAAAATATTTACATATAACTTTACAGTGCTATTTTTATTATTGCCATCCATTTGTACAATGTATCTTGACCCACTCACCCTGAAACTTCCCCAGGGATTCCAACACTTATCATATGTCCCTCTCAACTTCATGTCCTTATTTGTTTTATGTTTAACCCACTGGGTCCAATTGTTGCTACCCATATGCACATGGGTATGTTATATGTAATTTCTAGTCCATTCTTTAAGCGACCGCTCTGAAAACTACATGCGGATAGCTCTTTGCAAGCAGCCTAGGAGAGCCATGGATCAGACTCCGAGTTCTTTACGTTGGCAGCTCAGGTTCTTCATGCATGGTTGTTCATTGGCTCTAATCTAGGCTTCTTCCTGTTTATCAGGTTTGTCAAGAGGGCCCATTTGAAAGAATGAGTTTTTTTTTTTTAAATGAGTATTTGTGTCTCTCCCCTACTCAGTGAAGTCCAAAATATCGAACGTTAGTCAGTTTGGCAAAAACTTGAGCCAGTCAAATGTAATCTGCCCACATTTTGATATCTCCAGCTTGGCTATCCTCTGCTAGGTTATAAATATTGTCATTTGAGGATCTTCAGAGATGGAGGTGGGGCCCTATGGAACAGGCTGGAGAGCAAGGACACCAGCTAATCCCATCAGAATCTATTCATAGTGCAGTAGGAAAGTATTTTTCATACAAACTTTTGAGTGTTAGCAGGCCCATATATGCACTAATCCCCTTCTTTTTCTGTTGGGTGTTAGCAGGATCATCTGTGCGCTAATCTCCTTCTTTCTTTGTTGGGTGTTAGCAGGCACGTATATGCACTAGCCCCCTCCTTTCTAACCCTCCCCCAAGTTTCTTTGTGTCTTTCGTTAACATACTTCACTCTTCAGTTAGCACGTGTGTTTCCTGTGTTGTCACAACAGGATTTGCTTACATCCACTTATCCTTGCATCCCTTTTGATTTAGCTTGTGAAAATTCATTGTAATACCTAATACAAATGCTATTAATATGAACGTTTTGGAAGCTTACGTTGGTATGTCAAAATGGCAAATACTTAAATTTGAAAACCAAATCTTTGATGCTTTTCTTAAGAACACAAAACAGTTGGGCGGTGGTGGTGACTGCCTTTAACCCTGGCACTTGGGAGGCAGAGGGAGACGGATCTCTGTGAGTTCCAGGAGAGCCTCCAAAGCTACAGACAAACCCTGTCTCAAAAAAAACAAAACAAAACAAAACAAACAAACAAAAAAGTCACAAAACACACTTGATAAAGATAATAGGAGCTAAAGAAAAGTAATGCAAACTAAATAATTTCTTTAAAAAATAATTTTCTGTAGCTCTTCATTCAGGTTTAAGAATAAATACAGACTGTCTTCACTGAGAATGTAAATGAGATTTCTTGTATGAAGTTATCAGTGTTTGCCACATTCCCTCACTGAATAATTTACCAACAGAAACTGAAGAATGACTGGCAGAAAGTAGAATTATTGCTTCATAATTCACATTATAATATTTTGAGATTGTTTCTCTGCAGTGCTATGTGCTTCCGAGCCTGGGCAAGTTTCTTAGCCCCTCGCAGCCTCTGCCCCCACAGTGTGAGGAAAGTACGGCCCATAAGCTACAGGATCCTTTACTAATCTAAGCTTCATTATGTTCTGGGCCATCGGTTTTATTCTATCTTGTTTTCTTCTGTTCTGTCAACCATGTAATGAAGACCGAGTCTGGACCCAGATATGAATTTATAAGTTGTTTCTTTACTTCCGAGCTGGGTGAGCATGAACAAAATTCCCTTTTCTGAGTTTCTTCGTGTGTGAAAAGTAGAGACCACTATCCTCCTGAGATCACGATCCATTGAAAAATTGCCCAAGTACCAAGAATAGAAGACTTCACTGGTCAGGTCCTCAGTGAGTAACAGTCTTTTTTCTTACATTGCACTGTTTTAGAAGTCTTGGATCTGCCTTTTCTATGGCCTTCTCCCGGCCTGTGTGCCAATAGGTAGGAGCACCGTGTGTGAGAATATACTAGGTAGATGGCGAACTATAGATTATACTAGGTAGATAGATGAGCACCACAGCTGATACAGCTCTTTTCTGTCTTCTCTTTTTCGTCCTTTTGGTTTTCCTTGGTAGGAAGAATGATGACATCTGTGGACAACAATCAATATATCGTTATCTTTTTGTCATTCCGCCTAGCATCAGTCATACTTTCATAGAAGAAATACATCCAAGTCTTAAAAAAGAGATCACTTGCTTCCAGTGGAATCTGAAACCTTTCCTTCCTCTTTTGCACTGATATTTCATATTATGGCTGGCTATTATGTCTCTCAATTATTGAACCTAAAAATAAAATGGCTTTGTGAATTACGTAAGTCATTAAAAAGTAAACCATGTGGAAGTTTAGGATAAACATGTTTTCCAGTACTGCTTTGTATGCTATGTCATATTTTCTAACTTTACAGGAACGCATGTAACATGTTTACAAAAATTGGCTACTACTACCTAGCCGTAAGACAAGTGCCATAAAACCAACTCCTCAATGGCTGGGAGAAGGTCTACCTGCTTCATTGTTTAGGCTTGCTGGAGAGATGGCTCAAGGATTAAGAGCACTGTTTGCTCTTCCAAAGGTCCTGAGTTCAACTCCTAGAAACCACATGGTGGCTCACAATCATCTGTAATGAGATCTGGTGCCCCCTTGAGAAAGAGACCAGGTCAGTCGTCCTCAACAACTTAGAACATGAACCCCAATATGGACAAGCAAACAGAACTGCCATATACAGGCTGTCCATGCATGCCAGGGCATAAATTCCATTTTTCATTCAGTGCTAGTATTGAAAACATACTGTTTACAAAGTCTATTCTTTTAAAGCTAGTATATTATATAAGTATATTAATATATTAGTATATATTGTACTATATATTTTGTGTCAGTAATTATAACCCAACATCATCACAATCAATGGTTATACAGTGTTCTTTAATACAAATATAATCACAACTTCTTGATCTTTTTTTTTGTTGGAATTGTATTTTATTTTGTTACTGATTTTTGTCAGTAAGAGTTTTAATCTACAGCTTGGAGACCAATTTATTCCCTACATCTTTTTTTCTCAATAACTATTTTAAGTAATTGTGTTTATTTGTTTATGTATTTATTTATTATTTATTTATTGAGAATTTCATTTGTGAATACTATATTTACATTGTCTACCATCCCTCTGTTCCTGGCAACTCTTCCCCATTTCTTTTCAAATTCATGCCTCCTGGTTCTTTAATTATTACTTTACATATATATATATATATATATATATATATANNNACATATACATTTACAAACATATCCTGATGAGTCCACTCTGTCTTCTTGCATGTGTATGAGTTTAGGGCTGTCCATTGATAACTGGACGTGTCCGGGACCCATCCCTAGAGAAGACTGATTCTCCCCTCAGCAGCCATTGATTGCCTGGAGTTCTTTATCCAGGGGTGCGGCCTTATGAGATTTCTCCATCCACACTGGCATGTCAACTGGCGTTTCAGGAATTTTACAGGAAACCGTATTGTTGAGAAAGCATGAGCACAGTCTCTTTGTCATTTCTCACAATCTCAGCACAGCAGGCTACCTGGTCCTCTGGCACTACAAGCTTTGTGCCCTCCTTTTCTGCAGTGTTCCCTGAGATCTAGGTGTGGAGATCACATTGCAGATGTATGATCTGGGGATGGGCATCCCACAGCCATGTGTTCTCTGGATTCTGTGGTATCCAGTTGTAACTTCTATAATGGTTTCTATCTCTGCAAAAAGATGCTTCTTGGATGAGTTAGTAGAACTACCCTCATCTATTATTACATAATACTTATGTAAGCCTAAGCATTTAGAATGCATTTAAAATAACACTGGTTGAGGAAAGTGGCAATATTCGGTGTTTTCCTAGAGTCCTTGAACTTCACCAGTCCCCAATAGTAAACTAGATTTCTAGTATCAGCCATGAACTCCCTCCTACAGAGGCCTCAGGCTCAATTAACTATTGGTTTACTCCCCAGGGCGTAAGTGACACTCTTGCACCTTTGAGAGTGTCTTGACATTCTTGTCATTATGGTGGTTAATACACATTTGGCTGGGTGGGATCAGTGATTGGTTTTGTCCCTCAGCAGCTTGCGCAGCTCCTTCTAGAGGTGTTCAGGTTCTCAGGGAGGTGTTCTAGCCAATGCTTTCAAGTGCACTCTCTGAAATGCCTGGTATCGTCCATAATAGGCTCTTATTTCTGGGAGCCAACCAAAGGACTGGCAGTCGCCTATATTGTTTTGCAAGTCTCTTGGACTCTCCTGACCGGTGACTATATTGTTGAATTAATTCCTGAGGGAATTGTTAAATTTAAGTAGTCTTACCATTTAGGCAAGCACTACATCTTGCCAAGTAGTCTTCCGAAAGTTTATGTTAATTTGCATTTCAGTTGAGAGAGTAGCTATTCATTTCCCTGTACTTCAATAGATATTGTATTTTTTAAAAAAAATTTAAATCATTTTTAAAAGATCATTTTATACCAAATGTTGAATAGCAAAAAAAAAGTTGAACACTCTTCTAATAAATTTTAATGAGATTATTTGAACCCCACAGAGATGTCTTACTGAACTTGTATACAATATAAGCTATTTAGTTTGATTAATTTGGTTAATTTAGAAGAGATGTTAACAAAATACATAAATATTTTCAATTGGTATTCACACCAGTACACCCACTAAAACATGCTTACCTTGTACAAAAAAAATCGCTTTCGGTAAACCACATTTCACATTTGAGTAGTCTGATATTGCCCATTGAAATCTATCTTAAACTATTGTGGAATCAGAACGCTGTAAAACGTAGTGAAATATTTGTGTTATACGTATTTCCCCTCATAGAATCAGGTGTTAAATATCTGTGTGTGGGGGAGCTGTTTCGACAAGGTAAATGCATTATTATTTATATCTCCAGGTGCAACTCATTTGAAACAATGAGCACACATAGCCGCAGCTGACTATGGACTTACATAATTTTCACAGTTAACTGCATCCTTGTCAGCTAGCTGTCAAAGTACAGCTTGGGTGGTTTGGTCTGAGATTGACCCGGCCGGCCTTTGATTCATGCCTGCAATTTTAATATGCGCTTTTATGAGAACAACAAACACAGTAATCCTTAGTTATACTTCCTGTGTTCTCTGATCTGGGATTCAGGACAGTCATTCATGCTGCCTCTCTATTTCTGGATATGTGATCCTTTTTTTTCCCTCCCTTGAAGAGCTCAAGGCTACCTGAACATCCAGAGACAATTACTTTCTACTTTCATATCACTTCAAGTTCAACTTGATGTTATCAATTAATGATAACCTAGGCATATTTTCTTTTCCATTTCCGAAGTAGCTGGCATGAGAACTTAAGAAGAAAGATAACTTACAGTATGGAAACTAAGAGGGGAGAGAGAAGAGAATTTAAAAAGAAAGTGGTTAAAAGGAGGTTGAGAGGAAAAACCCAGAAACTTGCCCTTTGGTGCCTGTTATACCAAGAATGATACCAACTAAGCAAAGAGAACAGCTTCCATCTGTCGGGACTGGGATTACTATAGAAAAGAAAGGAGCCAAAAACATCAAAGGCAACGTTCCAATAGGGAAGCAAAACTAAGCCCCAGAGCTTCACGCCTTCAGAACGGTTGTTCCAACTGCTTAGGTGCTTATTGAGGTGTAGACCTTGGCTCTGGATATTTTACTGTGTGATCTTCCTTATTTGAAAGTTCCTTATGATAAAGTTTTAATTAGTAAGCACACAGAGAAAGGAGGTAGATTTGAACTGCAGTGTTCAGACAAGCTTAGAGTCATCTGGAGAAACCTAAAAAGAGCCGCTTGAGAAAATTCTGTGTGCAACAGGTGGTAACCACCAGAGTAAAGAGCCAGGCAACTTCGTTACTGGTTGCCAGCCTGCCCCAAATTAGGATAGTCATGAGTTTATTCTTGAGATTCAACAAAATGTAACTAATTTGGAAGACATTAAAGTTATCTCAAAATGACCAAGAAATTTCTTTTTTTCGTCTCAAATTTAGCTATCGCTATTAACAGGTTTTATACAATTGGTAAGATGGCTACGACCCAGTTTCAAGACCTTGGGTGTTCAGTGCTACCTCCCTTGGTCCTGCCTTATTTGTCTGAAGTTGACTGGGCATCTAACACAGTCTGCTACAGGGAAGAGCCTGTGCTGGTCAGATGTGCATCACAGGAGCCATTAACTACTGCAGGGCTTTGGGAGTCTTCATGAGGCTTACTTCCCATGTCTCTGAATGGAAAACCTGTGTCTAGGTTTTGTGAATCAAATGAAATAGAAGTCAATGTGTGCTAAACAAAAATCGATAGATAGATAGATAGATAGATAGATAGATAGATAGATAGATGAATAGATGACAGATAGATAGATAGATAGATATAGATAGATAGATAGATAGATAGATAGATAGATAGATAGATAGATAAGAGGGATTTCTTTGCCATCACAATCTATATAAGAACGATCTTTAGAAGTTTATGAAATTAAAAACATAATGTAAACTTGAATAAATAATTTAAAGAAAATGAGAAAGAAGGGAAAGGAGAAGATAAAGGCCACCTTCGAAGAAGAGATTTGTGTTACCGGAAATGCGGGGTGAAATTAGCATTAGATTTAAAGCCTTACTATACCTCAGTTTCTTCTTTAGCCTATCGGGGTGCCTTTTTAAAATAATGAACAACCATGTTATCATAAGATCATTGTCTACAAATACAGACATGTAAGGAAAGCTATTCCAACTTGAAAAAATTCTGGTTGTCAACAGCCCAAGTACAAGTCATAGTCAAGGTGTGGGGCAGGAATCAAAGAGTCCAAACCAATGTGACAAGTTTCTCCTAACAGATATAGAGACTTTGAGCTCACCGGACTGTGTTTCAAGCACATGGCTGTGGATAAGTGTCAGGGTTAACTGTTTATAATATCACTTTGACCATGGAGACGCACGATGTTATTCAATACATTGAGTTGTCATAGAGACAGATAATATAGTAAGTCTTGGTACTGTAATGTCTATAATATTTTCTATAATGCCAGCTTGCTCAACTGTCAATCAAAACCAAAAGGCTTAATTTCCATCATAACACCATCCAAAGGAAGGTGAAAGGCAAAATGAAGCATTTACATCTATTGGCATGTCAACATTCAGACAGACAGCAACTATTCTTCAAATCCATTAGCCTCATTAACCAGAGTGGAATAATCCAGTCATCTTACACAAAACCAAACTCAGTAACTGAGTTCGCAAGGTCAGCGTGAGAGGCTGGCTGGTAGGTGAGGGCCTTTTGTGTGCCCCTGTAAGTCATGGAAAATCACAATTTAAACAAAAAGGGCACCTGCAAGCCAGACACTTCAGGAGAACATCTGAAAGCTACTATTAAAGCTGCCTCTGTGATGTTGGCTGTGTAGTGGCCACTATTCTCTTAACTTGAGAGGCAGGGCCAACCCTTGGAAGATGGGCAGGGTAACCACAAGTGGATGCTTCTCCTCTTTTCCAAGACTGTTTTTGATGCAAATAGCAGAAAATCATGATTAAGCTTATTTAAACAAATACAACATTCAAAAATGAACTGCCTGAAGTTCACAGGTGAGGTGAAATGAGGCTGGACTTGTTTTCAGAAACAATAAAGGCAACAACCAAACAAATATTTCCATGTACTTTCTGTTTTTTAACTCTATTTCCATGGTGATCATTCTATTCTGTTTTCCTATTTCATGGTCCCAAGATGGCTCTTTTGTTCACATTCCAGACTCTTCATGATTAAAATGTCCAATCCTAGGTAGCCAGCCTTCTTCTGGGAACAGTTAAGACTGCAAATCTCATGCCTGCTGTCTCACACACATTCAGCAAAGTAGAGTACAAATGTTAGACTCTGAAGTAAACATCTTGTTTGTCTCAAATAAATTAGCAAAGATTATTACCCCCACCCTACCCCAATATGGTAGCTGTGTTTCAAATTATACCGAAAAGCTTAGGCTTGTGTCTTGGATCCTATTTAATTTAGAGTCACACCAACTCTTCTTGAAGAACATAAGATATGTTATAAAGAAGTGGAATTACTAAACAGTTGGGTGCTGTTGCCAAGCATAAGAGGGCGTATGGCAGGTAGCCAAAGCGGCAGATCATACACCAGTATAGGTTCTCTAAGAGAGAATCTCTTCTGCCCTCTGGAGGCACTGCATCATGTGTATATACCCATACCTTGTATATGCATAATTTAAAATAACAACTTTAAAATACCCTGTAGTTTTCTTCATGGTTTTACAGAGCCAGTTATGAAGGGGTGGTCCATCTTTAATAAACTCCAAGTTTGCTAATATCTGACTAATAACTGTGCACTAAGACTGAATTGTTCTACAACTATAAGCCTGTGCAAACAGAGAAGTCACATACTTCCAAAATGTAGTGGGCTGGGATAGGATACATAGACATCTCCTTCTGAAAAGGGAGAGATACAAAAGAGGGAAGAGGTCCCAGGCAGCTTCGGCTTAGTAGGACAAATACCATCAGATCTTAAAGCACTAGAACAACCGTTGGGGTTGATGTTCTGCCCTCTAGGCCCTGCAAATGGGAATGTCATCCCAAAGCTCTGCCTGTTTGCACCCCTGTATCTCTCTATGCTGAATTCACTCTCTGTAGTCAGTAGGAAACAGCCTGTTTGCTTAGACCTGTGTGCAACCCCAGTGACTTTTGAATAATTTCCTAGGTGACTCTTTTGTTTCTAAAGAAGACTGCAAGTTGTAGCCAAATAGCTCTATGGCCTGTTCTCTAGAATACAAATAGAATGGCCTATCTCCATGTCCTTTAGTCTCCATCCCTCCACTGCAAATGAGCAGGATGTCTGTCGTTCATTCTTACCTGCTCTCTTGGCTAGGACAGGTGCTTGGAGCCAAATTTTAGATTCATAATCTCCTTACCACAGGCTGGTTAGACTACACACTTGATGTTGCCTTTAGAACAAGTCGATGTAGGTTTTGCAATGTAGATAAGATGAGGTTTCCAAGCATCCAAGTTCTTGTTCATTTCTTTACAACAAGCAGTAATAAGATTCTGAACCACACCTTGAATATTTTGCTTTGAAATCACTTCTGCTAAGTATGGTTGCTTGCCTACTCTACTGTCCACAAAATACTAAGTACATAAACCCTTCTGATTTTCGCTGCTTTGTAACAAGGATGGCTTTTTTCCTCTTGTTTCCAGTAAAGTACCCCTCTTTATCTGAGGAATCACCAAAATTGACCTTCTTTTTATTATTTCCAGTGTAAACGTCAAAGCTCTCTGAGTGTCCAGCCCCTGCTCAGTTCTGACAGCATTCTCCTTTGTGTGTTAAGAGCATACTACATCAGGAACACGGATCAAAACGTACATACATACTGGCATGTTCGTGGGTGTGGAGACCATTTAATAGAGGGGACAGACACGTGCAGGAATGGGAGCTGCAAAATCCTAAGATCTGTAGACCACAAGCTGGAAAATAAAAAGAGCCAATACATGGTTCCAATTCGAGTAAGAAGGGTCTGAGAACCAGAAACAGACGATGTCAGTTCTAATCCACAAATCTTGTTGGAGCTTGGGAGCCAGGGAAGCAGACATTTCAGTCCAGGTATCAATGCTGGAGAAAGTGGTGAGGCAGTCAGGCCGGAGTTCTCTCTTCCTCAGCTCTTTTGTTCACCTAAGGTCTTCAGTGGGTGGAAAAGTCCCACCTGAATCAGGAAGGGAAATCTGCTTTACCCAAAGTAGCAGTTCAGATATGTTAATCTCATTAAGATACATATGCATGTGCACGCGTGCGCACACACATACACATACACACACACACACAGAGAGAGAGAGAGAGAGAGAGAGAGAGAGAGAGAGAGAGAGAGAGAATGCCAGAGAGAGAGAGTTCAGTTATTTAACACACACACATTTTTTATTTAATACACACTTAGAAGAAAGGGAAACTTGACGTTTATCTCATACTTTCATAAAGTCAATATAAGCAAGAATTACCAGACGCTGCATGGCCTACAAATTACCAACAGAATCCCCTGCTCAGTCTTGCTGCTGAGGAACCGGAGAAGCACAAGTCAGACACTGACATCTTGAAGATATCTTTATTTTATCTTTTAACTGGATGGTGGATATGGTTGGAAAAATCGAAAAGAGAGTGTGATATATACATATATAATTTTTCATATTTGTTTATTTTGGTATACCTCTGTTTTGAGGTCAGAGGACAGTTTGTAAGAGTCAATCCCCTCCTTCTGTCATTTAGGCTCCAAGGATTGAAGTCAAGTTCTCAGGCTTGGTGGCAAGCATTTTTACCCTGCCCACTGTGCCATCTTACTGGTGCATGCGCGTGTGCGTGTGTGTGTGTGTGTGCGTGTGTGTGTGTATGTGTGTGTGTGTATGTGTGTGTGTGTGTGTGTGTGTGTGTGTGTGTGTGTGTGTGTGTGTGCGTGTGTGTGTGTGTGTGTGTGTGTGTCCGTAGACGAGACAGAGACATCGGGAGAAAGTGCATTGACTTACTCGAGAGAACACGTATGTGCCAAGGCCAATGTAGTTTTAGAGGTTAGCCTTTTGTTTCAGTTCACATTGACTCCGAATTTAGAGAGGATCACAACTCATTCCATTAGGTAATTTTCCAACTCGTTTAAGAGTAGAAATGACAAACTGGAAAAGAGCAGCCGATTCTTTAAAAATGAATAGTGATAATGAAGAAACTGACAAATGGCAGATGGGGGTGCTTATTCACAAATATGTAAAATTGTTTTCTCAAAATTATGTTTTATTGTAATAGTATAATTATGATTCAGTTAATAAAATATATTAAGAAAAATTTATGTATTATTTTATAAGGAGTTTTTAAAGAAAAATGCTAGCTATATCTTTGTAAATAAAATTTGATAACAAATATTTTGAAAAGACTCACTGTAAGTAACTGTATTGAATATTAGCTATTATTTTTCTTTGGGGTAGTAATTTTTTCTTTTACTTTTTTAATAGCCAGAACTTTCTAATATGTGTGTGTGTGTGTTATTCTAACTAAAATAATTAAATATATTATTTACAAGGAATATTCCAGAAGTTTTCAGAAATTAGATCATTATTCTAGTCTGTATTAATAACATAAAACTATGTGGTAATGAGGAGAGTCAAGTTAATCAGGAAAATATCCAACTTGATATCACACATTTCATGTAAGTGTTCTTGGGAAGATATAATCTCTTCTTAAATATTTTTCTTCCAGATTGGAAACTTAATATATATTATAAATAACATGTGAAATGGAAAGCAGCAGAGATACAAAACGTGTAGTTAGTGGTGATATTAAAAATGATAATTTAAGCGCTAGTCTTCAGGGACTGTCTGCTGGCTGTTTTTTAACTTATTTGTTCTGAAAGTGATGATCTTGGTGATTGATCAACCGCAATGATATCTCAAAGGGGAAATTTTAATTTCCTACATCATAAATTACGTATTTAAAAAGAGTGTTTTTGCCATGTAGATAACACTGGAAATACTTTGCAAGGAAAACTATACTTCTGGCCAGACTTGGTGGCACCCTCCTGCAACCAGAGTCCCTTCAGAGTCCCGGACAGCAACGTCAGGTCCTATCCTGAAGAAAAACAAAACAGGCAATGGTGATGGACACCTTTAATCCCAGCACTCCCGAGGCAGAGGCAGGCAGATCTCTGAGTTCAAGGCCAGCCTGGTCTACAGAGTGGGTTCCAGGACAGTCAAGGCTGCACAGAGAAATGCTGTCTCCAAAACAAAACAAACAAAAATAAAATAAAACCCATACACTTCAGGCTAATATAATAACTTCAGTAATTTTAGGCATGAAGCTCCTCCATTTTTTTCTGTGTAGCTATTCTACATGTAAGAGAGACGAATGTATACAAATTATTTTTGTAGCATGTCTTTACTTGATTTTTTTTCTTTGTATTTTGGAAAAGTAATTTTGAATGTATTTATGTAGAAAACTTCGCAGAGTTTTTTAGAAAATTATTATATTTATAAATAATATCCTTTAATAAAACTTTCAATTGATCTCCAGATTTTCCAGTTAACTTTCATTATTGTTATTATTATTATTTCAAAATTTCTTTCATAACTTTTTTCAGCTAGCACACAAAAAAATGAGGTTCAATAAAATGTTTTTATACGTGTGCATCACTTTACTTTGATATCTAGATAAAGTGTATTAAACATGGTTGCACATGCTCTGGTTTTAAATTACTCTTTCAGAATTGAACCGATGTTTTCTTTTTCTGTTCTGTGGTACCATTTTCAGGTCTTTCCGTAATGCTAGCTTCTGCCAATAGGGGGCGCCAGAGGAAAAAAATCTGCAGTTGCTGCCGTGATCGCTCGGGCTATCAATTTAGACCTAAGCCGTCCTTCATTCTGTTCTGCGTGCTGGCTACACTGACTGAACCTATATTTGTTCCTAGAGCAGAAATACCGAGATCCGTAGAGCGGCAGTGAATGGTCTGTCGCCATGTCTGTTTTGATTGTGGGGTCTTTAAATTGACGGACCTCCCCCGGGTCTTATTGCTGGTCCACTGTGAGACTTTGGACACACCGCTGTATTTATAGCCTTGCTTGGTAACACACTGACCACATGAAGCTCACTGCTTCTAATTGCCATTCCTTGATATGGAGCTCCTTCTTGGATTTATTACAATGTCTGTCTCTTCCCTCTGTCTTTTCTTCTTACCTGAGGTCCTGGGCTAGCCCTGGTCTGTTGCTTCCCAGGCCTGCCAAAGTAAAAAAAGAGCTTGTGGCTTTGACTAAGTAAACTGACAGGAAAGACTTGGCACAGACAGAGAAAAATAGTGCCATTTCTGCATGCCTTGTCATCCGGGGGGAAGGATGTGGGAAAGCCTCCTTACTAAACTTGCTGTTTGTGGACTCCGATGACCTGAGCTTAAATGTCAGCTACGCTTACTAGCCTAGCTGTGCCAGCCCTCAGCAACGTTGTTTAACCTCCCTGCCATTCTTTATTCACTGCGACATAAAGAAAACATATAGGCTTCCAGCATATTCTATAGTGTTAAATAACTCGTGTAAATTTCTTAAGAAATCGCCAGCACATCAAAGAACTTAAATGTTTGCTGTTTTAAAAAGCTAACTCTTGATGGGAGCATTTGAAAATTCTGCTTAACTCTTACTGCTGCGTGGCCTGTCCCAGGGGTCACTCTCTGGCTTCTCTGTCAGACAGAACACTGTGCAATAGACCTAGTCTTCCTCACACAGCTGCGGCGGCTCCATTTTTTTCTGGACCTACTTCCTTAAGCAGAAGAACGGGGTGGGGAGGGTGTCACCATTAACAAGATAGCTCAGAACCTAACTCAGGTTCTATTCGACAGACCCAAAGATTGTGGGAACCCAAAGATGCAGTTACTGGAAGTATTAGAACAGCATGCCCAATGCCAAGTTGCTGGAAGATACAATCTTACTGATATTGCACTTTGGAAATCTGAACCCAAAACTAAATAAATAAATAAGTAAATAGAGGAATAAATAAAAGTCACCAGAAAGTTCCCATTCTCCATATGAATAAACTGACCTAAAGATAAAAACATAAGCCTCACACAGTGTGCCCAATGCCACGTCAAAACATAGTTAACTGCCTTGGGCCACTTCATGCCTTTACTCAGGATCTCTGGTTCATTGCAATGTCCTACAAAGTCAGCAAGGCTTCAGTTACTAATCCATGTGTCACAGGGCTTAAAGAGGACAGCCATGAAAATCAACTAGTTGAAGGACCCAAATAAGGCACACAGTCGAGGTAATCATGAAGCCTGGCTTGATGGACTACAGACGCAGGGTAATTTTGTTTTCCCAGTCAGGAATCTCTTAGCCTCAGTGTCCCTTTGGAAAAACAAGCTATTGTTAAGGGTAACAAAGACTCACTGTGTGTCCCTGCCCAGACTGTGGTAAACATTACAGGGCTCCTTAACACGCTGTTCCCGAGAATGCTCTGGGTAGTAACTCATCCTCCAGGCAGAAGTGAGAAAGAAAGCCAAGGCTTTGAATGGTTCAGTCACTTGCCCAGAGTTACAGTTTTAGGGAGGGGGGGGGGCAGGGGAGACACAAGGATTATTCTCAGGTTGGGGTCCAGTCCCACATTCAAAATCACAGAACTGCATCTGCTTTACTTTATATAATTGATCTTTCATGATCGGATCAGCCTTGTCGCTCAGTGAAGCGCGGAGCAGTAGCAATTCCCAAACAAACTCACAAAATTCTCACTGGTCTAGGGCAGCCACGAGGATGCTGACACCACCCCGGGCTCATAGGTATTCCAATGGGTCTCTACCTGTGGCTAACAACATCCAATCTTTACTCATAATTTAGTCTGGGAAACTTAACCTATAACCAGCCACTGACATGAGTCTATGCCTCTTGGCTTACCAAACAATATTTTAAATAATAAAATAGATATTAAAATAAATATTCTTTAAAATCATATTTTTGCTTTCCATCCCCTTAGTCATTTTATGTCTTCTGTTAAATATATTCTCACTGTGATGAAATAGTTGCCCAAAATTTTCATTTAATTGCCATTAAATCCTCTCTCTCTCTCTCTCTCTCTCTCTCTCTCTCTCTCTCTCTCTCTCTCCCTCCCTCCCTCCCTCCCTCCCTCCCTCTCCTGTTCTCAAACCCTGGCAGCCACTAGTCTACTTTTGTTTCTGTGAATCTGATTACTGTATATACTTTATAATGTACGATTTTATAATATTTTTCTTTCTGTGACTACCTTCCTTATTTCACTTAGAACTGTGGTTCTCAACCTGTGTGTTGTGACCCCACATTTTAGGAAGCTTGAGAACCACTGACTTAGGACAATAGCTTATGAATTCTTTAGCATGTAATAAGGCTTCATCCCAGGGGCTGGAGAGGAGAGATGGCTCTGCGTTTAAGTGCACTGACTGTTCTTCCAGAGGACCTGGGTTCAATCCCCAGCACCCACATGGCAATTCACCACTGTCTATAAAGCCTGTTCCAGAGATCTAACACTCTCACCCAGACATACATATTGTCAAAACATCAATACACATAAAAAATAAACAAGGCTTCCTTCATGTTTAGCGATAGTAATATGCCCATGTTTCCTGTGTCTGTTCTACAATGTATTTGTTCATCTAGTCACTGTGAATGCTTGGATGGATTAGACCTCTTGGCCACCCTAGACAGTACTGCTTGCTATGTAGCTATGCGGAGTCTGCTTGAGATTCTGCTCTCAAATCCTTGAATATACTCCCTCTTGTGGGATTGACAGATTCTATAGCCATTCAACTCTTGATCTGAGAAATCCCATAAGCTTCCACATCACAGTCCCCTCTGACACAGCTTACATTTTACTAATACCCTTCCATGTCTCTACATCTTCAGTGGTACTTATTATTATCTGTGAAGCACCTTATCTTTTTTTAATATCACTTTGATGTAACAATATATTTGGATGCCAGAAATCACAGTACGACTTAAGCTAGTATTTCACAAGGAATGATGGGTGCCAAACAGGCACAGGATTCCAGCCCCACCAACGTGCTTAACTATAAAAGCTAAATATTACCCTTGGACATTCCTTAAGTAAATGAATAACTTGTCCTTTGAACCTAAAACACTTATTGTGTCCTTGGGCTTTGGGCCATTACTGTCTTTCTCAGAATCAAGAGCCTCTTGATGTCAGGCAGAGGGGGACTGGAAGGGCACAAACTTCTTACTTTAACCGTCTTCTAATGATGGAGAGAAAATTGGGTATTCCGAAGATGCCCTGGACTTGGAGGTTTAGATTTCAGGAAGGAAATGAGCTCAGTGCAGTATCAAGACAATCTGAACTACAAGGCAGAGCTACAGTCACAGAAAGCTGGAGTTGAAGGAAATATGGCCAACAGCCATGAAGCCGCAAAGTGAGTTTCTAAAACCTTGTCTTATCTTTTAAAAAAATCTTTTCATTTGATTGAAAATCATTTGTTAGAGCTAAGTTAAGACCTAATAATGAATCCCAACTATTAAACAGATAGTAGGATATTATGCAAACAGCAAATTTGGATATTTCCATATATATTTGTATATTGTATGTTCTTCTCTGAAAATCAGAAATTGCTTGCCTCTAAAGAAAAAGTTTCATATCAGTATTATCTAATATTTTGATTCTGTGATATGAATTTTAAAAAATCTTTAAAACCTCTAATTTATATTCATATTATTTGTTTTTTATTTCTTCTCCCATTTTATGAGTATAAACCTAAATGATTGAATACTATCTTCCATTCTAAATATGCAAGTGAATAATTTTTAAATTATACTGCGTTCATTAACATCCTTATTTATTTTGTGAACACTGATATGGTAGTGAGAATTTATTCTAGTAAAATGTCATAAGTTTTAGCACTCTATAGCCAGTGACTATGAGATTTTCTAAAGCGCTCAGATAATTTCAAAAGCACATCAAGATAATGAGATTTGGGTTGGTGATTTAGCTCCCTATAGAGTGTTTGTCTAACATGCCAGAAGCCCTAGGTTGGATCTCTCGCTCCACAAAAATGAGACATGGATTTGGAAGGTGGAGGCAAAACAATCAAAGTTCAAAGTCATCTTCAGCCATATGAGACCCTGTCTCAAAAAAATTAAGCCAAGAGAAAGGGCCCATACATAGTTTTTAATTGGCATACATATAGAAAGAGACCAGTAATGATCAAATTTAGAGCTCACTTGAAAACATATTAAAAACCTTTCAGTTTCATAAGATAATATGCATGAAAGTAAGTCCTAGTTAATTATAAGTTATTAATAATGTCCTTGTTCTGCAGTAGAAAAGTAGTATTTCTTCCCACAAAAGTTGTGCTCCAGTGAGCAGGCACGTCAAATAACACGTCTATGTCTTCACCGTTGTCGAACTTCCTACTTTCCTGCTGGGTGGTGTTACTCAGCAGTGGAGACCACTTCCATTTATTTATTGTGCTTGTATATCTGTGCACATGTAAATGCATGAGCATTGGTCACCCAACAGCTGTATGGGGTCAGTTCACTCATTCTCCCACCTGGAGGATGAACTCGGGTCTTTAGGCTTAAAGGAAAAACACCTCCACCCCCTAAGCTACTTCACCAGTCTCCATTTTAAAGCATTTCAAGCCAACCTTCGCTGGTGTTAGAGGCAAATTCCTTACTGCGAGGACGAGTGGTGGTTAATAATAAACTTAGAGGAAATGCCACAGTTCATGCAGAGCAAACCAAACCTGAGATGCACAGCTGTGTTGTGGTTCCAGTGTTCAAAAGCACAGTAACACGGGCATGGAGACATGGCTCGTTGCTTAAAAATACCCAGTTTGATGCCCAGAACTCACAAGGTGACTTACAACCACCTGAAACTCTAGTTACGGTATCCCTGTTTAAAACAAAACGAAGCAAAATCATAAATAGTTTCCTTATCGTCATCTACCATGCATCTGAATTCCAGAATATTGCATCCCAGCTGCCCTGTGGAGGAGCAGCTCAAAGCTCAGTCTAGACCTTGGCCAGCTGGTGGGCAAACACTCTGGTTAGTCACCTGAAGAAGGTTCAATCCCTTTCATAAGAGTACTTGATTTAGACCGAACCCATACAGAAGCACAAAAACACTGACCATATTCTCCAAAGAAATTCTATACCAGCGTCTTCCCCATCAATAAGTGTAAATATTTGAAGGGTACAGGCAGCGACATCAGACCACGTGAAGGCTCTGAACGTCACATTTAAGCTGCAGTTAAGTTTGTCGTTCAGTGTACAGTTTCTGTTCAAAACCAGAGCAACAATCTATTTCCCTCTTTCTGTGACAATGTAGTTATGCTATTTAAAGGGTTTACCGTTCGTTTACCGCTCTAGTTGGCAGGTGAACCTGGAAGAGCAGGGCCTAAAAGAGAAGTGAACTAAAGTCTCCTGCAATGGGCAGCATTGTTCAGAGCATCAGATAATTTAAAAGGGTTAAGAAGAATCACATGAATAAGGCCTTCAATCACAAGGACAAGTCACATGTGGCAAAACCATGTTTTTCCGTGGAGGCACACGAATGGCAACAGCTGAAGTGAAGTCATTCCTGTCCGCTACACCTGGTGGGGGGCAGAAACACATTTCAAGATGAGAGGCAAACAAGCGCATTCTGAGGACAGTTCTGTGTTTTGGAGAAACTGAGGTCACAAGACCCTTGTTTTCTTGGAGTTTTCTCACAAGCTCTCAGAATTCTCACACAACTGCGTTTGTGGACTAAATTCCAACAACCCTTAATTAGCTTTTTTATTTGGAAGGGTGTGTCTTTTCCCCCCAAAAAAAGACAACTTCAAGTTAATTGTGTTGAAATGTATAATTTCTATAAACATAAAACTAATTAAAAGTATAATTTTCTCTTGAAATTTAAGCACTTAAAAAAATAAGCACTTTAGATGTCTGATTGAGTAAACATAAAAGAGACGAGAATCAGCCCTAAGAACTTAGTGCTCGAGAACTAATAAATCAAATGTACAAGGAGCATAAATTAGATTCTCCAAAGTATTTTGAGCATCTTGAGGTCAACACTGGGAAGATTTTCAGGAAAAGCAGACAAATCAAATGCCACCAGTAAGAGTCCTCTCTATGAGAATCTGAGGGGATGCTCAGGGCATTGGTCGGTGAGCAATGACAACCAATTTCTGGGTCACTTTAAAAAAGGGACAGGCTCTGTTTAATATTCACACAACCTCCTGAGTGAGGTGAGGCTGGGAAGACCCTTGCGGACAACAAGAATCAATGGGCCACCATTCTTTCTCCTCTGTGAGAAAAAAGAGTCCTCTCTTTTCTGTTGCTGACAGTGAAAGGGTTTGTCAACATAGCATACAAAGGCCAGAAAGATTCAACTTAGAAGTAGACCCCTGCCGACAAAATAATGAAGTTGAACGGCAAAACCAAGAAATCTAAGGCTGATAGGAAAAATTGAGACAGATTAACTTTGTGGTGGAGAACTAAAAAAAAAAAAAAAAGTTCTTTTTGAGACATTCACAATACAGGTGGACCTTAAAAAAATCTTTCTTAAAAAAAGTTATTGATATTTACAAATCTCCTACGCAGCAAGACACCAGAACATTCACTGTAAATACAACAGTCAGCAGCTATGTTATTGGCCTATTCCTTCATTTTTGTGTAGTTGTAATGAATTAGTTAAATAATGTCAGAGCATATAAAGAATAATACCCTTCAACCAGCTTAAAAACTTAAGCTTAGCAAAAATAATGAATGGTCCCTAGTACATCTCATTAATCTTTTTCCTCTTCGCGCCTGCTCACCTCCCAATACAGAGGGACCCATTATCTTGAATTTTAGTGTCTGAAAAATACCTCTGTACTGGTGCTAAGTATGAGTTTGGTCCATTGATGATACACATTTGGTTTCCTCCTGAATAGGAAAGCCACTCGGGAAAGGAGGCATCTGGTATGAGAACACTAACAAAGCTAAGAACATAATAAAAAGCCTTGAAGTAACAGAAATATGCAAAAGGCAAGAAAATTTGTATTTTTTTAAAAAAAGATTTCTTAACAGCCTCAAAAGAATTGAACTACATTGTAGGCGTAAAACCAGAATAGGGTAAGGCACAAAGTCATGTTCAATAACAAACAGAAAAAAAAAATCCTCTAAGAGATTAAGTCTGCAATTGCAGAAATTAAAAGCACAGCAAACACTGGATGCTGATAGAATTTTGTTTTTGAAGCTAGGACAAAATGATAGAGGCATTGAAAGCAAGAGAGAAAAATGAGGAAATACAAGGACCAGTTACCAAAGGTCATCATTCACAGAAAAGATTTCTAAAGAAATACTAGAAGAGGGAACACTGAAACATCAAAGAAATAAAACAAGAGAAGCTGTGCAGGACTCAAGGACATGTGATTCCAAATTCTAATAGTCCAGCATCAAGAATCATGGATAAAGCAGACTCACCTAGGCATATTGTCATGAAGCTTCAGAATATTGATGCTAACGACCAGACCTTCAGTTTTTATAAAGGCATATTTTTAATGGATGGATAATCATAACAGCAGTGCTTTTTTATAGCAGTGCTAGAAGCTTGGAATAATAGAGCATGTCTTTGAATTGGAATGAAAATTATCTTTTAGCAAGCATGCCACTAACACTGTGAATCAAATGTCAAGAAGAACCTAACCAGTTTCAGATATGTAATTTAAAAAGACTCCCTCATGGGCATAATATCTTGGGTGTTCCACCAATATAATAAAACAAGAGAGAAAAAGCAAGGAATTTAGGGAACAAGGGCTCTGCTAGAAATGAAGGGCTTCATCCACAGGACCATCCTAATAATCCCAGATAGCAGCTTTCCAAGTCTGAGCATCATGAAGAGATCAAAGAGGTGGCCTATGACAGCTGTGAAAAAGGAAGCAGGAGCCAGACTGCGGTGGTGCACACACCTTTAATACCAGCACTCAGGAGGCAGAAGCAGGCAGAAATCTGTGAGTTCCAGGACAGCCAAGATTACACAGTCTTAAAAAGCAAAAACTAAGAATAAAAAGCTGGTAACTAACATATTTATAATAACTGGCGATTTTCTTTAGTTCTTAAAGAAACTAACCATAAAGCTAAGCTCGCAAAGAAATAAACAAAGGAATAAACATAATGCTAGATAAAAATAACATAAACATAAAAGAACTACACATGATGCTAAGCTGACAAAGAAATAAAGCCATATTGAATAATCATATTTTTGCATGGCATGGAATAAAAGGGAGAGGGGAGAAGAGAACACAGATTAATAGAATAAATGTGATCTCAGGGCATCATGTGACTTTGGGAGTAAATAATGAAATAAAACCCTTACTATGTATAATCAATATATCCTTAAGATGAAAAAGAAAGCAAACCCTTTTGTGCCCCCAAGCCACACTTGAACAGTACTAATATTTTCATCATTTCTGCACTTACATAGTTGATTTTCTTGAGTTTAAATTATTTCATGGTCTTTTCAGTTGAGTTTTCACAGAAATGGCTCTGGCTAAATGGAATCAGACACAAAACAAAACCAAAATCATTAATCTGCAGAAAGGACCAGTAGGAGTGTTATTGGCCAGGCAGGGAGGGAAATATGGAAGGGCAGAAGGAGCAACCATCAGAATACATTAAACTCATGTAGGAGATTGTCAAATGACAAGATTAGTCAATAAAAATGTATGAAAAAATAAAATAGTAGCTCATTCAGCTGAGGAGACTGTTGTCAAAATTTCCAATAATGTGTAGGAGCTGGAGTCAAAGCTTGGGCTTGTAGGTGGTCATTCTAGAATAGGGTTTCTCAATATCACATTTAGAAAATTCTACTGAAATTACAAGTGAGTAAGGCAGGTCCTAAATTTCAATGAACTATTTAAGCCTATTTATCTTGCTATAACCTAGCGTATCATATGTTCCCTAATTTTCTCTTGCTATAAACTTAAGACATTTTATCCAATATGTTTTATAAGCTATATGCATGTTACTCCAATCAAATTTGCAATGCGGTATTCTATTTAAAATTTTATGATCCACCATTTCACTCACTGTTTAGGAAACCAAGTGAATTTTTTATAGAGCGAACATATCAGCAGAGGTAGAAAAGAATAATCAGAGATAGAAGAGAGAAAGAAAGAATAAACACACAGACACATCAATACATTCAGTGATTAATGCCATGAAGTAAGGAAGTCTCAAGGCAGGTAACGGACTAGAATGCTGGGGCCGGAAGTACACCCCAGTTTTCCTCAATAGGGTAGAGAAAGCCCTGCTGAGAAGATGGCAAAGGTAAGCAGAGATTTAGCGAGACAGGGGGGGGGGGAGGCAGTGCACTGGGCTAGAGTTTGCAGCTAAGCAAAGCAAGTAAGACTCAGAATGAAGTGGTCATGGAGAGACGACTTGGGGCGATTGCAGATAGATAATAGGGGCCTGACTGTATGCGTATTGCAAGCTGTTCTTCGAATTTCGTGATACAGCCCTCACTCTAAGGGAAACGAGTGGTTATTAATGACTCTCAGCAAAGAACTGATGTAATCTGCATCACATGCTTGGTCCTAGCTGGGATGTGTAGAATAGACTGTTAAGCCAAAATCAGAATAGGCCAGGGTTAGAAGTTTGCTGTGACTCACTGATCACTGGACTTCACAAAACGTGACAGGTGGACAAATATTGTGTATGTTTTAAAAGCAGAGTGAACAAGTGATAAAGTAGAAAGAGGAAGAAAAACACAGAAAAGGAAGCTGAGTGTTCTTCAAGACTTTTTTAACCATGAAGTCTTCATTCTGCTCCCAAATTGAGATCAATGAGAATAGAGCAGGCTTGTTGAAAATACAGTAGTTTATTTCCTAACATTTATGTTACGTCTCATGTGGAAGCAAGCTCTTGAAATAGGATAAGATTGCTGGAACTTTGAACCTAGAATTCAGTAAAAGGTCTAGTGTAGAAACAATAGTTTTTGAGGCTTTAACATGCAAATGATACGAAAATATGGATAAATTCACTAAAGGAGGAAACAGATTTGTGACTGAGAATTTTTGCATCTATGTTCATAAGGGATATTGGTCTACCGTTTTCTTTTTCTTGTGGGTCTCTTTGTGGTATCGAGGTAATGATGTTCTTGTAAAAAGAATTAGGAAATGTTCCTTCGGTTTCTATTTTGCAAAGAATTTTAGGAGCATTGTCATTAATTCCTCTCTGAAGGTCTGGTAGATTTTAATTGCTGCTTCTTGGTCTGTTATAATGGCTTCTCTGATCTTAATTTAACTTTGGCAGGTATGTGTGTGTGTGTGTATATATATATATTGTTATGCCCAAATCCTTGAAATCCCCCAAAAGCCAACAAAGAGTCTGAGTCTCTTATGTAAAAGCAAAGAGCCTTTATTTTATGCAAGTTTGCAAACTCGGTCTCCCCACATGTCCAACATATTGGAATAAATGGAGAGCCCTGAGCTCAGTTAGAGTTGGATTTTATAGTAGTAAAGGTGGGTGTGATGGATTTCTGAGGTTCAGGACCCCTGCTTGACTGACATTTGTCTAGGGATGTTCTGGTGAGTGTGTGCTGGAAGGTGATCTGATCTACAGTGGTTGGAATGTTAGGCATTTCCTTTGGATGGTCTGTTCTTGGGTGGTGCTCAGGTAATCTTAGTTTATGGTGCTTCCTGCAACCAGGTATTGCTTCAGGGTAAACTACTGAGACTCAGGCCTCCATTAAAGTTATCGATGGCTGAGTCCTACTCTGGCAGGTGGTAATGGTTGGAAGTAAAGAACTTCCTTTGGGTGGTCTGTTCATGTTTAGCTTATCATGGCTGGTTCCTACGTGTGTGTGTGTGTGTGTGTGTGTGCTAATATATAATGACAGATATAAAATAATGTATGATGGATAACTAGATATATAAATATTTCTTTTAGGTTTTTCAATTTGGTATAGTACAGATTTTTAAAGTATGCCCTTAAGATTCTCTGGATTTCTTTGGTGTCTCTTGTGATGTCCCTTTTTAATTTTGTTAATATAGATCTAGTCACTATATCTTTTAGTTAATTTGGTTAAGACTTTGTCAATCCTGTTTGTTTTCTCAAAGAACTAACTCCCCATTGCTTCTTTATAGTGTGTGTGTGTTTCTATTTCATTGATTTCGGCCCAGAGTTGGTTATTTCTTGCCATAATACTCTTTTTGAATATTATTTCTTCTTGTTCTAGAGCTTTCAGATATGCCAAGACATTGCTAACATGAGATCTCTTTAATTATTTGATGTAGGCACTTAGTGCTATGAACTTGCCTCTTAGAACTGTTTTCCCTATGTCCCATAGGTTTGGGTATGTTGTGTTTCATTTTTATTCAATTGTAAAAAGTTTCTACCTTCCTTGTCAATTTCTGCCTTGCCCATTTTTCATCCAGTGGTTAGTTGGTCACTTCCCATGAGTTTCTTAGCTTCTGTTCCTGTTAATATTGAGCTTTAATTCATGGTGGTCAGGTAGGGTGTAGGGTGTTGCTTCAGTTTTCTTGTATCTGTTGAGATTCACTTTGTGTCCAATATGTCCAATATGTCATTTCAATTTTAGAGAAATGAGCTGTCAAGAATGAAGTATACTTTTGGTGTTTACTTTTTGTGTGTTTGAGAGGGATGTTCTGTAGATGTCTGCTAGATCTACTGGATTCCTGACATTATTTAACTCCACTTTTCCCTGTGTGGTTTTTCTCTGGGTGGCCTGTCTGTTGGTGAGACTGGGATGTTGAAGCCACTTGTTATCACTGTGTTGAAATATGGAGCGGCGGGGCTGCGTCCCCAACACCCCAGCCGCTTGGCTAGCTCACGCCCGAAATAACAACACACAAACTGTATTCATTTAAAGAACTGCTTGGCCCATGAACTCTAGCCCTTACAGGCTAATTCTCGCACCTGGTCTAGCCCATTTCTAATGATGTGTGTAAGCACCCCAAGGTGCGCTTACCGGGAAGAGTCTAGCCTAAGTCCATCTGGGATTGGAGGAGCTTCATTTCGTGCATCTGCCTGGGAGAGCTGAGCATGGCGTCTCTGCTCCAGAGCAGAGCTGTCGAGTCTCTTCGGGAGCAGAGCAGAGTCTGACCTCACTTCCTCTTCCGCCCAGAATTCTATTCTGTTTCCTCCTCCCATCTATGCTCTAAGCTAAGCCAAGCAGTTTCTTTATTGCTCAGCCAATGAAATCAACAGATTGATATATGACACTCCCACATCATCACTGAATGACATAGTCCCTCATTTGCTTTTAAAACAAGCAGCTTCTTATATTGCGGTGTAGTAGCTTAAAGCTCCATCTAAGAGTTCCCTATTGTCTCTGCATGATTTTAGGCAGATTACTTAATCTCTTGGCACAGTTTCATTTGTGATCTCTAACTCAGAGTTGCTGTGAGTTACACAGTATAATCGTCAATCAGGTCCCATTTCCTGCTTGCTTCCTGCTTGTGGAAAAGAGCACAAGCCAGAAACAAGAACTGTAGCTACCTCCGCAGTCCAGTTATTGCAGGCCATGTGGCTCCTCCGCACTTGGATAAAGGCAGAAGACAAGAATGGGTTTTCCTTGATCCCTGAACTAAAACTTTCCACTTATACAGAGAGAAGAGATAGTTTCCACCTTTCTGAAAGCTCGTTTCTTTATCTCACAAAAGATAATGACTTAATGCAAAAAAAAAAAAAAAAGGAAACAAGCAAAAAAAAAAATGTAAATGCTGTTACTCATTTAGTGGGAAACAAGAGGGCACTGGGCCTTAGGACTGCAGCTGCCTTTGTTCCAAGGCCGTGCTGCCCCCTGCTGCTGGAGACAGTTTTCCTTCTCACATCCCTAACGCTGTTTACAGTCTCACTAAAAAGGAACAAATCGCCCTGGATGGAGGGAGAGATAGGAATTCCGAAAGTCTCTTTGTCTTACCTTACCATCATCTTACCCTGACCCTATTAAATTCAAAATCAAAGTGCTCATTGAATTCCCACATTCACGTGTTGCGGAAGCGAAAGATGAGGCCCTCTCACTGAAGCAGGTCCCATTTGTGTGAGTAACTGGTCCGCAAACAGGAAGGAGCATCGATATGTACATTAGATCCTCACGTGGGCGTTAAGTAGAACCGTAGCCCGTATTTATGGGGTACTTGAGAGCTCAAAACTTAAGTTTCCATCACTGTGGACTCAGTGATGAGAGCAGAAGAAAAGTCAGGCTAGAAAAACTAGAAACTAGCGATGAAATGGAAAAATGTCCTGCCATGCTTTTGAATGTGTGGGAAACAGCAAGAACAAAGTCCCTTCCTCCCCGCCAAAGTGAGCTTGGTTTATCAAGGATGGGAAAACAGAAGAGACACGTCTTGAATTGTTAGAGAAGCAAGCATAAGAACCAGGCATGGTGCTACAGACCTGTAATCCCAGCATTTGGGGGGGGGGGGGGGGAGGCAGGAGGAGCTGGAGCTAAAGCAGGACCGTGGAGATGATCCTCGTCTTGGAACACAGCAAACTCCATCTCATCTCCCATCCTCTAAAAAGGAGAGGCGGCAGCAGGGAGGATGGCTGAAATCTGGGAAAGAAGCTTGGGTTTTATTACAAGTGGCAAGAGGAAGGAAGCCACTAAAGGACTTTTAATTAAAAGAGTGGCCTAATTTATGATATAAGAAGCTCACTCTACACAGTGTTGACCAAGAGTTGATAATTTAACCCAACTAACACCTCTTCTGGAAGCGTACCTTTCCTAATTCCTGAGAGCCCCCTCTCCAGTGCCTGCAACCTAGTTCATATTTGAGGACCTCTGGTTCTTCTCATTGTCTTTCTGAGTGACCCCAGCACTGGGCACTAACTATGAAAAATATCTGATGATAGGCTGGGCAGTTGTGGCGCACCTTTAATCCCAGCATGCAGAGGCAGGTGGATCTCTGTGAGTTCAAGACAAGAGCTAGTTCCAGGACAGGCTCCAAAGCAACACAGAGAAACCCTGTCTCAAAAAACCAAAAAAAAAAAAAAAAAGTCTGATGATAGAATAATAATAAATAACCTCCCTTAATTGTGTGTTATACCCTACCATTCGTGTTGAGATACCATTTTTTTCTTCCCAGTGTAACCCATAGCAGGTGACATTGAACTTGTGGCTATTTAAATCACCATGTCATTAGCCTGGCCCCTGCAAAGACTAGACTTCACATCATGTACTTAGCGGTTGATTCTTTTGTTACTTCTTTTTAGAAAAGTATGAAGACTAGCTCATGTTTCTAAGTGGGAAATTGCTTTGTACCCAAACGTTCTTCCTTGCAACAGTGTGCTTTCAAATACTTCTAATTTCTCTTCTTTGGTTAAAAATATTTTTCTTGGGGTGGCCGAGATGGCTCACCAATTAAGAGCTCTTCCAGAGGACCTGAGTTTGACTTCCAGCATTCACGGGGCAGCTCACAACTGCCTGTAACTCCAGGTCCTGGAGATCTGAATGCTCTCTTCTGACCTCTGCCCACACAGGCAAAACCCTGATACACATAAGCAAGAAAAGTTTTTAAAAATTTTCCTTGCCCAAACTTGAAGGAATTTGTTATAAAATTGCTTTATATCACTTTATTCGCCTCCTAAAGAGAGAACAAAATCTCTGCTGCACACATGGACTCTCAGAGCTGAATTGGAAGGACCGACAGTCCTCATTCTTGTTCCTTTAAGCTATGGATTTTTAAATATTCCTTTATTTAAGTGAAAGTGTATGTAATATAAGATGAAAAGAAGACATGTTTAGCTGCTGACGACATAGATCCAAATAAATCATTTTAAAAAGCTATTTACTGTGTTCATTTAAAGTGGTCAGAAATAAACAGCTTAGACCCTATGACATCATCATACTTTTTTTCTTGTTTTGTTTTGCTACGCCATGTGTGGCCGTATGACTCCCATCTTTGAGATGGATCCCAGCACTGCAGGCCCTGGGTTTCTCATCTGTCTTCCTCTGAACACCTTTTCAGCCTATTGCATTCTCCTCTCTCTCCCTGGAACCCCAATTATCTTTAGAACTTAAGTAGTGTGTATGTTGTGAACTTGTACAAAGGCAGCAGGCCGAGGTTGTTTGGGGGAGAAATTCAACTTAAACTCTGGTCCCTAGACTGAGCTCCCTGATACAGCTTGTGTCCTCCAAGGGGAGTGTCCACTTTTGGGTAATAGGAATAAAGGTATCATAGAGTATTGGGCTCAGACTGACAGTGGGTTATAGAGCAACTTGGTTTAATTGGTTGTAATTTAATTAAATCCATTTGCAGGAGAGCGTCCCATATTAAGACCTTCTTTATCCAACACTTCGCTCTCCTGACTAGCTGATCTGTTTCTCATGGTGACTCTTTCTTCCTCTGAAACATCAATCACATCTGCCTCTTCAGCCATGATCACCTCTCAAAAAAAAAAAAAAAAGCCCCTGCTTTGCTTGTCTCTCTGTTTTTTTTTCATTTCCCTTCACTTTTACTATCACTGAAGTATAGCCCTGAATTCTCAAATGAGTACATTTCAGCTAAGGACTCTGGAGTCACCGAGGGACTTGACTCTTGCACTCCAATTAGTAACCTAGTTAGCCATAGGGACTCTGACTCCTCAAACTTCAGTTTCCAGTTTGCAAAACGGAAGGCAGTGCCAGTCCATCCTTTGCAGGCCTCTCATGAGATAACGTGCTTAGCAAAATACACACAGAGTGCTTACTGATTGTGAGCAGCTTCCTGGAATTAGCATTACGGCTTGAAAGAAGACCACTGAATTCAAAGCAGAATTTTTGTCTTGGCCAGCAGTGGCTTCCACATCGTGGCCTTATTCTGCAGTTAAAGACTTTACCATGTATTCCTTCCATTTGTGTTAATATGACACAAACCTGAGCAGTAGTGACGCCTGTGACATTGCCTAGACAGACCCTATGTTTATCTGCCTTGTTTCTTCCTTTCAATGTTAGCTTCTATTTAGAAGTTTTCTATTATCCCCTTCTTTCCATTGCAGTGGACGTTTTGAGAATTATTTGCATCCTCGGAGTTTCCGTGAATGAGTACTTATGTTGACACTTTACAAAGCTACTAAGCCAAGACTGTTTGTGAAAGAAACTCAGCCTAAATTCTGCTCCCCGGCCTGAGGTCCCTGGTAGAGATTGCGTCTACAGAGAGAGGAGTGTCTGCTTTTATTTAATTTGCAAAAGGTATCATACAGTACTGGGCTCAGAATGATAATAGATTATGTGTACATTTTGTTTAATTGATTATAAGTGAATTAACTCCATTTGCAGAAGCAAAATCAAAGTTCAAGGTGTATGGCTTCTTTGCACATTTACCATGACTTTATGCAGACAGGAACTAATGGTTCCAGCCTGTAGTATGATTAATAAAATCCCAGAGACAGATTGGGTTCAACCTGAAGACCAGAAAAGCAAAGCAGCCAGCCACTATCTCAGCCTCAGTCTCAGCTCAAAAAATGGCGATCCTGCCTCCAGGAATCCTCAGAATGAGACTGAGACCTAAACCTTCCCCTCCCATTTTACAATCCTCTCTAGGGCTGGGATTAAAGGCATGCACCACTACTGCCTGCTTTCTAAGGAAAACTGGTGTGGCTACTGAGATTAAAGGTGTGTGTCACCACTGCCTTGGCTGATCTGTGTGGCTGTTTTACTCCTGGTCTTTAGGCAAGCTTATACAAATGATATACCTCAACCCCTGCATCTTACCAAGCTCCAGCACGTAGCCTCTGTATCTCAGATGGCTGGATGGCTTGTGTGAAGAGGTAAACCAACTTTTAAATAATGCATCTGTTTTAAGATACAGAAAACTGAGGCGAGCCAAGTTAGCAACTTTTATTACAGTTTCTTATGGCATATTTTCAGGACGGGTCACAGAATGTCCAAGGGAAATAAATGCAGGTGTCTGCTAGATTGTTTGGGTCTTAAAGTTTTCACCGGCTCACTGGCAATTTAGAGGAAATTCGGCTCTCACTGCCAGACAGTCTGGTTTCTTCTTTCTCTCCAAGGAAGTGAACCTTGCCAGGGTATGTCAACATCAATATTTCTGTATATGAGGACCTTCTTATCTTCTTTTACTTTGTGTTGCATGTCATGGTCTGTGTGTGAAGGTTAGAGGACAACTTGAAGGAGTCTCTTCTCAACTTCTACCATGTCTATTGGGCTTGGCAGCTGATACCAGTACCCTCTGGGCCTTCCATAATGGCCCTTGTCTTCTAAAAAATTGTTGTGGATCAAACTAATGCAGCATTGTTTTCAGCTTACAGTTTGTGAAGCTAGTCCTGGAGTCAAGAAAGTTGGGAGTTGCGCTCCTTGTTACCCATGAGAGTGGAGGGTGATGTAGGACCCCCCCCTCCCCATAGGAGCCTCAGGAAGAATTTCCCTACTCCGTATCTGTTTACCACCAGCTGTTGTGGTTGACTTTAAGAACTCCCACGTTCAGTTGGGAAGCAGCACTCCTGCCTGAAGACCCGTGATGTTTGCTTTTATCTTTCTGCCTTTGCTCAGAACATGTGCCAATCCTCTCTTCTAAGAACAAGTTTAGTTGAAAATGACAAAAATGGTTGGTACCTAAATAATAAAGGATGACCGCCAATGGTTGGTGAAGCATGAAATTTAGAGCGCCAGGGGACTGGCGAACACTGACTAGTGATATTATTGCTGAGACTCAGAACCGACCTGTGGACACTGACGACAGAGGTCGCCCATGAAGAGAACTGGTCTTTCGGGCATTCAAAGGTACTCAGTCTTTCCACACTCCCCCTCCCAGGGCATGATGCATGCAGGACAATGGGGAAATGGAGATGCTGGAACTGGGGACCTCCTGTCTGATCAAACAGGAAGCTCCTGTTAGAACCTGTGAGCCAATACCCTGTAGAAAGGCCTGCCTGTTGTTGTCAAATGTTTCAGTGGAAGTTGATATTTTGGGGATGAAAAGCCTCTTGTTCTTCACATATTGGCAACACGTTAGTTCAAGCACATTTTGAAACTTGTAAACAAAATATATTCTCCTCTGTGCTGGCCAGGTGTGGCTTGCAGGCCACCAGGTTGTAATTCTTGCTTGAAATTAGTCTAGGGGCTAGAGAGACAGTTCAGCTGTTAATGCACTTGCTGTCCTTGTGAAAGAACCACGGGTCTCAACACCCACACCATGTGGCTCACAATTGTCTATAACTCCTGTTCCAAGAAATCTGACACCTTCTCCTAGTCTCCAGGGGCAGCTGCAGACCCACACGGTGCAAACATAGATAAGTATGCCTGTGCACACACATACACACACTCACACACACACACTCACACAACAAAAATAAATCTAAATAAATTAAAGGTAGTCTGGACTCCCAAAAGGGAATGTGGACACTACAAGCTTTTCTCCTTCATTAAATACTCAGGAGCTGCTGCCTTTGACGTGCAAACGGGGGCCTCATCTCTTCTCAGGTCAGAGCTGTAACTCGGGGGAACGAAAAACAAGCAAAAGGTAGCATTTGTCTAGTTTTTATGGTCACCTTTAAAAACGTACAGTAATGGTCGAATAGGATGTATCCTTCGTGCTTGTAAATGAGCCCACAGGGGTGACAGGAGTGAGGCATCACCAATAAAAGTGGCAAATGAAACCCCTAGAGCAGGACTCGTGCTCCTGGTGACCTGATGAGATTAGAATTTAGCACACACAAGCGTTTCTGAACATACGTGGCCGTTCCAGCTACAGCTTGGATCCAAGGAGACCAGCGAATAGGCAGCCTTGTAAAAGAAAGCGGGGATGAAGGCTTTCTGCTTGGGAAAACTGCATGCTAAATGTTTCTGTTTCCTGATCTGTAACTTTTTTTTTTTTTTTGCTTTTTATTTTTTTGCATTTAAATCGGGGCCTCACACATTCTAAGCATTACCTCTGACTTCTACTTTGTGCTTTCAACTTGTCATATGTCATTTAAAAAAGTATAAGTTTCTGCATAGTGTTCTACACTTTGCACTCTTGTGTTCATTCAGTTCATTCAACTGTTTATGAAATACGCTCTAGTCCCATGTGTGCCTCCATCACTTTACAAACCATACAGCTACCGGCCCTCGAGAGACTAAAATTCCAGAATTGGTACCGTGGCATGGTATGTCCGGGTGTGTCAAAAGGGCACTAGAAGACATTAAAACAAAACAGGCTAACAGAGCTAAAGACAGGGTGTGTACAGTATATGGAAGTCAGGAACTTTTAACTAATAAACTACAGTGTGATGGCCAGGTGTTTCTGTCGTTTGTTTCCCCTCGAGTTTTCTGTTTAGTAGAATAAGTGGTTCTTTTCCTTTATCAAATCAGCGTAAATGACGTTGTGAAGGAGGAGCACACAGTACATATACTCGCCGCTTTCTCTCCGGCTTTTATGACACCGCGTCTCTCACTCTGTGGCCCAGAACAGCTCGCAACTCACTGTGTAGCTCTGGACGGCCTCAAACTCGTGAGCAGCCTCTTGTCTCCGCCTTCTGAGTGCTGATTACGGCCTTGAGCCAAACATACCTGGCTTCAGAATACATGTTTAAAGCAAAGACATGAAGCGCTATGACCTGGATGTTTGTATCCCCTGAAACTCGTGTAACCCTAACCTCCAAGGTGACTGGACTGAATTAGGTCAAGAGGACAAAGCTCTCGTGCTTGGGCTCATACTCTCATTAGCAGCACCACAGGGATGCCCCCATCCCTCCCACAGTGTGAGGTTCCAATGGCTCAGGGCTGTCAAGGAGGAAGCAGATGCTTACAGTCCACTGCCCCTTGGTCTCGTGAGATATTAGAAGGAAATTTACTTTTCTATAATTCCCCCAGTTTGTAGCATTTGGTTATTACAGCCTGAAAATAGAGGAGAACAACCTAGCACCCATAGTCTACATTAGGGAAGGTTTTTATTCTTTTAAGTTGTTTTTCCTATAAGACTTTATGGTTTACAAAAAAAAATGAAGCTGACAGACTTGCTTTAGTTATTCTGCTGTGGTGGTTCTCACTGCTTCCCGCCGACTGTAATTCTCATGGCCCACAAGGTCCCTCCTGATTGGTCTCTGCTCACTGCTCTGTATCCTCCCATTGGCTTCCCCATCACTGTCCACACTGAAACCACGGCAGGCGAATCCCCTTCCCTGGTTAGTAAGCTCTCTTTCTTGCATCAGGACCTTCAGCATGCTCCTGTGTTGCTCCCAGCTACCCTCGAAAGGGTATCTTAGTCTCTCCGCTTGGGTGTCTTCCCTCATGTGAGCCTTACCAGGTTACAACAACTGGGAAATTAGTGACCGCACATCACCTTCATCTGTGAGCTCCCAGTGAGCTCCCTGCAGGACCAGTCTGTTGTCCATCACTTTATCTCCTCGGCGTATGACCTCTGTGATGTTTCAACAATCAGCAAACTGATTCTTTGTCCAGACTGCTTAGAAAGCTCTGGTGCGAATCTTGCCCATACAGTATCTTCTGGGTCCCACTTTCTTCCATCGCATAGGTGTCCTGGCTGGCAGAATTTGTCTTCACGGTTTCCCTGCATCCTGTTACGGTATGACCCTTAGCCTCTAACTGAACTTTTAAGCTTGCCTTGGTGACATGGACCCCTAGTATGACTGAAATGTCACCCATGTCTGCTTTTGAATTTTTTCTTACCTTTGAAGAAGACAGCTTAGTGGCTTTAGACATACCTCTTCTGCGAGTGTCAGGATTCCTGAGGCATCTCCTACAGACACATTTTTGGTCACCTCGGTTTCCTCCTGCCAGATGCTTCTTGGGTTTGTCACAGTTCTGTCACTACAAAATATATGATAGTTTCCTCTTCTCTTTTTGAGCTCTGTAGGATTGTTCCAGTCTGGGTCATTACTGATGTCTGGCTGTTGCTGGAGGCTGTTAGTTCATTCCCAGCCGCTCAGACCCAAAATAATTACATAGATACTGTACTATTTGCAATACTATTTGACCAATAGCTTAAGCATATATCTCTTATATCTACTTAGCTCTTGCATCTTAAATTAACCCATTTATATTATTTTATATTTTACCATGAGGCTTGTGCTTTACCAGCAAGGTTCTGATGTATCTGTCTCCTACAGTGGCTACATGGTGTCCCACTGACTCCGCCTTCATTCTCCCAGCATTAAGCTTAGGTTTTCAGCCTCACTCTATTCTGCCCTATCCAGGCCAAAGCAGCTTCTTTATTCATTAACCAACAAAAGCAACATATATGCAGAAGGACCTCACACATCATCTGGCAGTTTCTATCCTGCCATGACTGCCCTTCCTCAACTCAATGTAAATAAGCCTGAGCTGTTTGGGGTGCTTTGGTCCCTTCCTTCAGGGGTTACTTCATCTTCTTTTGCTAAAGCGCATATGCTTTATAATGAGAGAAAGTGTTCACAGACATCTTCATGAATCAAGAGAATCAAGACTTTGTTGGCAGCACAACTCACAGTAGGGATCAATGGGTCAAATGAAAATGAAGGAAATAAGAAATAGAATATGATAGAATACAGATAATTCCTCATTCTTAATCATCCTCTCTAGAGAAAATAATGACAGATTGGTAGGGAGAACTGATAGTCGAGGTTTTAGTTTTTAAATTCACATGTTTTTATTTCCATTTTTCAAGTGTTCAAGGCCAATCTCAAGGCTTTGAACATGCTAGGAAAGTGTGTCACCACGGTGTTATAACGCCAGTCCTTGACTGTGAATGCGTAAGGATTTCCTAACACTTAGTCAGTCCCTCCATCCACAGGTTTCATTTGTTCCTCACAAGCTCTTGGAGCCTCTTTTATAGATGACATTTGGAGGGCTTAGAAAATTCCCTACCTAGGATGCTAAAGAAGGTATAGGACAAGGACAGCAGCCCAGGCGCTTCTTCCTTCCCTTCCTATCGTGCCTCACTGTTTGATGCCTTTCCATGCCCTTCCAGAACCTTCTCTCATTTAATGTAGGGGCTTGCGTGTAGACAACAGCCTATCAGACAGAGAATTTCTTTCCTCTAGAAGAATTCTCAGTTGACCTAAAAGCGCAAAGTGAAAAACTCTTAAGATTACTTGGTTTCTCTGCGTAGGGTTTTAACGTTTGGCACATAGTGAAGAAAAGAATGGGAAGTGAACTTTATTTAACAAACAATATGTAAAAATATTCAGTCCAAAACAAAGTTTATATCAAAGAAAAAGATTAATATAAATGATTATACAATTAATGATAATCACAGAAATGATTATTACCAATACATGAAATCACATTTATACTAAATTTGAAGCAAAACGTCTTGGACCTACCTGAGATTATAATTTAATTTTAACCTGTTAGTCTAATGTTTTATGGTTGAATATTGCAAAATTTAAGATGACTGTTTTTCTTTTTCCTTTCCTTTTATTGAAAATAGATTTTTTTTCCTCACATAATATATCCTGATTACGGCTTCCCCTCTACCTCTTCCCAGTTCATTTTCACCTCATCTCTCATCTGAATGTGTCCCCTTTCTCTCATTAGAAAATAAACAGGCTTCTAAGGGATAATAATAAAATATAAAATATAATATAATAAACAAGATAAAACAAAATCTAACAAATCAGAAGAGGAGAAAACAAGCACACAGAAGGAAAAAAGCCCAGGAAAAGGCACAAGAAACAGATGTAGACGCAGAAACACACTCATTCACACTCACGAATCCCATGAAAACACAAACACTAAAATGGAAGATATAATCCATACACAAAGGACCTGTAGGGTAAAAATAAATATATATGTCTGTGACAAATATATATGTATGTATATTGTGTGTGTGTGTGTGTGCGTGTGTTGTACACATACATGTGTGCGTGTGTTTTCATTTTCTACTACTGGGCATGCAGCCTATCCTTAAGGGTAGTTTGTTTCCCCCAAACAGTTTGAGATTCCCTTGAAGGAAACTGAATTTTCATTTGCGAGTGGTGATCAATTGGAGATTGCTCCATGGTTAGGCATGGGGCGTGTGTCTGCTTCTCCTTTCAGTTCTAGGCCCTCATCTGATGCAGACCCCTGCAGCCCTCTGCGTGCCGCCTTCAGTCTGTGAGTTCATATGTGCATGAGACAACTGTTCCTCGGAACATCACTGCCTAATAATGTTAACTAGTATCATGAATATTTTTAGGAAGAATAAAAGCATCTGTAAAAATCCCAACACTTGGGAGGCAGAGGCAGGCGGATCTCAGTAAGTTCGAGGCCAGCCTGGTCTACAAGAGGTTAGTTCCAGGACAGGCTCTAAAGCCACAGAGAAACCCTATCTCAAAAAAAAAAAAAAATCTGTAAAAATAAAAATGATAATCAGAATTATTGCTAATTTGAAGAGCTTGGCATTCACATTTGTGTAGTCCAGATGGAATGTCTTCACAATGAAGATCTGGCGTTAATTTCACCATGGACTACAGCCTTCAAAAGCACATCTCACAATTGTAGGAGAGCTTGCTGGCAGAAAATTCACAGCTGCCCAGTGTTTTAAGAACATCTTACTTAAACTGAGAAGGAATTATTTTCTCCTGTTTTCACTTTTAGAAAGCATTTCAGTGTTTCGGTGCCACATGCATTCCACCTGTAATTAACACTACTTGGGCTGAGCAGGAAGTTTATAGACTCGAGGCCATTCTGGGCTACAAGCGAGAGCCTGTCTCAAATTATACATTGAACCTGAACGCATAAGAGGGGGAGGGGAATCCCAAGCTAACTTCGAAAGAATCTAAGATTATTCTTTCTTGTAAGGGAAAAACTCACGGAACAGGAACAGGATGTCCAACCTAAAGGTGTGGAGTGTGGGAACAAGAGAGAGAGAAAGCTGGGCAGGCTCGCAGTTTTCTTTAGATACCCAAAAAGTCACACCCCAACCTGGTCCATCCTCATAAGGGTCATCATCTAAAGGAGGTTCTCCATATATATGCTCAAATATTTTATAAATTTAATTAAAATAAATTTGAGAAATGCTAAAATTGGCTTTTAGAGAAAACTAATATTATTTAAGTTCTTATTGGAAAGATCAAGTTATAATTCTGTAGAAAATTACAAATAAACGTGAGAAAGAGGCACGGTGTAAACAAGCTGAAGGAGAAAACATTGTGACAGTTTTTATCGGCTACGAATTCTGCATCTCAAATGGTAAAAATTGGTTGTAGAACACACGGCCACTCAAATCAATTGCTTCCTAATGCACCCAGATAAAAACAAATACAGGTGTAACTCAGCGGATGAAATGAAAGGGAGACTGGTTCTACTGTAGTGTTACACCAGAGAGACCTCTTACTGTGGAGATCTCCCTTTTATGTTTGAACTGGCTCATATTTATTTTTCAAGAAGGAACAAAATGAGATACCTTGGGGTTTTGGTTTTTGTTTTCCTATACAGAATATGTATATTTGGTTGCTCGAAATTACTTACTGGGAAAGGTTAAGTTAGTATTTGATGAAAGATAAAATCTTCAAAGTAAGTTGTAAGCTTAAATGATGAGAATTAGATTCCCTGAGCTAGAATGTCAAGGCTCAAGAGCTAGAGGAAAGATTTGCGTGACGCACAGTGAGGATTGTTCTTGGTGTGAAGTTTGGATCTCTTCATTAGAACAGCTCTTTCAGCTTATGACCTTGCCCTTTGTAACCATGTTTCAGAATGAACATTAGAGAGTCCAAGGGCAGACATCCCTGTGTTTTCTTGGAGACAGCAGCGCTATTATTATAAATGAGTGAATCCATCGTTCTAAACAGTAAGAGCGGCAGAACTCCATGGGAGCATGAGAACACATGTTCTATCTAAAGTCAACCTACTGTATGCCTCCCAAGCCATACACAACACAACAAAGGAAGCACCCAGCTTGCTGGCCAACCCGGGCCACAGTTTCTTCCCTTCTCGTCAGGGTTTTTGCTCTTTTACTCTTTCTTTTCTTTCTCTCGTACATCCATCCCTACCAGTAGTTGCTCGGCGTCTCTTTGAACAGTTCTGATGACAGGAACGCAATCAGTCTTTTGTGTCTCGTGTTGCTGCTGGTGGTGATAGTAATCCCTCACCTAGCGTCAGTTTAGTGCACGTTAAGAGTGAATATCCCTTACCACTAGGGCCAGAAAGCATCAGTGGGCATACAACTGAAAAGAATGTCTTGCAACCCCCAAATCCATCAGTAGCTCAGTTTAACAGGGAGGGATAGGACCAGTGGAACCGCTTTCTGAGCTATGATTGACTGGTGACAGGGTCCAGGCTTGTGCAAGCCCATTACAATCAGCAGCAGTCACTGCTCTGAGCTCCTGACCACACTGGCTGGGCTATAGCCAGAAGCTGGCCTTTAACAGCCTTTCTTCCTGTCTTTGCCTCTTAAATTTCTTTCCTCCTCCTCTTCTTCCTGGATCTTTGAGCCATAGAGGAGGGGTTGTAAATGTCCTGTGTAGGGCTGAGCAGTAAACAGCCGCTTATCCTCAGTACCTTGTACCTTGTGTGGCCGTGCGGCTGTGCATTCCGCACAGGTTATTGTGAAGAGAAGTTTCTCTGGTTACAACAGAGAGGAGCCGCATGTGTCTCTAAGTGTAAACACTGCTCTTCGCTGACACAGGGAACAGGATCTCACTGACTTTGCTTCGAGCAAGAAACCTGTTCTTCTCCTTAACCCTTAAACACAAAGTCATGTTGTCATTGATGCAACATCCTGTAAGGAGCCTGGAGGGTGGGAGGAGGTGGTTAAAGGTGATTGCTGCAAAGAACAGGACACAGTTCCAACTGAACATAGAACATTGCTCTTCCTCCAAATTTAGGGCTAGCCCTCCGTGGTGGTTCCTCCTCATCCTTGGGTCTCTTGACAGGTTGCTTGCCTGTCCGCCTCTGTTTTTGCAGGCTGTTTGTATACCCCCCTCCTCATTTCAGTTCTCCAAACTCCCTCATATCGAGAAGATTGTTAAGCTGTATCCACCCCACTAGGGACTTGATCCTGTCTGTGATTTAGTAATTCTGCTGGCTAAAGTACCAAGTGCTCACCTTCTCCATCTTTGCCTTTTCAAAGGACTGACTGGGGAGTTGACATTCTTCAAGTGCCTCCTCAATCAAATCCCAAGTCAACCCTATACCAGCCTTTATACACCATGATCCACCCTGCACTTTGAGTTCTCCAGAGAAGCAGAACCAGAAGCATATATAGATTTGACATAGAAAAAGATAGAGATGCACAGTGTGTGTGTGTGTGTGTGTGTGTGTGTGTGTGTGTGTGTATCCATGGACCATGGGTGGATGAACATATACAGATGTACACAGAAAGACTGAATGAAAGGGAAAGAAAAGCAGGAGAGAGAAATGTTTAAAGTTTATGTTATTATTGGAGCTAGCAAGTCTGAAATTTATAGGGCAAGCTACTAAAAATCAGCCCAAATTCTACAAGACAAGGCAAACTGAGAATGCAAAAAGGTTATTTTTTTACACTATAACCTTGAAAACAAATTGATTATTTTTTTATTTGGAAACTTTCCTTTTCTCTTAAGGCCTCCAATGATTGGGTCAGGCCTGTTCTCCTTAGATAGAATACTCAATTTTATTCAAAATCTACTGATGCCTCTGTTAATAACATCTAAAACACATTTCCATAGCATCTAGACTGACGTTTGACTAAATAACAGGGCATCTTCAACTAGCCAAGTTGACTCATAAAATTAATCTATATCATAGATGGACTAGATACAACCGTGGTCCTAACTAAAGCGTGATTAAGAGCGGTTGATATCTAATTAGACAGCATATTGGATGATATAAATTCTATTTATCATTAAGACTGTAACCATGCTATGGGAAGTTTGCCATCTTCTTCAGTGATGAGCCCCTTATAAGTTGCCCATGTTTCAATAATTCTCTTCTCATGTTCATGAAAAAAAAATAAGTAAATTTGATGGGTCATAAGAAAGGATATCAAAGTAAGAAAGGACTCATAGGGGAAGGGTAGTTTTAGAGGGGAAGAGAGAGGATAGCACGTAATAAAGGCAGAAGATGATTAGAGTTATTCATATACATTTATGGAACTATCAAAGAAAAAACATGCTTGAAGGATTGTCCAGCCACTCAGCAGGTGAAGGGGCTTATCACCAAGCCTGACAACCTGAATTAGATCCTTAGAATGCATTTGGTGGGAGGAGAGAACCAGCTACATGAGGCAGCTGTCTGCTGACCTCCACATACATGTTATGCCATGCATGCACCCACACATACATATGATACATACTTGTAAAAACAATTATAAAGACCTGCAAAACCAAAGCCCAGAATCATGGCGTACACCTGAAACCCCAGAATTTTGGAGGCAGAGATGGATGATCAGGAGTCAAAGGTTAGCCTGGGATGGTGAGTTTGAGGCCAGATTTGGCTACATGAGATCCTGTCTCAAAGTAACAACAAAAACAAGAAAATTAAAAGGAAGCAATTATACAAAGATTTAAAACATTAAAAACTACTACTTTTGTTTCGTGTAGAAAGATACAGAGAATTTATGTAATCATAAGACTCGGCTGCTTCATAAACGTGTTAGCTTGCATGACTTTAAACGTGGGACCTAAAGGAGAGAGGAAGAGTCTATTGAATACGCCTTTCTGGTGCACAGCTGCTTAACAAATGGAGGGGCAGCTGCTTGGAATGGCATGAGAGACATGCTAACTTCTGATCGTTGTTACATAAGCCTTCCTCTTCTGCTCTTATAGAGTTTCTGGCAGTATGCTTATATAATATGGTCGAAAGTTCTACCAAAAAGGAAGCATTTCAGAAATGATGCTAGCTGGCTCTTTATGTCTAAAAGCCTGCAAGTATGTTTGCATAGACCTGCGTATCTGCGGATACAATGCTTTGTCCGTATCCTTTCAGAAAGAATTTGAGTTAGGGTGGGATGTTATTTGTCTTGGTCAGTCTTCCATATCAGATGGTGGTTAGTACTTGGATCACATGACTTTCAACTTATGAAGTCTTGCAAGCTCCACGAGGCTAGGTATTGGAACTTTCAATTTTACCCTATGGTAAAATTATGCCTTTGTCCCAGAGAGTAAATTCAATAATTTACTTATCAAATTGTAGTGATAAAACTTAAGATAGAATGTGGCATCTTGTATTAGTAATGCAGTAGTTGTGAACATCTTTAATCCCAGCACTCAGGAGGCAGAGGCAGCTGCATCTCTGTGAGTTCAAGGCCAACCTGGTCTACAAGAGCTAGTTCCAAGACAGCTAAAACTGTAACACAAAGGAACCTTGTCTCAAAAAACAACAACAACAAAATTAATAATTAATTAATTAACTGACAAGTTATGCTAGTAGGCACACAACCATTCCATTTCGCTTAGTTTTTGATCATCTTTTCTTGTAATATAATACCACTCCTGTAGCATGATGCCATGTTGTTAGATAACAACTACATTGTATAGTTTTCTATGAAAGATAATGACTTAGGTACTTCTGTAAGTACTTTGGAGGAATTTGGAGGGGATGCCAATATGGTTCAAGGCTCCAGATGTGGCTCAGTGGTATAACACTTGCCTAGCATATGAGGACCCCTGGGTTTGGTGCCTAGGATGGGTGAGAGTGAGAGAGAAGGGAAAGGGAAGGGGAGGGGAGGGGAGAGGAGGGGAGGGGAGAGGAGAGGAGAGGAGAGGAGAGGAGAGGAGAGGAGAGGAGAGGAGAGGAGAGGAGAGGAGAGGAGAGCCTTTGAGGGTCCATCACCTATGCTCTGGTC
>NW_026067896.1:6473269-6474952 GCF_014885135.2 Alexandromys fortis
TTCCCAAATAAATACATGGAGACGTAGGTCTTACTTATGAATGTCTGGCCTTAGCCTGGCTTATTTCTAACCAACTTTGCTTAACTTAAATTATCCTGTCTGCCCTTTGTCTCTGAGCTTTTTCCTTTCTCTATTCTATATACCTTTCTTTCCTTCTTACTCCATAGCTGGCTGGGTGGCTGGGTGACTGGGCCCTAGCATCCTCCTCTCCTTCTCCTTTTCTCTCTCCTCTCTCTTTTTTCTCCTCCTATTCTCTCTGCCTGGGAGCCCTGTCTATTTATTTCTCCTGCCCAACTATTGGCTGTTCAGCTCTTTATTAGTCCAACCAGGTGTTTTAGACAGGCAAAGTAACACAGCTTCACAGAGTTAAACAAATGCAACATAAAAGAATGCAACACATCTTTATATCGTTAAACAAATGTTCCACAGCATACACATCTTCAAATAATATTTCACAACAAAAAGAAAATATGAATTTAAAAATTTTTAAATTCATTAATTTTTTTGTATAGACTACATATGATTTCTCTATGTCTTCATTTTATTTTCTATAAAATGATGATACTTATAAGTACAACCTTGTGTCTGATATGTAAATTTTTAACAATTATATTTAATTACTATTGTATTTATAGTAAATCACCAAAAAGTTATTAGCTTAAATATTATAAATATGAATTCGCAATAGGGCAAAGTCCAAAATATGTCTTTCTAAACTAAAGATGGTGTTTCAGCAAGGCTATCTTCTCTTCTAGAAGCTCCAGAGGAGAATGTCCTGTCTTGCTTTTTTAGATTGCTAGAACACCCATGCATGTCTTGGTTCGTGGTCTTACACTGTCTTCAAAGTTTCTCATACCTCATTCCTTTGATTCTGACCTTCCTGACTCCCTTTTCTACTATATGGGTCTCTTGTGATTACAATGTGCCCACAAGTGATGAAAAAAAATAATTCCTACCTCAACGTCAGCTTACTAGCAACCTTTGCATCTGAAAAGACATTCATTCCCAAGCAAACGGTGATATTCATAGGTTACAGCAACCAGCATGTAGACACATACATTTAGAGGTCAGGTCATTATTCTCCCAACAAGGTCAGAATACCTGCCACTCTGCAAACACCCAAAGAATGCTGGCCTTTTCCATGCTCAAAGAGCCCTTCCCTGTAAGCCTTGTTATATTTAGGTGAGAAGATGCCAAATGACCAATGTCCCAGAAACCGAGTGAGCACAGAGCTCCAGCTCACTGAGTTTCAACACCTTGTACAAACAAGAGTTCTGGCCCTCTGCCTAGAAATCTGAAGACTACATCACACAGTGTTGTCCCGTCTGACCTAAAGCCCTGTAGTTTGAAGCCTTCCCTTTTTCTCCCCTTTACATGCCTTTTCTTTCTTAAGGGTATTTTACTGCTACGGCGGTGACAGCTTGCTTACACACAGCTGATCCAAGGCAAAGGAAGTTGAGTATTCACCACGTTTCTGTCAAGGTTAAAGCTCTGTGAGGCCAGCCCTGAGTTTGGCCGCTTCCCCATCCCCGCCCCCAGTGTTCCCTGTGTGCCTCCATTTGTCTCCAGAACTCAGATACATCTGTTTGACTCAAGCCATCTCTGTCTACTGTGAGAGAAACACAAATATGTTCTCTCTCTCTCTCTCTCTCTCTCTCTCTCTCTCTCTCTCTCTCTCTCTCT
>NW_026067896.1:6476224-6679841 GCF_014885135.2 Alexandromys fortis
AGACAGACAGACAGAGGGCAGTGATGTATTAGACCTCAGGGCTAGTCTGGTCTACAGAGTGGGTTCCAGGACAGCAGGGATACGCAGAGGACACCATATCTTAAAAACAAAAAAAAAAAGAAAAGAAAAGAAAAGAAGGAGGGAAGGAAAAAGGAAAGGAAAGGAAAGGAAAGGAAAGGAAAGGAAAGGAAAGGAAAGGAAAGGAAAGGAAAGGAAAGGAAAAGAAAACTACACTCCAACTGGAACAGCATGGTCTTATTAGGAAAACCTACTTTCTAGGTCTTAAGTTTTGCTACATACAAAGAAGGTCAGCTTCTTTTTTTTGGGGGGGGGGGGAATTCATTGACATTTTTATTGCACAGGAGGTCAGCTTCTTAAACATGTCCTTGGGATACACTGGAGGTAGTCCAATATTATCAGTATTATCCTTTCCAAAGTTGATTTCCCCTTTAAACCTCTTCCTTCATCCTTTTCTGCTACCAAGCTAGTTCGTGCGTTTCCCTTTCAGGACTCAATGCCCCAAGTAACCCAAAACTCCAAACCAAGTTCTAAAGAGTCCGGAGCTAATCCTCCCCTGTCATCCCTGCTGCCGTGATTCAGCTTCACGTAGCAGACGGATGACAATCATCAACTCGGAGGTGGTCTCCTACATTCAGGATGGATCTCTCTGTGATCCATCGCAAGACCTGTGGCTAATCTCTGAAGGTCAAATCTGATCCTGTTAAGGCTCTACTTCAAATCCTAATTGTATCCCTTTGGCTCTGAGATTAAAATCAAATTGTCAAAAGTAATTTGCAAGATCTACGAAGTCCAAGATCCCTTGTTTCTTGGACTGCCGGAAGTCTCCTCTTTCCTACCTCTTCTAAGCCACAATTGACTTCATGACAGGCTGGTCGTTTTTGCCTTGAGCACTTTCTTTGCCACCCATCACATTTATCTTTCAACAGTATACACTCCTATATAATCAGGTCATTAATACTTTAAACCCCAGCTTAGAAGCTTATAGCACCCCAAATAACATTCATTTAGAAGCAGATTTAAAATATCATATTAATACAATTATTAATACATCTGTTAAATTCCCATATAGCATATGTGCTTTCAATCAGTTCAATTTCCTATAAATATTTGTTGAACATCTGTTGTTGTATGGCTAGCTTCTTCTGTTTGGCTCATTGAACAGGCGCGTACTGCTGTCTGACAGTATTCCTTTGGATATTGAAACTCTGTTGAACACCCCCTGTCCTTAAATGTTAGTAAAGGTAACTAGCAATAAATTAGTATGTATCACTTGTTGGATACATATGGGTGTTTTCCAACATGCATCAGTGGTCAGAAGACCGCTCTGATGAAACAGTTTACAGCCAGAGTAAACAAAATGATGAAGCAAGGCCAGGCCATTGTCCAGGTGGAAAGCGCATTCAACAAGTGCAGGAACTACAAGTGCAAAATCCAGCTAGGAACAGGCTCAGCATGTTCGAGAAACAGAAAACAGGCCCACAATGATTAGCAAAAAAAAAAAAAAGTCTCAGAGAAGGAAATCTATGAGCCAGAACCTGTTAGTGTAAACAGCGAATACACTCAGTCTTAGTATTAATTTCAGTTGTCCTAAAGATATTCTGTGCTGTTTGTGGAGGAGGAAAGAACACCAAGTGGTGAGGCCCATGGAAACAGCCTCCCTAGTACAGCTATTGCCCAGAGGATAGGGAACAGTGCCTGGAATACCCGAAGCTATGTTAGGAATATAGCAGCCAGTGGGTCAGAACTCAGAGATACTGGCCAGACAGTCTTGCAGTCTCTCTTACCTCTGGCCTTTCCTAACCCATATTCCTTTCTTCTGTTTCAAAACTGAGATACACAACAGCACGACTCTTTTCCAGTGTAGGTGCTGATGGAGAAGGCTTTTTGTCTTTGAACTGCCACCGTGATTTTTGTTGGGAAGTATAATACATGGGTTTAAAAAAATAAAATAACGATGTTCAGTTTTTCATAATTTCCAGACAGATGGTCAAAATAGACCTGATGTGGTATTATTCTACATTGTATGCTTTCTGTGTGGTAAAAATAAAAAAAAATAGGAGGTATGACTACAGCTTGCTGATAGAGTACATAGCGAGCATGCACGAGGCCCTAGACTGCAGATAAATAAAATAAAATGAATCATTATATTATTTAAAGACCACATTCGTTCTCCAGCACACCTAAAAGATCTTGGACTATTTTTCAAAATGATTTCTAGTCCATTTCCTTTTCCTGCTGATCATTACCCAGTCATTAGATTCCCAATTTCATGTTTTATATTTCATCTTTGTGTGATAGCCATAATCTTAAAGGCCGCCTCCCTTTGTTGCAAAAGCGATCTGAATGCTATTTCGAGTCGGTGTTAAATACAAACAAAATAGAAGAGAGGCTGGAACAGAGAACAAGATGAAATGAAAACCATGCACACAGGAACCTGATCTCAGTGCAGCGGAATTCTATAAGGCAGCAGGTAAAAACCATGCAATGTTTAACAGTCTTCCCAGTGCTGGGCTAAACCTGCAGTCCCAGTAGGAGCCTGCAGGAGGCACATTTCAGTGAATGCAGGGCCAGCCTAGGCTAAGGAGAAAGACCCTGTCTCAGAAACAGACTAAACTAGGAAACTCTCCACTCTTGATATAAATATTTTAACCAAACCCTAAACTCTTTTATAGCTATTAAAGGGTGACCCTTACCTTTTTGTGTGTATTTTGAATTTTCTAAAGCAAGTATGAAGAAAAATTTTTGTTTTCAAGACCTGACTCCAAAACATTTCTACATTGTTAAGAATGTGGTTTTAACAAGACTTACCTTCACGGCAGGCAATGTTTGAAATACCCACCCACACGCCCTCAAGTTCTGTTCCAGAAGCTATTTAAATAAGTATTAAAAAGGGCACTTCTTAAACTTTTGGTGAGTTTGTTCTTTCAGGGCTCACACAGGTAGAAAGTGTATTCCGATTGTTGCTACCCCCACACTTTCTAACTCTCTCCTCCCCTTCTCCTCTCTTCTCTCTTCTCCCTTCCTACATTCATGACATTTTAATGTTATTCTGGTCCTTTAGTTTTATTGGGTTGTTTGTTTTTGAGATGCACTGAGTTTAACCATGACCATCTGTGTGACCAGGAACTATCCATTGGAGCGTGGTGGGCTCCTCACAACTGAGCAATGACTGTTCCTCCAGAAGAATCCATCAGTAGACAATAGTTCAGCAAAGCCGGTACAGTTCTATAGTACCCCCCCTAAAAGAACCACTTTTAACAGAAAGAGTTTCTGGTTCATTTGGTAAGAGTTTCACAAATTTTAATTTGATTTAATAAAGTACAAATAGTAATTTTCTATAGTAGTGCATGACTTATACCTGATTAGTATAACACTCAACTACAGTTTTCTGACGTTCGTATTAGGTAAATCATAACACCATCTAACCTGTGGAACATGCATATTATTTTTGCCAGTTTTTAAAATTGTAAAATTGGCCAGGCAGTGGTGGCACTTGCCTTTAATCCCAGCACTCAGGAGGCAAAGGCAGGAGGATCTCTGTGAGTTCGAGGCCAGCCTGGTCTAAGAGCTAATTCCAGGACAGACCCCAAAGCTACAGAGAAACCCTGTCTCAAAAAACCAATAAAAAGAAGAAAAGAAAACCGGGCGGTGGTGGCGCACGCCTTTAATCCCAGCACTCGGGAGGCAGAGGCAGGCGGATCTCTGTGAGCTCGAGGCCAGCCTGGTCTACAAGAGCTAGTTCCAGGACAGGAACCAAAAAGCTACGGAGAAACCCTGTCTCGAAAAATCAAAAAANAAGAAAAGAAAAGAAAAGAAACAAAAAAATAAAATTGTAAAATTGATTTCTAAATACATTTAGCTGTAATTAATTATGAAAAACTGGTAACTTTCATAAATTAACTCCATTGTTCTCTGGATATTCCACATGGAAAAAGTGAGGAAAAATGATTTTTAAGGTTTCTGAAATTTTGTTAGAAATAACTAGATGAATTATAAGATGATACATCATCATTAATATCTTGATTAAATCCTACCTATTCTTTGCCACAACTGACAATTTTTTGTCTTTAAGAGCAAGACAGGCAATATTAACCACACAGAGAGGATAGCTACTCTTCAGTGTCTGCTTTTCTCCTGGTTAGCAGGTTGGCCCACTCTATAGGGTGACTAACAGACACAATTCTCTTTGCAGCTAGGTTATTTCTTGGCTTAGTGTCTGTATTACTAGCCCTGTTGTAATAATTTGCAGTGTCAATGAAGAGCTGTGCTTTTATCCTTAAAAGCCTTTCTTAAATTAGGTAATAATAGTTGTGCAAAGTGATTTTCTCTTTGTGACATTTTCAAACTTGCATGAAATAGACTTCAATCATACTCACCCTGTCTGTGGCCCTTTCTGGTCTTCTCAGCATTGTCTTAACACTTTCCAATTCTTTTTTTAATATTTAAAATTTTGATTTTACTTATGTGTTTAAGCAGAGTGGAGCTAGGAGTGTCAGGTACGTGTGATGTATGAGGTTTTTCCAGAAGAGAACATTCACCCTTTCCAGTTCTTCATAGTCACTGTCATAGCCACGGGCTTTCTGTTCCCTTTACATCCAACATGAGAAAGAACGGGCAATGCGTATTCTTGTGAGTCTGGTTTAAATAGTACACACAATCATCTTCAGCTTCATCTGTCTTCCTACAAATGACTTAATTTTAATAATTTTCTATCTGAGTAAAACTCCACCAGGTGTTTACTGAATTTTCTTTACCCTGTCATCCTTTGATGAGTGCATGGCATAAACCTGCAGCTTGGTGATTATGAGCAGGGTCGTGGCAAACTCGGGCCTGCAGCTATCCTTAGTGGAAGCTAGCTTTGGCTCTTCTGAATACAGTCTCAGAGTACTCTGTATATCCTTTCGTGCGTCTCTCTTCATAAGAGTCATTTCAAAGCCTGCACTTTCCGAGTTTTGATGTCCTGACGCTCCCACTTTATCCTGTACATGCTAAATTATTCAATTCTTACAACCCTTCGTGGTAGAAAATATTACAATCCTTGTTTCACGGGTGACAAAGCTGAGAAGAAAATGGGTCAGCTACTGCAGTCTCGAGCCCAGACTGACCATCTCCAGGACCTTCCCTACACATTTGTAGTGCGTACATTCTGAAAAGCATAGGTCTGTATTGCCCAGGGAGAGCGGGGTCACCACCACGAAGCCCAACAGAAGTAAAGAATGATAAATATACCCTCTGCTTCACAAGAGACATTTTCCCTAAGGGGAATCACGGAACTTTAAGGGACTTTTTGCCCTTAGTCACAAAATAGTCTCACAAGGGGGAAAAAGAGAAGGAAATAAAGAGTCTGCATTGTCTGATGACTGGGTCACCACAAGAACACATGATGAGTTGTTCCAATATTTATCGCTTACTGAACACCACTAGTCTATGTTATATGCTACTTGGTCTGGTTAAACCATCAGGATAAGTATCTTTTATTCCTGCAACCATATAGGACTTTTATGAGATATTTATGTGTTCAACTCTCCAAACATACTTGATATCCATGCCCTGTAAAAGGCAGGAAAAGAGAGGTACTGCAGGCACTTTAGAAATTTTAAGTGTCCCTCTTAACTACTAACTCTGCTCCCCAAAATGAAATTAAATCTTGATAATTAAACATTGTCACAGAACAATATTCCTGTTTTCTGTGAAGCAGGCATGATGACTTTATGGTATGCAAGAGCCCTGGACTCTTCGCTTTCTAACTGTTAGCTTTTATCCTCATCGCTTCCCCCTACTTTTGACTCCTTTTGGACTGCCCCTAGGGGAGATGCCTATAGAGTACATTTTTGATGGATTCACGCTGCTCATAAAACACACATCTCATCTCGGGTTGAGGCTTTCTTCCTGACGTTACAATGGGATATTAGCAAATGGGTTTTTATAATTATGCCGTCAGTAAGGCGTGTCTGTAGTTAAAGGAGATGATTTCGAACTCCAACTTCCTAAATCTTCTGAAGATGACTTTTTTTTCTCATTTTTCTTCTTTGAAAGGTGCATCCAGACTGGCTTTGAAATAAAGAAAACAGGGACAGAAAATAGATATACAAGCAGATGTATTTAATCATACTTACAAATCTCTCTAAAAAATAAACTAAAATCCAGGTTGAAGGTGCACAGCAACTCTTCCAGAACTCAGGGAAGAGACTGAGTGATCAAGGATTTGGGGTCACTGAGGGCTATGTGGTGAGAACCTGTCTCAGAAGACTGGGTGTCGCTCAGTCGTAGAACCCTTGCCTAGCATGTGCGGAGTCTCGAGTTATGTCTGCAGAACTACAAATAAGTAAATCGACAAACTTAGACACTGGACACCAGGTTATTAAAAAGTGCTTAGTGTTCACAGTCTTAAAACAGATGCAAGTATAATAAACCAAGTGAAAACAAATGAAAAAAAAGCTTGAGTAGATTTATAAGCAACAGCATTTCTGACCACAACATTGAAAATGTTCATAAATCAGAATTTCTTAACGGCCTTTATCCAAAAGTGATGGACAGCCAATATTTTACCAGAAGCTACAACTATGGGCATCTCTAAGCAAACTAAATGATTGATTTGCTATTGTAGAATTTTCTAAGACTAAACTGAGGAGACCAACAACTCAAGACTATGTTTTATTTTTTAGATTTTAATGTAAACAAATTAAGAGTAAGTGACAAAATATTGGAAAATACCCATCTTATATTGATTTGACATGCATGTAGATGAATAGCTATTCAATTATGTGGGTGCCTAGAATGTAACCAATTCATGTGTGTGTTTCGTGCGGGAGTATGTGAATGTATACTGCTAGTTTCATAGTTATGTTATTGATTAGTCATGAAGACGATGAATTTGGATAATGTCTACTGTTGTGTGAGACTTAAGTATGTCAAAAGCTTACACTGGCTTAGTTATTGTTTATGTGTGCTTTTGGGAATAGAGTCTTGCTTTAAAAAGGAGTCAATACCTTCATGCTTACTACCTGCTACTACGGTTTCCCAGGCATCTGAGAATATGAGGAATTGTTTGAAGTTGAGCCCAATGGCATCTTAGAACACTTCTGTCTTCTCATTCTGTTTACTATGTTAAGTTACAAGAAAACATTAAAATATTAGTTTTCTGGCAACATCCAACAGAAAAATTTTGAGAACAGGCAACATCTCCCAGGATGACTATATAACCAGCAAGAGAATATTTATGAAAGGTGAAGCGTTGTTCATCTGTAAGACTGTGTTATTAGCATCATTTAAATGTAACAGAACGGTGTCTCGGAATAATATAAGCCAGTAACGGCATTAAGGAAGCCAATGGAGCTCAACAGCTATGAAACAATAACTCAAGCAGAGTGCAAGGAATTTACCTAGAAGTTTTCTGTAGGTTATTTTATTTATTCAGTAGCAATGACCTGGGATACTGCTGCAGCTCTTGAAAGAATCAAGTATAAGGTTTGTAATGGATCCAAATGCAGCTCCCTCAAAAAACACAAGGCAAACATTTCCATGTTGCCAGCGAACACCAGCTCCCTCTAAGATCAGAGTGCTTGACCTTTTTTCCAGCTGCCAAGCAGCTTGCTACAGAGCTGCGATATCTTACCAAAGACCACCATCTGTGTGTGGCATGTGAAATAGGACACGGAGCCCTGGAGATGTGAGTTGCTGGAAATGTGGACTCCGTTTTCATTATGTTGCCATCATGTCTTCATCGGGTACCAGCTCTGCACTTAGTTCTCAATGACTTGTAAATCTATGCAGTTCTTCTCCAGGCCACCGGCTCAAACTTCCAGTAGGGCTTAGACTCACAAGCATCTGTAATCGTTGAGTTTCCACGTTCTGTTCCTGGTAACTGTGATCTGAAACCCCCAAGCCAGAGGCAGTATTGCATCCTGTTGAAACTTCCATGCACTTACTCCCAAAGAAAGTTCTGGAAAACAGGCAGTGGCAGCAGAGACTGGAGGGAGATAGATATCCACCAAATCTCCTGCTGGATTCTAAAGCTGAAGAAAATGAACGAGGAGTCGGAAAGAGGCAGGTTGTGGGCACAGCCAGTTGTCTCTACAGAACTTACAAGGGATGTGAATTAAGAGTTCATGTGGGAAAAAGAGTCGTTACTGTTATCTGTTGACCCAATTCTTAAGTGTTCACAGGATGGTAAGTGTGGCTTTAGCAAAGAGAAGAAAATACGCATAATGTGAAAAAGATTGACGATGTCGTGATGAGGCAGCTGGAGATTCTGGGGTGGTGGTGGGTGCCAATCTTGCATTCCAACCACGGTGAGCAGTATTCAAATATGTGGCAAGCTATAGAGCACCAACCTGGTTACTACCCAACTTATCAAATCCTCAGCCTGTTGGCACAATTAGGACCGTAAAACCGAAGCTTGTTAAAGGCAGCCATGCCTTTCATGAGCTCTATGATAAGGAGGTGCACAGAAGTTAAATACTGCTTCTCTTATCTCTCATCGAGGCAGACTTTACAGGGTCAACTTAGTAACCCATCATGCAGAACGTGCTGGCATGGCTTCCAAAGTGCTCACTGAGGCAAGAGCAGGTACACGGTCAGAGGGCCGACACAGTAGGCTGCCTGTGTAATAGGCTGCCTCTGAAATAGGAGCCTCTAGTTTTACACACTGACACCAACGCTCAGGGACTGGGCTGGGCTAGAGAAGAGGCCGATCTCCAGAAAGGAAGTGCTGTGTTACAGGGGAAGCATACCAACCCAAATCCCAGGCTTGGCGTCTTGAAAGCAGCACACTGCCAGCTGAGGTGGGCCTGCAGGGAGGACTGCAGCGATGTTCTGCGCACGGAAAGGTTGGTGCAAACGCTTGCCAAGGCGCTCTGGGAACTTATGCTAAGCAGGTTTGAAGGGTTCCGTTCTTTTATTATGTGTTTAAAATTTAGGTGAGCTAGGTGAACCTGCCAGTGCAGTTGGAAGTTCTACAGCTCCTGCCGCTGAGAGGAAGGGAATGCTTGGTCAGGAGGCCAGGGCAGAGGAAATCCTATCAAAATCTACATTGAATATACGTTTTTCAAAAGATTTTTTTTTTATGTGTGTGGTTTTGTGATTTGCTGTAAGAACTGGTAGTGATGGTGTTTTTAAAAGGAAGTGCTCCAAAATAAACGGATTCAGGCCATGGTTTTGGTCTGCTTTGTGTGCAGTGACATTTGTAAAAGTTATTAATGAATGCAATGTCCATATCTCCTTAAATAAAAGCCTCATAATGACAGCGATCAAGCCATGCGTTCTTTCTTTTATTAACCCTGTATTCCGGGTCCCAGAGACTTGTGATCCATTTTATTAACTATCTCCTGACCATCTGCTTAAAAATTGGCTTAATTTTTTTCCCGTTAGTGTTTTATTTATGACTTTAAGTCCTGTAACCTTCAAAGAAAGAGAAGGTTTAAGAGTTATTTCTTCCTCCTTTTTCATGTTTTAAACTTTTGATCAAACAAACCAAACTAACATTACCATTGATGGATTGACCTGGACTTTTAAGTGGCAAGAAAAGAGATATAAAAAGAAGCAAACCGTGTAAGTGCCCCCTTTGATAGTTAATGACATGCAGCAGATGGAATTCATTATTGACTTTTAAAACGAAATTGTTCTACATTATGATTTATTTATAGTTTTGCCTTTCCAAAGAAGTAATTATTACCATTAACTAGTTCAGTATTTTGTCGATCACAAAGTGTGTGTGTGTGACAATATCAGCATATATAAGATAGTTTGTCACTTAAGTCATATGATTTAATGATATTAACAGCTGTTAGTCCTCTCAAATTAGTAACAAATCGGTGGGCATCATGAACAGCTAAAAGGTTGCGTGTTTCTTTTTTTTTTTCATCTGGGTAATTTAAAATATGATTAATTCACATCATAGAACATGTTGTGTAATTCCCATTGCAGAAAGTAGAATGAGTATAATTACAAATAAACAACTGAATTTTATTTTTTTTTTAGCTCGTCACACAGATACGATGATAATCCTAATACATGCAAAATCATCAGGAAAATAGTTAGGCAGTTGCTTTCAGGCTAAACAACTATAATTTTAATCATAATTTTTAAGATTTTAAGCCACTGGGGAGGCTAATCATCACACAGCAAAGCTGAATTTCTAAGCAGTACCGAATGCTTAAACCAATTAAACTTAGTACAGACCTTAATGGTAATCAAATTATGGTCAATTTAAAAAATACACAAAAATGGGCAACTTTAGATACGATTCTATGGGTACTACCAAAACAATATGAAACTCCTTTTCAAGGCTGATGGATCGTTCATTTCATATATGAACTAGAATTTACATTTTCTGGGATAGGAAGATCTGAGATGAGCAGGATGCAGACCACATTTAAATTTTATCAAGGGTCCTGCCTGGGTCAGCTGAGCCCATTCTTGCCATCTCTCTGCCATTGCAGCCTGTGCCTGCCCCCCCCTTCTCAGAGGCCTCCTTCTCTCCATTCCTCATATCCCGTGGCAGCTCCACACACAGGCATCCTGTCCAAGTGAGTTTGCTTCCCTCCCCAGTCGTCATCCCTCTGAAACTGAAGGATGGCAATGAATATTTCATACGTATAGCACTTAAGCATCTTCTTCATTATGCATTCAGCTTCTTTGTACCTATCTATAGTCACTTAATAAATGCTTATTGATTGTCAAATAAAGTTGTATGATGACTGATTTTGAGAATTTTTATGCTCTCCTGTAATCACTACAGGTATTACCTTGAGTCTAGGATACATCTTCTAAAGCTTGCATTATTATTTTTTACTATTAAATATTATTTCACAGTGTTGGGCGTCGACCATGACATGCATTCTACTGCTGAGTTTTTTTAAAAAAAAAAGTCCTTGTGTTTTATCACACAACTAACAGCATCTTGGTTTGATAAATACAGCAGTACATATATGGATGTATATATTTTTATACTTTTTATATATATTGTATATAATATATTTTATGTTTTATATATTTTTACTTGTATAATATATACTTTATATTCAGATTTTGTAAGCCCATTGCTTCTCCTCATGTGGCTCTCTCATGGCCCGTTTTGTCTCTCTTTAATGTTCTGCACCTTCCTGGTGTATTTGTATGGTGAGTCTATTTTTCTTTATCTTTTTATTTTTTTGCCCAAAGCTCTTAAGGGAAGCCTGGAAAACATTCAGAGATTATTATTAAAAATTTAGTTGCCAGTGTTCAACTGTAATGAAATAGAAAAGGGACCATGACTTTGATACTGAAGACCAAGGCAGGCATCAGGATTCTGCTTCTTAATGTACAATAAGCAGTGTTAATTCCCATGCTCCCATCTAGAGAACAGAAACAGTATTGTTTCTTCATCACTATAAAAAAATGCTAAAAATGGTGGCCGGGGATGTGGCTCCTTTGCCTAAGATGGGCAAGGCCCTGCGTTCCATTTCCACATAACATAACGAAAGCAAACCCTAAACTGCATCTGACTGGCTTTCAGACTGTGAGAGGGCTCAGATGCTTGCGACGCACATCTAGCCTCTTGAGTTCAAGAGAAGTAGCAGCTCAACAAAGCTGTCCTTGAACCTCCAGTTGCACACATGCATCTGTCTCATAAGCATACCATACACGCATGCACATCAATAATAATTGATAAAAATATTGAAGATGAAACCGATATACGTGGGAGTGTATTTAAAGCCACCAAGTACTGTTAAATTATGATTATTAAATATTAAATAATAAATTTTAAGGATCAACATTAAGGTATTACTAGGTTCATATGTTAGAAAAAGTTAGCATGAGGAAAGAAGAAATTGTAGAATTAATTAAAAACTAATAAGAATACATTCAACTTTTCAATTATCATTGCTAATAATGATATGATCCATAAACGATTTGAAATGAAGCTGAGAACTGTGGAGTGTGCCCGCTGAGAGCCCCTCCACATCTGTCTATCCTGAATCTCAGCAGTGAGCATACAGCAGCCTCTGAGAACGTCTGTCCTTTATTGAGTTAGCAAACCACAGCCCACAGCACTCCTGGAGATTAAAAATAAAAGACACAGATTCTCCTAGTCCTTCCCTATCTTTGTTCCTTCTATTTAAGAAAGAACATGGTACTTTTTAGCGGTGAGCTTTCCTTCACTGAGACTCCCAGAACAAGGTGTTCGCGCCTGTGGTAGTGTATTAACATATACCTATCTTCTTCACTCTGACTTTCAGGAAGTCTTTGTGACAGGTTTGTTAACCCCTCATGTCGAGGAGGTGACAGTACTCTTCATGTGCTTGGTCAAAGAAAGGCAACTTTATCTGACTGTTGTTTTGGTACCCTGTGGTCCACAAAGATGTTAAATGAAACAATGAGAACACATATTTTAACAAAGGCTTTCCCCCGACAGGAAGAGTTATAGGTAGGTATAAGATAATGCTGAGTACAATTTGCAACTCACAATAGGGCTGAGCTGTCCTTCCTCTGCCCTTCTCTGTGCATCCACTGAGGGGATGTGACGCGAGGAGAAACGACTTAATGAAGTTGGTCACAAAACTTCGCCATTTGTTTACTGAGATTTTAAGGTTTCATCCTATAAATGAACCTCAGGAAAGAACACAGGTACGGACAGCTGCCTAGGAACCAAATTCTTAGGTCCTTAAATAAAAACAAAGCAAGCAAGCAAACAAAAAAAATAACCTGGTGTAGAAGTGTGTGTTTTCTGTAATATTTACTTTTTATTATACTGGATCTCACAGTTTCAAAATCATAAAGCATGACTAGAATAAATAATTGTATTGTGTTTTTAAAACAGAATATTTCAAGTCCTTCAGATGGTAGTGTTCAATAAGGATGTTTGTTTTATAGTGATGAGAAAATACAAGATTTGTTGGGGTTTTGTTTTATTTTAGGCCTTTTTTTTTTTAATGAGGGCCCTATGAAGCATATTACGCTTGCTATATGACTGAGCCCAGCATTAAACACCCAATCGTCCTGGAATTACGGGCCTGTGCCCCTGTAGATTACCTTGTAATGAGGCAAATGTTTACTGGATATGTTGTGTATGCGGATAGGCTGCTTGTAAGAGCGCGAACAGAAGGTGCCATGCTAAGGTAGATGTGGGTGGAAACTGGCCTGGATGGAGGGCGTTCGTAGTCACTAGTTGGAAAGATTATTCTCTCCTAAATTGTTTCTGCCTGTCAAAAACTTCAAAATTTTGTATATCTTCCCTGAGGTCTTTGCTTCTCATGCAGGCCATGCCTTTTCTTCTAAGGAACCGTAAATCATGCAAAAACCATGTCTTGCTATACTAAAATAGGTTCTTAATTCAAACAGAAAGATGAAGGTTTTACATATTTTGGCTGTCTTTGGTACTACTGCTTCAAGGGTACAAGATGCCAATGACTGTTTCCTTCAAGTAGATAGTTGAACATAGTCTGCCTGGTCCAGATGGTTACTCTGCCATTCACCGTGGTGGCAGGTCTCAAGCAACCAAAGGAAAAGAGGAAGATGTTTTTCCTCTGACAGTGATTAAAAAAAGCCCATGGGAGTCACAGGCTCTACCACTAACTACACTGCCCAACCCCCAGGAGTTCTTCCACGTGCTTTCAATGCAGTTAGATAGAACACTCCAGTGTCCTCCGACTACACAGAACACTGATACACAGCCAAGGCTTGTCACTGTCATATGTAAAATGTTATTTTTAAATAAGGCATAAGACTTGTGTGTGTTAGGAATACTTCTTAATATTAGCTCCCCACCGACGCAAAAATTCCCAATCAGGCCAAATCAAAAGAAGCCAAATTAAGGAATATCCAGGTTTAATGGGAGATCTGTGCTCTCGGGTGGCCCTGAGGGGGGAAACCTAGAAGCTGTGGGAACGAAACCCCTAGGAGGAAGAAAGGGGGACCATGTGTTTCTCTATTGGGGAAATCACTTACATACCCTGGGGAGTGGTCCTGACCCCACCCCCAAGGAGGGATCAGGATATGGCCTGCTGAGATTTGGAGTCCAGACCAGGACTGGGGGCTGAGATACATGCGAGGGACTGGGGCCTATGCTCCCAACTTGACATTGTGACATAGTATAAATAATGTGCACTGTGGAAAAATAAAAAAAAAAAGAAAGAAAGAAAGCAATATACGAAAATGTTTATTTAATTACTACAGTGTGCAATAATAAAGCAGAAAAGGACTATATACTTGGTAACGCCAAGTTTGGAGTCTGGGGAGAGAGGCAGTCACTAGGAACTAAAGAACCCTCTGACGAAGTCATTCTTGAAAGAAGCAAAGAATGCCGGAGACACAGGTTTCCTCCCTCAGAACTCTGCCCCACAGGATAGAACCAATTAGAAGAGATTTTTAAATTTTGTTTCGAGTGTTTTGGCTCGACACTCCAGTCAAATCAGTTACTGGATGGGCTATTGAATTTAACTTGTGGTAGAGTATCGTCTTACGCAAAAGCATCATGTAGACCATTTGAAGATCAGGTCTCCCAAACTAACTCAACCACTTCTTCGCAGGATTTAGACTACAGGGTACTAGGAATCCAGAACAATAGATCCTATTTTCCACTTCTTTATTTTTGCTAAGGTATTAGGCCAACTTTCCTGAAGGATTTAGCTGTCAACACTCAACAGTGTGGAAGGTCATTTATACCGAGCTTGTTTGGTAGGAATTACATACTGTGTGCACTTCCTGGCAGTGCCTCGCTTTGGAAAGTCAGGTTTCAGTTGGTCATTTTCTCTATCACTCCAAATCACTCTGGACTTTCCCCACCATAGCCCAAAGCCTAACAGTCTATCCAGCCCAGAGGCAGACTGCTGAGCCTCAGGTCCTGTCAGGAGAGCTTAGTGGTGGTCTCTTTATCAACAAGCCATTAAAAAGATAATAAAATGTTTAAATAAGAAAGGCTAAGAAGAAAATAATAGAGTAATGTGATTGCCTGAGGCAGTAGGTGGGAGTGGTGTAATTAGTTTGGGTAATGATGGGGCGTCTCTGAGAAGGTGTCATTACAGCTATAGCTCAGGATAGGAAGGGGGCGACAGGAAAGGGTCTCACAGAAGAGCAAGGCTGGTGTTGAGAAGGGCCTTGGGATGGAAGTGAATTAGCTGTTTTCAACCAATAGAAGTGTCTTAGTTAAGGTTTCTTCTGCTGTGGAGAGGCAACTGTTATAACAGAAAACATTTAATTGGGGCCGGTTTACAGTTTGGAGGTTTAGTCCATGATTATCATGGTGGGAAGCGTGGCTGCAGGCAGTTGCTGGAGAGGCAGGCAGAAGCATGAGAGAGTGAGCCACTTGGGCCCAGCTTGAGCTTCTAAAACCTCAAAGCTCATCCCCAGTGACACACTTTCTCCAGAAGAGCACACAAGGCAACAGTGCCTAGCCCTTTCAAATACTGCCACTCCCTATGAACCTACGGGACCATCCATTTTGATTCAAACTACCACAGGAAGAACAGCCAGTGAGGTTAGTGAAGGAGTACAGAATCACTTCTTAACACTCAGAACTGACCCTCACCTACGCCCACAGCACTGGCTGCCCCTTAGGTGTGTTCATCTGTAAATAGGATGATTATTTGTAACAGTAGACAACTTGAATTTGCTGTATGCTGCGTAATGGATAGCATCGGCTAAATAATCTTTCATTTTACTTCAAGTTTCATGAAGTTCTTGCGATGTGCACCAGGCTACAAATATTTCATTGTTGTTATCATACATAAATAAAGGCCCACTTCAAACGGTCTCGGAGATGGAGTCCTCCTACAGCTACACAAAGCAGCTCTGGCTCTCCGTACACACTCTACATTGTTGAAGCCTTGAAACCTTCCTTTCACCCAGATTTGAAATGCACTCGTGGCTTTAATATTGAAGAACTTACCATTGTTCAAAAAAGAAAATAAAAACTGCTACAATGAATGGAAGACCAAATCATGTCAGTCAGAGCTATATAGCCATGCTACATATTCGTCCTTTATATTTTAATTGCTAGAAATAAGCCACTGTGAAGAAGTATATTACAGGCTGTCTCAGCCCGTTAACTAAAACCCCTTTGTGTAATGGTGGAAGTGGGGTGCAGGTGCCTGTGCAAGTCTAGAGGCCAGAGGAGGATATCAGATACCCTGGTCTGTCACCCTTCACCCTAAGCTGCTGAGACAGGCTCTCTCCATCAGCCTGAAGCTAGACTGGTGGCCTAGCCCTAGCTCCTATCTCAGCACCTATGGGACTGGAGTTCCAGGCACACAGGTGGCCACACCCAGCCTTTAATATGAGTGCTGGGATACAAACTCAACTTCTGACTCCTGTGCAGTAAACATTCTCACCCACTAAGCCATCTCCAGCTCAGAAAACTCCTTTTGTAGAGAAAGAAAACAAGGTATTTTTGACATTCGTTTCCAAAAGTTAGGCTCAGCCAATGCTTTTTATTGATTTTTGTCAACCTCTGTATAACAAAGCCTTGACTGGAATTTGGTGGTTTTTCTAATTCAGTCCTTTTCAAGTTTGTTTGTTTGTTTATTTGTTTGAGACAGGGTTTCTCTGTGTAACAGCCTCTGCTCTCCTGGAACTCACTGTGTAGACCAGGCTGGCCTTGAACTCACAGAGACCCACCTGCCTCTGCCTCCCAACTGCTGGGATTAAACCCACCACCCAGCCTTCCTCTCTATGTTTTTACGTTGATGGACTTCTGCTGTTGCCTCTCATTTCTTTACTGGTTTACTTACTACTTACTTCACCTGGTAATGAAATCTTTGTTATAAATAGCTTTCAAAATAGCTCATTTTCTTACTTTGTTTTGAGTACTCATTTATTAAACTTAAGACAAAAATGTGAGGATTTTATTCTAATTTCTTTTCTGCTGTTCTGCTGAGACACCCACTTGAAAAAAATCTGTCAATCTGGCCTACTATTTTAGCATTTTATAGCATATTTATAGGTCCTTGTAATCGTTCCTTTTTCAAACCACTATTACAAGAGCTTAAACATGGAGATCTTGTAGTTTTCGTCGCTAAAAATTGGGACACATTTTTTCTAACACATTGGATAAATTTAATGCTTCATGATTTAGAAAATCACTTTCAGTATATTTACAGTGGATGTACATGCACAGCACCAAGTAAGTGTGGATGCACATCCAAGCACCAAGTGCACACAGATACACATATACAGCCCAAACTACACGTAGATGTCACATAAACAACTTGAGTCAAAAGATCATGGCAGTTTCATCAAAATGATCAGAGGCATGTCAGAAAGGAGGAGAGTTCGGGACTGACATGCGGAGATTTCAAAAGACAACTTAATTTCTCCTGTGGTGTCTCTGCAGGTCCTGCTGGGTTAGCAGAAGGAAACAGTCCTTCCACACAATCCAGCTTCTTCACATTTTAAAGGTTCTCCAGTGTCTTTTGCCTTTCAGACCCAGCGTCTTATGGTGATTCTCTCCACAAAACAGCTGTAAGGGACTGTGAAAGCTCTCGGCTGATGCTGTAAGAGAAGCCTGCATCCATGTGTGAATGAGAACCTGTGCTGTTGTGTAGACCTCCATGGCAGGTGTTTGATTGACTATTCTTGAATCACCATGGTATCACCATTGTGGAAAGATGGCAAAAATGATCGTGTTGGCAGGCTTCCCAAACACTTCTTTCTGTTGCTTTCCAGCAACTAAGAAACAGCCTACTGATATTTAGCTCTTCTATTTCAATCGAGGAGCTTAGCTTACTTACGTCTTGATTTTTAAGGGACAATTCAGACCTCATGCCAATCAGTAGTAGTAGAAACCAATTCAGAAGTACCATTGCTGATGGGGGTTCTGGTTAACGGAAGCATTTGGGACATGAGTCCTGTCTTAGGTACTTTGTTTTTATATTCTTGAGATAAGACACCATGATCCAGGAAATTATAAAGGGAAATGCTTAATTTGGGGTTCACAGTTCAAGAGGGTTCGAGCTTAAGACCACCATGAGAGGGAACATGCTGACAAGCAGGCAGACATGGCACTGGAGCTGTTAGCTGAAGGCTTCCATCTTTTTCCAAAAGCACGAGGCAGAGAAAGCTAAACAGAAATGTCCTGGGCTTTTGAAACCCCAAAGCCCACACCCACTGACATCTCTTCCAAACAGTCCACACCTCCAAGTCCTCCCCAAATAGTTTCACCAACCAAGGACCTAGTATTTAAACCATAGGAGCCCATGGGGGTCATTCTCACTCAAACTACCAGGAGCCCTGATGTGTTTTCCATACCAGGACGATCATTAGGAAAGGTGGATGTCTGCATGACATTTCCAAAGTATAGTATTCCACATAGAAATCCCCCACACCTGCTCTCACACAGAACGACTTTATATATATATAGCAACTCCTTCCTCCTGTCTCCCACTGCCCTCTGATCCTTTGGACACATAGCTCAGTGATTTTTCTCCCTCAAGACTCCTTCAAGCTCTCCCACTACCTCTTTTCACATGATCTACATGCTTCATCATGATTTCCGCAGGTTTTTATGTTTGGTGATCTGTCTTCCTAAAATACTGTCAAAAAGTATTCTATGTGTTACTGTAAGGGATCAATTAGAAAATCAGTCAAAGAATAAATCATATCATCAACGTCTTTTGAGAACTTATCTTTTTCCTGGTGCCAGGGTCTGGTCTGGTTGCTTCTGTGTAGTCTTTCATTAATATCGCACACCCCATGAAACACAGAAGTTTTTCATAAACTCTATTTTACAAATAAAATTATTTTTAAAAAAAACATATTTGAAAAAGCTGGGCAAATCACCCAAGGTCACATCTATAGTTAGAAACAGTGTTGTAATTTTATCTCTCCAACTCTGAGGCTGATGGGTTTATAGATCTTACTGCTGTCTGGCACCCTGCCTTGTGTACACTTCCACTTATTAAATATTCATTTCTAGAACCACATTAACATAAAACTTACAATGTTTAGGAAAAAATTTTTCTTTTTCCCCTTGTCCCCCCAAGGTGAGGTGAGCCACCACTTCACTGGTTCTCTGGAGATGCTGAGTCTTCATCTACTCTCTCTTCAGCCATCCTCGCCTTCACCGTGCCGCAGTGTGACCATGAGTGTGTTTTTATAGTTGTCATCTGTGGGCAGTCCTGTTGGTATGGATGCTTATCTCCCCTGGCTTTGCCTCCTCGGAGCTAAGCACCGGGCACAGCACCCAGCACGTGCTAAACAGTTGCAGGGTGAGGCAGGTTTAATTATGTCTTGAAGTATGCGGTACTCCCTTTAGTGATGAATTGCCGCTTCTGTGCTGTGTGGGGCTTCACTCCCAGGCCAACCAACTCTCAGCAAGATTGCGGGGAAAGAGCACAGCCAGAGTTAAGAAGTGAATGGGCTATCAGAGAACTATCAAAGTGGCCTTCCGACATCATTCCTTTTTTCTCTCCAGTGAACAAAGAGATTCTTTCACCCAAGAGAGAAAAGATGGATGAGCAAAAGCCAAACTTTAAAACAATAAAGTAAAATAAAAACCTTCTTTAAAAAATGGTAATCCCAATTCCCCATTTTACTCAGGAGTTCTTGTGGACTGGGGAAAATGTATAGCACTTTCCTATCCAAACAATTAAAATGAGAAGGATTTAATTTGTAAAAGTCGTATCTCGAAAAAGGTGCAGTCACACCTTTTATTCTCCACTAATACTTGGTTTTATCTATTTTTCTCTTTTGCTCATCTATTGTTACTTTAAATGACATTTTACAATCATATCAACACTCACAGAACTTCTAGGAGGCTAGAGGATGCACAAACCGTCCTAAATTTTATCATCTAAAAGCAGGAGAGAAATCAACCGATAAGCACAAGGCCACTCAGTGAGTCAGCAAAGGCTCTCGGACTGGAGCGTTGATCTTCTGTCCTCTGGTCCAGGGTCCTAGATATCCACCCGATCCTTGTTCCCTGAACAGACAGTGGTCAACTGACAAAGCAAACAGTTATTGTCACTGTCTTTATTACAGTTTTCATGTCTATTAGCATTTAAAAACTCAGAAGCACATGTTTGCTTTTAATTATATATTGCTATGTCAAGTAGTACAGATGCAATTTAATGATGAATATCATCCCTTAAAGAGCTTCCATATGTCAAAAGTATGTTATCAATTGTAAAGCACATGAATAGTCACTGTTCTTCATAATCCCACTGAGGAGGAATGCAAACGTTTTTAATACTGTTTTAGAGAGAACAAAACAATTGAGTAGTAGTATCCCCCATTCATTCTCGGGTGGTATTTAGTACTGCTATGAAGAAAGTTACAGTGTGAAGTAATGTAATAGTTAACAGGACTGAAATACAGGATAGTATGTCTATAAATAACAATCTTAGTCTTCAAAGAACTTCATGCATCTGTCTAGGAATTTATAGATGAGCCCTAAAAGTTTAATTCGGTTCCCTTGTCTCCTGTTATAGACAGAAGTTACTTCAAAGCAGTAAACTTCAAAATAGTTAAGGCATCAATTCCTTGGATGTTATTACTTCATCTACAGTGCTGGGAACATATTGTGCCCTTGGCCTCCAAGGTTATTGCAACAATTAATGGCATACAAAAATGGAATAACTGTTAGAGTCACGAGACTAAAAATCCTCCCCATTGTGAAATCTAACACCCCCATCCTTCCATCTCCCACTCCCATCTAAGAAAATGGGCACAGGAACGGAAGCTTCTATGTCTGTGAGCCTCACATAGGAGTCTCTAAACCAAGTCTCTCTCAAGTTGGCTCCACTATTATTCTGTTTTGGGATATATTATGCTGTTGTTTAGATACTGGGTAGTTGGGGACATGTGTGTTCTTATCCTTGATAGACACAAGACTGATATGCACTAGGGTAGAATACAGAGAACTTTAGATAGCACAGAAGAGGAAGCAACTTGATGGTAGATAAGAAAAGAGGAAGCATGGGGAGGCATATTTATTATTAACTAGAACTTTTCATTTGCTAGATCTCTCATTGTTAAATATCCGCTGTATATTTAAGTTGTAGAATTACCAATACGCGTTCCTTATTTTTAATGGGATTCTAATTCTAGGACTCTTCTTTAATTCCAGGCAGCTCTTGCCCATGGCCATCACACCTTGCTTTATGTTGTGCTCCTACCTGCCCTAGTGGGTTGCAGAGCAGGAAGTGAGGAAGCTCATGGGACTGTTTGGGGTGGCAGGGAATCGGGGAGCTGTTACTTGGAATGGAGACAACTAAACGTTAAAGATGAATTAAATATGTCTAATACTGGTTCGGTGAAGACGGATCAGGAGAGCAGGGTACTTTGGGGACAGAGAGGGGTAGAATGGAGACAGGAAGGTTGTTGGTGGGATCGCTGAATGAGTTCTCTGTACTTTGGAAGCTACTGAAACATTTTGACATTTTAGTTCTTTTCTTGATTTCCACATCTGCATAAGTAGAACATATCTCTTCTCATAAATATCACATAACTACGTGACCACAAATAGACAATTGCAACTTCTGGTTTTCTAAAATGTCACAACTTTTAAATAAATTCATAGTAACCATGCAAAGCATAAAGTTTCATTATGACATTTCTATATATTGATATAACATACTTTGATTATTTTCACCCCACAATTACTATCACTTCTCCCCCTCTTCTTTCTTTGTTTCATATCTTCAATAGTCCTTCTTCAACCTCCATGTCTTCTTCTTCCTAGAGTCTACATGACAGCAAAGACATCATGCAAGTTTGGGGTGGGGGCTTCTTCTGCTTAGCACAGTGATCTCCAGTTCCATACATTTTCCTGGGAATGATATAGCTTAGCTCTTCTCTGTGGCTGGATGAATGTCAATTGTATTTATACGTATACCACATTGTTTTTCCATCTAGGCTGGAGTCATGACTTACTATTTTCAGCAGTGCCGTGGTAAACATGGATGTGCAGATTCCCTTAAGCAAGCTGGCCTTGTTCTTAGGGGTATAGACCATTTATTGGAGTCAGTGGGTCACAGTATAGTTCTAATTTTAATTTTTGAGGAAGCTCTCCACTGATGGCCACCGTGCAGAATTAAGTCTGCGCTCACCAACGGGCATTAGCAACAGTTCCTTCTTCTCCTGGTTTTCACAGCATGTATTCACATTTCCCTCAAGTGACTGTTGCTAGCTTTATGTGAGGATGCTAGTCAACTTAACTAAGTGCATAAGAATGGGATTTCAAATTGCAAAACAATCCAAAGTCTTCAGAAATATTCACCCTTAAACTGCTTGTGCGTTTTATTTTTCATTTGTTAGTTAGTGGTTTTAACCAAAAATGTAGCAGAAGATATTTGTGGGAGTTTAAATACTCCACAGTTCTGAGCTTAGTTCTGGCCCTCATAGAGAACATTCAATCAGTATTTACTGAATAGCTATTATTATTTTGTAATGAGCTGAATTGAGTCATTAAAGATCATAACCATAAAGAAATATTGTGTCTAATAAGATTGTATAAACATTTGGTGATTTTCAACACAAACAGACACATGGAATATAGTGCTAATGTTGTCATTTAATTATTAACTGAAAAAAAAATCCCATCAGTGAAGCCCTGGGACAATCTTCTGAGCAAACTACCAACTCTAATGTTTATTATGGTGTGCCCTGTACAACGACAGCCTCGTTAGGATGCAATGCCAAAGATATGCTGAATGCTTAGTCTGGAGATGAAAATAAAACCAGAGTCCCTGGGAAATTTGTTTATATCCTAGAAAAGAAGGTTATCGGTATTCATTGAGAAATTAGTATTGATAAAGTCCCCAAACCAAATCACAGGCTAGAAAAATAGGCTTCCTAGAAAATGTGGAAGGAAAAAAGATATAAAACCCATCTAATTAGATACACCTTTCAGATTTTAGTAAAACACATTGAAGAGATAAGATAGTGAGTTCTGAGGCTAGGATCAAACAGACCCTACTCTATATGTCTTGTAGGTTTATCTTCACAATTCCATATATTGCTTGAGCATTTAATCATTAAAATGCTTGCTGATTTTCTCAAATGGTTGAATTTTTTAAACAAATCTGGCCTAAGATCATAATATGTTTTAAAAATATTTTGTCTCTGAGTAATTATATTCCATCTAGTTTCTTCTATGTTTGGCTTTTATCAATAATTCCAGACAAAATGCATCCAAATGTCTGTAAATAAAACAAGTCGTCAAAAACTAATGTTATCTAAATTTAGATGTGCTTCCTTTGTTGGCTAGTGCTTATTCTAGATTCATCTGGATGTTGGCTTCAGTGTGAGATCGAGATCGAATGGAAGGATGATAGGTGGTGAGGGATGGACAGATAAAGAAGAAAATGAAACACTGGATATGCTGCCCTCTTTTCATTTAAAACTTTGTTTCCCTCTGTCATTGTAATGACGTAGTCTGCCTATAATCTCAAGTTCTTCTTCACTCATATGTCATATGCAAATTCTATAATCTACAGACTATGCAATGGTAAACTGTACAGCGCTTTGATGATTGAGTGCCCGCATTCTAGTCTATGGCCACGTGGAAGTCTACCATCAACCGTTTCCCTTTGGTCTTAGTAGTCCTTGTTAATTCTAACTTCCTATGTTCCCCTCCATAATATTATACTAAGAAAATAACCTACAGAACAAATATGTTCACAGATGTAAGTAAAGGATGGATTTACAAGTCAGGGCTTCACCTTGTAATTGCAGGGTTCATGTTCACGTCAGTCATCTGCTGTGTTTATAAAGTCAAAGTCAATCACAAAGTTCAGAATGCATGGCACTATCGAGTATTATCTTCAGCCTCCTTCCACAGTAGTTTAGAGTTCATCAAATAACAAGATATTAGTGGCAGGAGGTGTCTCACCAAACTGAACTGGCCTATTCCATAAATATAAGGAAATTCTGAGGCTGAGAAGTTCGGTAATCTCTTTCAAAGTTACAAACCTAAGCTTTCTGTTCCCATCCAAACTGCATTTCTGTTGACACCTAGAAGGCCATGTCTTTTCTATGGGTTGATATTTGTCTTATATTTATGTGATTAAACAGCAAACTCCCTTGGTGTTTTCTCCTTCTGCTGGTTGTTTCTGGAACACTTTGCATTGTATTTTTTATTATTTAAATTTTATGATGAACTACTGAAAACTTGGGTGAGCTTCTGAAATAACGTGAAAGGAGAATTAAGACATGAAAAGTAGAACATCCAAAAGCTTAGAATTTATAATTTAAGATTCTCCCAGTTTTGTAATATGTGCTGCACAGAAGCGAGGAAGAGCGCTACCTAATTATAGTTGAACCTAAAATGGACAAAGAGTTGAAACACTAGTCTTCAAAAAAGTGCTGTAACAACTGAAATTTTTGAAGGAAAAGGGTTTCAGAATCACCAATAAGAACAACATGCGTCCATTGGACACTTGCCATGTGTATGTCTTCATGGTAACCATCTAGAGTAGAAATGACCATTTCATCCGTTCCGAGGTAAAGACACAAAATTATGGAACTGTCCATGCATGGTTTAAGGTGACACACGTAAGAAGTGAGGGAGAGAGAAACTGAATCATAGACATCTGTGCTAGAGCCTGCTACACTACAGTCACTAGAAAGGCAGAGGAACTGGGATCCCACAGAAGGAATAGCTCACTGAGCCACACAACTCCGTAAGATATTTGAAGCAAGTGAGTCTGAATCATTTCGAGCTTTACGTTATTACTTATACAGGAAGAGCAGTTTTGAAGAAAAATAAGTTAAATAATAAATACCACATGGAAGAAAACATGCAAAAACAGGACATGGGGCATAGCCCGGAATAACTGGCCCATTGCAAGGGGCATGCAATGAAGAAGTCCAATGAGGTTTTTGCTAGTCATTGCTTTGAAGTGTTCAACGCTTTAACCCAGCGTGTTTAGGGCCACAGGAAGATTGTCAATGGTGTAGCATAACTGGTTTTTACCAGCCTCCACTGAATCTTTCTTTTGGGTGGAGTGGGAGGGGCTCAAGACAGGGTTTCTCTGTGTAACAGTCCTGGCTGTCTTGGAATTCATGGTGTAGACAAGGCTGGCCTAGAACTCATAAAAATCTGCCTACCTCTGTCTCCCAAGTGTTAGAATTAAAGGCATGTGCCATCACTTCCTGGCTGCCTCCACTGAATCTTGAGATCATCAACTGATTAATTTACAACAGGAGGTTGGGAAACACTGGTCTTAATAACTAGAGATGTAAGCTTTTGTAATATGGACCTGTTGGGCGAGTTAAGCAACAGACTACAAAAATGCATTTTAGTCAATAAAGAATTTTGGCCAAGGGTTAGCTATTAAATTCTGCCATAGGACAACAACATTTCATTAAGTATTATAATGACATTTTAAAATGAATTCCCAAATCTTTGAAGTTTAGACACACATACATAAGCACAAGTGTCTGGAGTTTCCCTTAGGATGTCTCAGCAGAGAAAATAACGGTAAAGTTATGCAAACACGGCCAAACTTTAAAAATTAATGAGCATTGGCTATTCTATTCTGCTACTTTTGGGTGTGTCGGAATTTTCCATAAACTTGTTTAAAGACTGAAAGGATAAGTTTTATAAACAGAGGTAAAGGAGAATTTTCATATAGTATAGATGGCTAGTCATTTAATTCCAGGAATCTTTCTTTAAAAATTTTAAATACAGGGCAATTCATTTGGTCTGGGGCGATTTTAGACATCATTCTGTTGAAAGGACTTACAAATCTGTCAAGCATCCTTCCTCAAGATGATTCCATGGTAGGTGTTATATTCTGTATGTGTAAGCTGTGGGTTTGGAATTTATGGCACATTTACAACGTGCACATTAGTACTGTGATGATGTGTCTGAGCCTGCATCTTTTCTCACGGCACGCCTTCCTGGCACTTCCCTTTAGTGGCTCACTGATGGCCTGCTGGGCTACCTACTCATTGAAAGCAAGAATTTACTAGAGAGTTGTGAACTGATTCCATTCTTCTGAGTACAGCCTAAGGCCTTTGAAGTATGTGACCACTTGGGAACCTTTATGCTGGCGTGTATTTGTCATATAGAAAGACACGCCAATTAACAGCATATAAATCCCTCACTGTACTTGCTCACCGTAAAGTGTATCATATTTTTCTTTCTTGACAAAGAGTTGCCAAAAAATTCCACAAGTTATTAAAAAAACAAACGCCCTTCAACTTATTATATGACTGTGTTTATGGTGGTACATTTATAGAGTCACAGGCTTTTTCCAGAGAAACTGAGAGCAGTTCTCAAAGACCAGAAAATAAATGCATCTAGCATCCCCAGAGGTGGACACCATACTGCCTGCATGTGAATCTGAGTCAGCAGACCAGCATGGATTGGCTCCCAGAATCCCCAATACAAGCAGGCCTCTGTATGAGACTACATAGAGTTTAGACTTAGAGGAATAAGCTAGAAGATCAAAGTTTTTATTTAGACAAATATAGGTTAGAAGAAATAAAATGGAAATGAGCAGGCCAGGAGAGAAAACATTGCCTCCAACTCTGAGGCAGAATTGCTGATACGCGGTGCTGCCTCTACGAAGTAGGCGTGCCAACCACTACCAGCTTCCTACTGCAGGAAGGCACATTCGTAGATGTGAACGTTTTTCAGCTTTGTAAACAGTTGGTTTTTTTTCCTCCCTCTTACGTATTGTCCCAGTGGATGTCCGGTTCATAGCCTCTCTCTGATCCTTTGACAAGAATAACCCCCGTCTAATATTCTCTCTTTCTCGTTAGGCCCAAGTACAAGCAAAATCTGGAAGTCAGTTATGATCATTCCTTTGGCATTCTACAAGCATGTTCCATGCAACCCTCTGCCCCTCAGTTGCCTGCTGTGTGGCACACTGTTCTAATTTTCACAGAGGAAACTGTAATTAGAATATTTATCATTGTGAATATCTTTGCTACTCTTAAAATTATTATAAAATACCGCAATATTTTGAGACTGAACATGTTTCTGCTACTGCAGGTGGATTTGAGAGGGAGAATTTATAGTTTCAAAGTTTAAAGATTCAAAGTAATAAATACCATATATCAGCAATCATATTTCCTTTTTCTATTTGAAAAATCATTACAGCTAAATAAAAATCTTATATATATATATAAAACATATAAGTGAGCACTTTGTGTGTACAACTAGATGGGTTCTACGTAGAAATAACTAATAATACAATACGGTTCAAGACTCATCTTTCAAAACAAGATAAAGACTGAGGCATAAAAATGAACACATGTTAAATACTGGATTTCCCTTCTTACTGGGAAAGCCAGTAACATTGCAGGCAATTCAGAGGACTACCCATAAAATGGGCCTATTTGTAGGTGGAGACTATTGCTGTGAACATGCAGGTGGAAACACGTTTTTCTACTGCTGGGGAAAGTCACTCCACTGTTTTTGGACAGAGTTTGCATAGGTAAGAATGTGTTTACTTGCAGACCAGAATAACTTTGTATTGTTATTAGCAATGCAAAGAACAGAATAATAAATTGGGTCCTACAGAATCTAAATCCTATGACCTACAGCAGCACACTCTGGTTTCAAGTACAAATGCTTTTTAACCAACTGTACTAAATCCCTAAGTACACAGACTCCCTACTGCGGACATTTAAAGTCCGGGCCCCTCAGGCTTTCCAGTCAATCCTTTTCCAGCATTTCTGTTGTCTAGCCTAGGACCCACATGCCCTACTTAATTTAGCTAAAATAAATGACATATTCCGAAATTCTAATACTCTGTCAAGCCATTCATAAATTGTCATCTCTTTCCAGATTCTGTGATGTGCTTTATCAGCTCTAGCTAGGAAATCCTGTCCCAATTAGATACGATGTTTCTAATTAGTTGAGTTTAATGATGGAATACCTATGACTGTGCTTTTGCTTGGTCTTTGGATGATTTGCTAAAGGAACTTAGTCAAAAACGCTGACCGAGAAAGGATATGTAAAAGCTGAAGGTAACATAAATGGGATTTACAAGTCCACGATGGAATGGTGGTTAGTTTAAAACTAACTTCCTAAATATTCAGAACAGTTCCTTTTTCTACCGTCATCCTTTGGTTAATTACAAGGAGAGCTTCATCTCAACAGGGGCTTCAAAGTCTTGAGAAGGTGGAGGGAGGCAAACAGGGGCGTGACTAGAATATTTCATATGCCCAGCATGGATTAAGGCAGGTTTCAAAGTATGGCAACTTGTCTAGGCTTGAATAGGATGTTTATGTGATTGCTCAAGACTCTTAAAATAAGATGGGGGTTTTAAGGTAGTATTCATTCAAAGATGTCCAGAGTTCTCTTTGATTGATGCTTTATCCTGAGAGCTGATACCTTCAGAATGTTCCTAGATGATCCACAAGGCATGAAAGTAGTAGAGAAATATTGATGGAGACACTTACAGTGGTTCCTATTCGCAAAGACCAGCACATCAAGGAACAGAACAGTGTATTGTGAGACATCACCAAGGCAGTCCACAGCCACTGTGCACTGGGCACATAATAACCTTCCTGCCATCCTCACAGGCAGGGATGCCGTGGTTGTGAATCTCTTTCCTTAGTCTTCTAGTACGCCAAGGAAAAGGCACTGGGGTTAGCACACCCCTCTGTGTCCTTTATCTGTTACAGAACTAATACCCCTAGGACCCAAACGTTGACTTTTATATGTATGTGACAAGCAACATCAAACTGCAGGGAAATGGCAATCATAGTCCTGTTATTACTGGGTGTGGCCCACAAAAATATGAAGTCATACATTTCCTTTAGCTCTATTTTAGGTTTCCATGTCATAGTTTGAATCCCTGTGTGTTTGGTCCACTCAGGTCTTAAACGTGTGGATACTAATTAGCTGGTGGACTAATTCCCTTCTGTTCTGATGATGGTTTCATCAAAGTGCTAGCCTCATATTCTGTTGATGAACTTATCACTGAGTTGTCTGTTGGGAGGCAGAAGTTTTTGGAGGAAGCAGGTTACTGAGCTGTGTTTTATTTCCCTCCCTCCTTCTTCCCCTCTTTGTCTCCCCCTCCTCCTCTCTCATCTTTCCTCCCCTCCCCCTTGTCTGTCTCCTTTCTTTCTTTCATCTGCCTCCTTCTCCTTTCATCTTCCATGGAAATGAGTGACTTCGGTCCACACATATCTGTATCCCAATGTCCCTTCTTCCCCACAATCCACAAACAATCCAAGAAACTAGGAACCAACATCTGAAAATTGAAGCCAAATAAACATTTTCTTTGTTTTTTTTTTGTGTGTGTGTAATTTTTGTTTTCACAACAACAGGAAGCTGAAACAGTTAATGCTAACTGGGATCTTAAGGGTGGGTGGCCAGACCTTGGGATGGAGCTCTTTTATGTCTGTTATTAATTTTTCAGAATAAGCATAGCAATAGTTTTCTCCATGGCACGTCATATATACTTTATTTTTGCTGATTCTCTTCTGGACTTCTTTCCCTGTTCCCAACCCCACCCCTACTGCTCTCCTTTCTTCTCCCATTAACCACCCTCCTTCTGGATGGAACCTGTATTGGGTTCTTTTTCATTTTATTCAAAACTCATGGTTAGATCTTTTTGGGGGGAAGTAATTAGTGTAACACCTTTAAAACACAGTAACCCTCTGTCTAAAAATAACATACACACTCACACGCATACAGCATACACACACACACTCACACATACAAACACATACACCATACACACATTCATGTGTACACACTCATACACACACACACACATACACACACAGAGAAACTGAATAGCAAGTAACTTTTACTTTGAGAAAAGAATTCAAGCTGTAACATTTTATGGCACAATCATCAATTACTTTGCAAATCAATTTTCTGAAGTCTGTTAAAATGGATATATTAAGGTTACATCTGCTAAAACAAATTTAATCTTTTGAAGTTCAAATTCTACCATAAGAAAATGTTTAAACACAAATTCGTAAAGAAATGGTTTTTAAAATGTTAACCAAATACACACCATATTTAAACATAATATTTGCAAGAATACCCAACCTACTTTTACAAGTTCCCAAATCAAACTAAAATATATGCATAAAACAATGCTAGATCTACTTAGCCTTAATCATGACAAGCTACTATCCACTTTCTGTAAAATAGCAAAGATTAAATTCATTCCAAATTTCATTAGCGTTTTAAGAAAACGTGTGTGGACGGCAATATAACTTTAGAGCTATTAAATACGTGCTATCATATCAATAATGTTCACATGCAATGTTGGTTACTAGCTAAAGAAGCATCACCCTGCTAGCAATAAGCTACTTCACACGCAGCTCTCTTCTCCCTTTAACATATGGGCATATATCACACCTCCTTTCTCAGTCCCAGATTCCTCCGTGCTAATTGCAGCCAAGTTCAACTGGTGTAAAGAGGACTTCAGAGATGGGATGTCTGAAATGGAACCACAAAGCTATTAGGGAAAATGTACTTGAGGCTGGAAGAGCAAGCACAGGCAGACACGTTTTAAGCTAGCAGCAATCCGCTCCCCTCACTATCCCTGTGAAGTGAGTACCAAGGCCAGCAGAAGAAGGCTCTCTACGCGTGGAGCACATCAAGTGCAAGTGTTAAGGATGTTAGATAATGTGACCAGATGCAGGATAAAATAAGCCTTTTTTTTTAAAACATGTTATGAAAGATCCCCAGGGACATGATGTATTTGAGAGAAGATTTCATCTTTCCCAATGTCTCCTCAACCAGTATTTTCAATGTGGGCTCTGTTGACCTTGGAATCTGGACACTGATGGGACATCTTGAGCATTGTGACATTGTTGGTAGCATCCTTGGCCTCAACCTAGTGTATTCCACATAGTATGCCCTTGCTTTAGCAGACATTGTCAACTTATCCCTATGGGTAGGGTTGCCAGATCTAATAAGCAAAATGAGGGGACACCTAGGTAAATCTGAATCCCAGACAAACAGCAAGTGACATTTTTGGCATAGATATAATCCGTATAAATTCCATTTATCTGAAATATACCTTTAGTTGAGCCACATAACCATCCATGAACCCTACTTGGGTAGAGAGTGAAATATTGTACCTGAAAACCCCATGTGTTATATGTGTCAATCAGTTCAAAGAGAACACATGGGGACACTTGATTGACCCACCATCTCCTTCAGGGATTTCCAGGAAGCCTCCTGGTTACACAGGGCAGCTCTATGACCTTCTTCACAGAGACAGTGTGCGTTGTGCTTGAATCAATGTGTGAAAAACACTTAGTGCAAAGGCTTGCATAGGAAACCATGCATCTTTATTGCTTTATCCAGCGATTCTTCAGGAGATATTGTCACGATATTTACTCTTCTCTGGAGTACAGTTTCATAAACAAGATAGGAAGCTACAATGGACCCAGCAGGAAGCCTCTAAAACTCATCTGTGCATTGACATCAGCTGAGACATTTCCTACTGGCTCTCTGTATCCAACAAGAGACACGTCCGCATTTCAAGGGTGTGGGTGTGGCCTGACTCTAGGGATTTTCAAAACTTGTCTGGAGTCCAAGAAAATGTAGCCGAGGCTGAGTAGTCAGAGAAAATGTGTCACATAATAGTGGGGCGTTTGCGGGGAAGAGAAGGACGTTAGCTTTGTTCTTTCCGACTTGGGGGCTGTAGGAAGCATCTGGGCCAAATGCGGGGAGCAGAAACAATTATTTCTTTCATTCACTCCACAAATACATATCCGAGTGCCAGACCATATTCTCAATAGGAGGGGAAATCTCTGCTCTCATTATAATCCTATAGAAAGGCAGGAAATAAACAGGAGGTATTTTAATCTAATTTGAAAGTCTAAAACTAGGAGAAGTCAGCGCCAGCCCTGAGCAAGCTCTCCAAAGGTCATGAGAAAGGGAAATGGGAAGAAAATAATGCAATTTGACAAGATCTTTGCTGAACTTTGCACTTAAAAGTAACATAAACAGGAATGGCATATTGTCAGGTACAAACCATCAATGGTGGCAGAAAACTCTTCAGTGAGAGTCAGCAAGGCCTCTTGTGAGGCTGTAAGTATGTGGCAGGAACTCACTAGTGGGGAATCACACACTAACACTGGACAGGCAGGCCAGGGAGGAATCTCTTTTGGGGAAGCTGTACATTGTTTACAGGTTGTTAGAAGGTCAAGGTTTAATTCCCAAGCACTCTCTTCTTCTAATCCCCAACAAGGAACTGAATGAAGAAGAGAAGAGCTAGGCTATAGGGATACACAAGCTAAGACTGATGAGGATGTGCGTCCAGGATCCCCACATTATATGAATGCCAACTCCTTGACCCAGGAAACTGAGTTACTGAGAAATTTCATAGGTGGCCACAGAACCATAGACCTTTTGGCAATACAGTTTGAGGAATTGTGATGTATTTGGAAAACATATACCGTGTCTTATAACAAACACGTGAATTTTGTAAACAAACATAACTAAAAACTTCATATTTTCTGATTGTAAAACTATTGAGAGAACTGAGGTCGTTTGAAACTAAAATCTTACAATGTAAATCACAGATAACTGATAAATTTCTTCAGCTTTAGTGCCTCTCCATTCTACCCTTTTTATTTTGCTTCATCGTCGTTTTGTTCCTGGTTATGTTACATAAAGAAAATCCTCATTGGCACACACGAGAGTCCAATTTCTGTCTCGCAATCTCAGAATATTCTTTAAAATACAGAAACGGCAGAAGGTTCCTGAAAAAAAAAAAACCAATGTATTAGCCTGACAATATCACTCTTGTTGCCCTCAGTGTATCAGATCAGCCTTGCATAGGATTTAATAATGCAAACTAAACATTGCTAAAACCCTTCTGGGTAAGCTAGATTTCAGTTACAGTATTAAATGGAGTCCTAAACCTCAGTGACTTGCTATATAATAGGTCTTAATTTCTTAATGAATTTCTTGATTATATGTTTAGTTCTACTCAGGGATTCTAGGCTCATGATCCAGCACCTTGCTTCTGTAGCATCACCATCTGACACATGTTCTCTTTTGGGTACTGAGGCAGTGGCAGCGGTGTTCTCAACTTATGGGCCATGACCCCCTTGGAGTCTCATATCAGATATTCTGCATGTCAGGTATTTACACTATAATTCATAACAGTAGTAAAATTGCAGTTATGAAGTAGCAATGGAATAATTTTATGGTGGGGGGGTCATCACAACATAAACTGTATTAAAGGGTCACATCATTAGAAATATTAAGAGCTACCGCTCTGGAGTAAAATGATGGTTTTCCACACATGTGTATAAGGCATATATGTAATTTCTGCTAAGTGACTGCCAGAATTGGTTTTATAATTTAGTGTATGATTGAAACAAAGATGTGAAATCTTAAACTTGGCTAATAGTCTAAAAAGTGCAGACTCGGGAGTCCTCACTCTGTCAGCCTAGGATTGGTGTGTCTGTGGATAGCTGGGGAATTTGTTCTTTAAAAAGTCCCACAGCTGATTCTCATTATCAACAGGAAGTACTGTGAGCTAGTGTTTTTAATGCAGAGAAAATGGGAATTTAAGATTACTGTGTCTGCAGTATTGGGCTGGACTAAAGAGGAGGGAGCTAGAAGCTGCAAGGTTTACTTTATATGGTGTTTAGTGAGAAAATGCATGCATGTGTGTGTCCACATATCCTGCTGCATGTTAGCAGGGCTAGCTCAAATGCAGTGTCCAAACAATATTTTAATTTCTCTGTATATTTTAAGATTCTCATCCCCACCCTTTCCTTCCTGATCCCTAAGCAACTAAGGAAACAAGTGTAAAGTGATGGCCGACCAGTCCTTTTCCAGTTCAATCAATAATTGCCATGGGTGTTAACACCTGAGTGCCTTTCCAACGGATGGGATGGGTGTGGGTGCCTTGCTTGCTTCTCTCTCTTTGGGGTAGCCAAAGAGTCGGGGCTACCTGTACGAGCCTTAGAGTAGCACAGTCTGCGACTTTGAATGTGGTGCACTGCTGTGTCTACTCTCTTCTGGGGAGACCGAGAAGGAAAACAAAGTCTAGAATAGCTAAAAGTGGCCAGCGTCTGATTCGTTGTGAAATCGAAGTTCTCTAGGCACGGCTAGATCATTGAAGGATGCCTGTCCAGGTTTGGGTTTCTTTTCCTGGATGCTGACATTTACAATGTGTTGACCTGACACTGTTAGCTCGGTTCTCAAGTGGTGTTGGAGGGAGCGGGCATGCCCCTTACCCTTAGGAAAGGAGGCAGTTCTGTCAATGTGCAGTCCTGAGAGCTTGCTGCCGGTGCGGCCAGGCTGCAAGGCCTGTTGATAAAACGTTTATCTAGCGACTCTGCGCTCACCCTGAGAGAGATGGGCAGCCTCAAAGGCAGGCTCTTGTTTCTTTGTTACACTCCAGTGTGACTAAGGCTGAGATATCATGGGATTCAGAATCCACTCATCTCTATGAGGGAGGGAGGGCTTCAGTCCTACAGTAAGAATCTGGAAATCTGGATTTCTGCATAAAAGCACATAATAATTGGCAACAGAGTGAGGGTTTCCCCAAATTATAAGTGCCCTTTCTTTTATACTTTTCATTCTGTTTTTCTATTTCTTCATCTAAAAAATACAAATTCAAAGACAGGGAAATTATTTTTTAATAATTCTAACCTAAAGAATCTCTAAATATAATTAAATATATAACTTTAAAATGTCTAAGTGTTTGAGAATAACATTAAAATGAAGTATTTAATACAGTACAAATGCTTTCCTAAGCCTTTTATGAAGGATATAAATATTTTATTAATAAATAGAGTAAGTCAGAGTAGTATGTAAAGACCTATTATAGAGTTGAGAGCAGAGGAAATGAAACGAGAGTTGCAGAAAAAGTCTCAAGGATCCAGAGACTGGGAGAGCACTGTGAGCTCAGTCCCCTGCCAGACACACTCTCTACTGCAACCACAAAGAATCAGGCAGAAACGTGTGCTGGAAGGAGAATTAGAATGTTTCATTCTAATTAGAATTAGAATTGCCTCCACAATCTAAGATTATCGCCTGGAGATTCTGATAGCCCTGTTCCCAAACTCCTTTGTTGGGTTCTCACAACTGCAGGCAGATATCATAATACTCTTGGCATTCACTCAAGGAGTTGAGTGAAATTGATCCAGAAGCCCCAGAAGCTGCCTCATTCCAGGGATAGAGTCTTTAAGGCTGTCATTATGTAACTGTAATTACTACCTTCAGTAGGATGTAAAATAATTCTATGTTTAAGTTGATGTGAATTATTGTGACCTGGGTTTTAATTATAATTCTTAATGTTGGTACGGCTAGGTCCCCCATTTTGCTACACTGACATGGAAGTGGTTTTCTGATAAGTGTGGGAACTAACTTTTAATATTCAGAATTAAGGGAAAAAGTTACTTTATATATAGTAGGGATGATGATGAGGATGATTATAAATGCAGGGCAATGCTGTTGGGTCCATCCCTCCTCTACTGAAAGATCATATGAAGGTTTTAGTGTTGTAATCATAGCTGAATATGTTATCATCTTCCTCTCTGGTACTCTGATACCCTGGAAGGTTCCTGATTTGGAAGTGTAGCCTTTTTGTGGCTAGAGAGGCACTAAAGCTTTGACTTTCACAAAAAGGGGGGAAGTTGTTAGAACAAGAAAAGAACAGTTAAAGTCCTGGGTAGCCAGAGTCTGGCCCTGTGCCAAGTTAGGCTGTAGACTAACTGTCAGATCTTGAAGTACTGATTGTGCAAGAGATGTATTCCGTGTTTCCTAACACTCTTGAAACATCTTTGTTTAGTGTTGAGTTCACTAAGTCTGTTGCTGTTTCTGCTTCTCCCATCAGAAATGGAATGCTGACATTTCTGTGCCACAATAGTTGCCAGGTGGATGCTCTAACGTAGTCTGACTTCTTGGGGATCCAGGTGTTTATCGCTGTTTATTGATGTGGCTAGCCTTTTAATCAGGTTATGAATTGCATTTTTACCATTTTGTGTAAAGATTTGCCATCAGATGCCCACCGCTCAGGTACTTCAGTTTGAGAAAACGGTCTAGATTTTCTGCTTTCAGATAAAATCCCAGCTCTCCAAGATCCAGTAATTTCATTGGCATTAGAAAGTGTTTTGACAAAAGTAATGCACACAGTGGTGAATCTATCTCTAACAGTTGCAATGGGCCAGGAAGAATGCCAGGAAAGAGTTATTAATAGAAAAGTCACGTGATGTCAGATTTACGAAAAGATAAGAACTGGGGGAGCTTGGCAAAGTGGGACAGACTGATCTGGGTGGGAGCGGGGAAAGGCTCACAGAGACAATAGTAACCATGACTTCATCGGCCACAGCAAGCTTTCCAACTGGACAAGAGTCTTCTTAATACGTAAATAACCCAGTAGGACAATTTGAAAAGCACAAACAGATATATTTTGGAAATATAGTTCTGGTTGTTTTAAAATGATTGAATGTATCATTTTGGGGTATAATAATAAAATCAGGGTGATTTTTCCAGTTTTCTTGTCTTTTATTTTTTTTTAATCAAGTTTCTACTTTCAGCAAAAATTGTCTTACTTGGTGGGCTAAGCGTTTGCTAACATGAACTAGAGACACAGGATTTGATTCACAGACATCTGTAGAAAACAAAAAAGGATTACTTGAAACTTTCACGTTTAAAGGTAGGTTAGTTACTGGTCTTATTTTAGGCAATAGATACTGCACTTGTTTTCGAAATCAAAAGAACAATGCATGCTCAGAGTAAGGGTGTCAGGGGAGACTTTCCTTAAATTCTGGGATCTAAGGGAACTGTTCTTTAATTAGCTAATAATGTCAGTACATGCATGCACACAACTCCAGCCAATGAGCAAAGTGCTTTCCTCAAGTTTTTCACACCATAACTTTGGGTAAATAAATGCCATGGAGTTGAATACTCTTGGAAATCACAAAACAGCTTTGTTCAACAGATTACAATAAATCCAGTTCAAAAACTAGGTTAACAATGAACTTGCTCTAACATGCTTTAGTATAAAAAGGCTTTGTTATAAATAAATTTAAGTAAAACAATGTGTTGGCAGAGAGGGCCACTTGCTCTTCCTGGCAGCCCAGCTAGCTTAGACCCAAAATAATCACACAGAAACTGTATTATTTAAATCACTGCTTGGCCAATTAGCTCTGGTTCCTTATTGGCTCTTACATCTTAATTTAACCCATTTCCATTAATCTGTATATCAACACGAGGTTGTGGCCTACCAGCAAAGTTTCAGTATGTCTACCTCTGGCGGCTCCATGACCTCTCTCTGACTCCGCCCTTCTTCCTCTCAGCATACAGCCTAGCTTTCCCTGCCTAGTTCTGTTCTTCCCTGCCATAGGCTCAAAGCAGTCTTTATCACCAACCAATAAAAGCAATACACAGACAGAAGGCCATCTCACACCAACAACGGATACAATAAACTTCCATTTGTGCTTCAAAATGAAAGGATATGTATATCTACATGCACACGTGCTCACAACAGTGCACATAAACATGTGTGCACTACAAAAGAAACCACGGAGCCTTTATTTTGCAAAAAGGTGAAAAATTACCACTATATAGTTTTTTTATATTCCTTGTACTTTTGTTTTTATCATGTGTATATATTTCCCTTTTCTTTTAAAAAGCTGTGAAACAATTATTTCAGTGAGACAAGACATCACTAAGGAAAAGGCAGAGTACCTACTCCTTTTCTAAAAGTAAAACATTGTGATTGTGTTTGAGACTTAAGGTAAGAGGGTAAAACTTACTGTCTGATTGATGAAAACATGTATTACATTTTCACAACTTTTTCCTAATTGGAAATTTTACATGTGTATCAGAATTATTTTTTAAATTGGATCCACAGAATACCAACATAATGTCTTCTTATTAGTTTCTTTTTTAAAAAAAAGATTTTGTTTCTATTTGTGTGTGTGTGTGTGTGTGTGTTATATGCCACATGTATGTAGGTGCCCTTGGAGGCCAGAAGGGGGCGTTGAATTAACTGGAACTGGAGTTAAGGGTGGTTGTGAGATGACCAGTGTGGGCTCTGGAAGCCAAATTTGGGTCCTCTAGAAGAGAAGCAAACTTTGTTAACTGCTGAGACATCTCCCCAGACTCTGTATTAGCTTCCCATACAATTATTATCTTGCATTGAGCAAGATATTAATTGTTATAATAAAAGTTATAAAAGAACTCACATTCTAAGGTACTAATATAGTTTAGGCAGTCATCTAGGCACATGCAAGGCATGTGTGTGTGTGCGCGCGCGTGCCTGCATGTGTGCATGTGTGTGCGCGCGCATGTTCACACATGTGTAATAGGGTGGGAGTTTTTCCTTAGGAGCTGCACACTATTTTTATTTAAAGACAGGGTCTCTCACTTGAACCTTGGACTCCTCAGTTAGGTTGAACTTGCTGTCTAGCAAGCCCCTTGGGGATCTGCCTGTCAATGAAAGCACTGGGATTAAATGTGTGTGTCAATGTGGCCAACTCTTTCCATGGATGGTGACGACTGCACCGAGTTCTTCATGCTGACACAGCACACCCTTCACCACGGAGCTATCTCTCCACCCATGCCCCCTCCTTTCTTGTTAAATCTTCTCAGGCCACAGGACTGAGAGGTTCAGTCAGTTGCTTCCCATTATGCCACTGGCAGTGGGAACGACAGAACCTACGGCAGGCCTTGGGGCCCGTGTTCTTAATAATGAGGCTGAGCCGAGCCATGTATACGATGTTCCAGTGACCTAAACTGATAGAAAGATTACCCCTGGAGAGAAAGGATGGACTGCACCGGTGCAGTAAGAACTGGTGGTTAACAAATGCAGCTTTTTATCTGAAATATTATTTTAACCAGAGCTGAGTAATAGTAGCTTATTTAATATTGCATCATCTCACAACTTCCGAGAAGACAGAATAGACTCCTTGAAATATTTTTAAATTACAAAAACATTCTAAGGAGCTATGCATTCATACTGTACAGCAATGAAAGTTCAGTCTTTCCATGTAACGTAAGTTACTCCTGTCAGAAAGCAACAAGTTTCCTTTCTCTCCCCACTTTTTCTCACTTAGATACAGGGGGGTTGAACTGAGGGCCTCCTACATTGCGCAAACACTGTACCATTGAGCCATATCCCCATTCCTTCACACACACACACACACACACACACACACACACACACACACACACACACACGTCTCTCCCTCTCTCCTTCGCTTTCTCTGTCTCTTTCTCCTTTGTGTGTCTGTTTCTCCTCCTCCTCTCTGTGTGTGTCTGTTTCTCCTTTTCTCTCCTTTTTCTCTCTCTCTCTCCTTCCCTATCTCTGTTTGTCTGTTTCTTCCCCCGCCGTGTGTGTGTGTGTGTGTGTGTGTGTGTGTGTGTGTGTATTGAGTCATAGTTCCAACAATGGTCCAATTTGGCTTTGAATTCATTCTGTAAGACAGACTTTTAACTTTGCACCTTCCTGTCCAAGCCTCCCAAGTAGCTAAGATTACAGTCTTGAACCCCCAGGGGTAGGGCTAGCTACTATTTTCTTACATATGCTAACAAAACTTTATATGTGGATTCATATACTTTGTTCCATTTTCAAAAATGGAAACATACATCAGAAGTATTCTAAACCTTACTTTCCTCCATATATATATATATTTGCTCCCCTGGACATTTTTGCTAACCATACCAAGAAATCTTTTCTTCCCTTTGAGTAAGTACTATGTAGCCCAGGCTGGCCTCAGCAATCCTCCTGCCTCAGTTTCTTGACTGTTGGTGTTTACAGGTACATGCTCCTGTGTCCAGCAAGAACAAACGTTTTTTAATTTTTGAATACACAAACATCTTATTTATCTGCTCATTGCCATTGAAGTGTTTCCAACGGCTACAGGAAACTGTCATTTCAGACGTACGTAGGGCCTATCCTAAGGAGTGTGCCTGTGGAATTCAAGTGTAGATGCTTTAAAAATGAGCAGAGATCTGCCCAAATGCCCTCTGCAGGAAGAACCGCTCTATCCTCACACATCTGCTGACTACAGAATCAGCAGTTTCCACTCAATGTCACCAAAATGCTATTAAAGGTTTTCTTTTTGGCTCCATTATTCTAATAGAAGAAACTAGTATTTATTGGCAGCTAACTGCATTTCACAACGTGAAGTAAGGGACTTTTCTTAGATTATGTGACGCTTCTGCTGTCACGTCTAAGTCTTGTCAAACCCGAGACTATGGAGACTTTCGGCACCTCCCATGTTTCTCTTAGAGTTCGATGGTTTTAGCTCTTACAGTTGTTTCTTTCAACCATGTTGCGTTAACATGTGTGTTTGTTATGAGGGAGGAATCTAAGCTCTTTCTTTGGTATGTGGCTACCAATCATTCTGGGAATGTTTATTGCAGACAGCACCCCCCCCACACACACACACCAATTAAATGTCCTTGGCATCCCTGTTGAAAACCAATACCATTAAAACTTTATTTCTTAGTGCTTGATTCTATACTATTGATCTATGTCTGACTTTATACCAATATACAATTTGTAACTTTTATGTTTTGAAATTGGGCAATACAAGCCCTTGAGCTTTGTTCTTTTTTACGTTCTTTTTTTTAAATTGTCACTTTGGATCACCTTGAATTGTCATATGAACCTGAGGATAAATTGTTCCATTACTGAAAAGAAAACAGTTGGAAGTTTAATATGAAACATTTCAACATGTAGATTAAAAACTGTAATTTTAGCTTTCTTTTGAATATAGCCAAGTGAAATAGGTCAGAAAAGAAACTTAGATGCACAGATGGTGACAACATTATTAATAATCATCGAATCAGGAAAACCCCAATGTCCAAATGTGGTCTCTGTCCAGGGACGCATTATGGGATGTACAGATACGCCTGCAGATGAAAACGGCCTGGGGCTGGTGCATGAGGCGAAAGAGCTGGATCTGAAGTCCATCGGCCACGATTTCTTTACATGGGATGCTTATTAAAGCAGGTCCATAGATGGTGTGTTAGTGATGGCTTAGGGCAGCGGGTAGAATGGGGAGTGTCTAATCTTAAGCTTATTTTCACATGATGGAATGTTGAAAGACAAAGTTGTTCATATTTCCTCAATCGGTACACTTAAGGGGTGGATTTTATGGTATGTAAGTTATACACTAGCAAGCAGACATTTAAAATGAGGTAAAAGGCAATCTACAAGTGAGTAAGGTATGCAAGGGAAGTGTTTTTTTTTTTTTTTTTTTTTTGACAACAGAGATTTATGCTGCTGGCCTAGAGTAAGAGCTAAGGAGGTGCCAGAAGGAAAATGTAATCGGAAGACTCACAGGTTGGCATGTCACAAAGCATGCAGACCAAGATCAAAAGTAGATTTTAGGGGGAGGTTGTGACAGGATAATGACCTCTTTCTGAGTCAAGGTATGGAAAGGAACTTGTACGGGAAGGTAAGAGAAGAAAAGAAGGAAAGCGAGCACTTGTATTTGATGGCCTGTGGTTTTCTGGGGCATGCAGAAGGCGATGTGACAGTTTGGAGTGATAAATTTGGCACTTCACTGGAGCGGTGACAGCTGAGACAACACATGAAGAACATAGAACAGGAGATTGACTTACAGGAAATATGAGGGTCTAATGGACTTTAAATCAAATTTGTATTCGGTCAGTGAGGTATACCATTTGTCCAGCAGCCCTCGCCTTCTTTGATACAGATGCAGTAAATGGGGGTGTGCGTTAACGTCGTATAAAATTGCATTTGAAATCATAGAATGCAGATTCCTACTGTGTGGATGTAAAAGCACAAGTTTACCTGGGTAGTAAGAACTCAAACACTATTTGCTCATGGTAATAATCACAAAGCAAATCGATTTAGTAAGACAATAAAAGACATACCTTAGCAAAATAATTTCAGTTTATCAAGAATCAAGATTTTTCTTTAAAAATATTTTTGAAGCACCCTCTTTCCTCCCTCCTCTCCTTCTCTATCCTCCTCCCCTAAATTTTGTTTTCAGACAAGGTCTTGGTAAAATGGCCAAGTTGGCTTGGAACTTTCCGTCTTCTTTGTCCTCTGCTGTTGACAGAATGCAGGCCTGTGCTCATCAAACCTGGCTTGCATACTGAGACTCAAAAGCACTCAGTGGCGGTAACCTAGTGATGTCTTCTATTGAAATGTAATTCTCAGATATAAATGAGACAAACTAAAACCTCTGTTCCCCGCCGGGATGTTAAAAGGAAGTACCTTTCTTGGGTCGCTTATGAATAACAAAACTATTTCATAGAGCCTAGAAATCCAAAATCAGGGTGCCAAGCAAGAGTAGCTTTTGTTGGCGGTGTCCTTTTCTAGTTACAGACTCCCTTAGCTGTGGATTCTTACATTGCAGTAGATCAGAGAGCTCGCTGAGGTTGATCTTACCAGGGTACTGGTCCCTCTCAAGAAGATTTCATCCTCATGACTTAATTACCTCCATAAACCAACATGTGGGGATTAGGACTTGAACAGCTGAGTGTGGGGGATGACGAACATTGTTGATTACATGGCCTAACCAAGAGGTCCTTAAGAGATACTGGAAACCAACATCCTGAGTGAGGGTAACCCAGACCCACTCATAAGTGAATATTAGACATGAAGAAAATGATAACCAGGTTACAAATCCACAACCCCTGAGAACCTAGGTGACAGGGGGAGCCTAAGAGAGACACATACATAGATGCCCCTGGGAAGGGGAATAAGAGAAGATCTCCTGAGTGGATTGGGAGGAAGGGAGGGCAGAAGGGGAGGAGCAGGAGAATGAGGGAGCTGGATGGTTGAGTTAGGGAAGGGACAGTGAGGGAAAGGAGGGCAAGAGATGTTTTGATAGAAGTCATTAGAGGGTTAGGGTGACACCTGGTGCTAGGGGAATTCCCAGGAATTCCCAAGGATGCCCCCCAGCTAAGACTCTAAGCAGTAGTGGAGAGGAGGCCTGAACTGGCCTTCCCCAGCCGTCGGATCAATAACCACCCTAATTCCAGTAAGAATGGAAGCAGATGCAGAGATCTATAGCTAAACACTGGGCAGAGCTCCTGGAGTCCAGTGGAAGGGAGGGAGGAGGGATTGTATGAGCAAAGGGGTCAAGTTCAAACCCACAGAGACAGCTGACCTGAACTAGTGGAAGCTCTCTGACTCTGCACTGACAGCTGGAAAACCCACTAGGCCCTCTGAATGTGGGTGACGGTTCTCTGGCTTGAGAAGTCTGTAGGGTCACTGGCAATGGGACCAGAATTTATCCTTAGTGCATGAACTTGCTTTCTGGAGCCCATTCCCTATGGAGGGATATTTTACTTAGCCTTGATACTGGGGGAAGGGCTTGGTCCTGCCTCAACTTGAACTGCCAGACATTGCTAACTTACTGTGTGAAGCCTTATCCTTTCTGAGGAGTGGATGGGGGCATTGGATAGGAGGTTGGGAAGGAGCAACAGGAGGGGAGGGACGGGGAACTGTGGTTGGTATGTAAAATGAAAAAAAAAAAAACCTTTTAAATAAAAAAAGAGAGAGATACAGAAGGAAGGCTGGAGCAATTTTTAAGCCAAGCAACACTTTGGAACTTAAGACTGCCTGCTGAGAATGCAATTTCCTTGGCCTCTACCTCGTGAGCACTGTAAATCAGGCACTCTGGGGACACTGCCCACACGTTCTATATTTTTAACCAGGTGTAAAGTTGATGCCGATGTTGGGATCCTAAAGTTTACCCAATCAAGTGAGAAATTTAAACTGATAATGGTGCTGGCAGGGAAAGTAAGATGAGTCAACAGATTTCAAACATGGATCAGAGGGCAGCGGCCTCAGATGGGGTGAAAGCCGGGCAAAGTAAGTTCCCCATTTTCTGGACTCCATTATTCAGAGTCTTTAGCCGGTTAACGTCCCAAGCAATTCACAATTTATCCCTACACCGGCAAAAGAGGGCTTGTTTAATTTGTGGGAAAACTAACGAAGCTAACAGACATGAAAAGACTAGCTTGATCTCACAGGAACCAAAACCGAGTAGTAAGTAGTAAGTGTGTGTCAAGGCAACCGTTCTTTCTCCAGTCCCTGTTTTCCTTCTAAAAAGGCAGATCTGCTCTTCGGAGCCATCACTGCGCTGGATTCCTACAAAGTCAATTCAGCAAAAGTTCATAAACTCCCGGCGAACTTTACCACATGGCCACTGCGATCTTAACTTTTAAAGTAGCCATCACTTTGTCATTAAATTTTCTTTTAAAGGGGCAAGGATTTACGTGGTTTACACACACACACACACACACACACACACACACACACGTTTCCAACGCCACTAGCAAAAACTTTGCTACTAGTTTTAATCACACACACACACAACTTAGTAAAAACTTTGCTAGTTTTAAACACACACACACACACACACACACACACACACACACACACACACACAAACTTAGTAAAAACTTTGCTAGTCCCTAGAACTCCCCTAAAGTCTAGCCGAGCCGAGCTTCCAGGCGGCCTGTGGGCCCCACGCTGCCCTCGGGCAGGAGGCTAAGGGTCCTCCCTTCCTCGGCGGTCCTGAAAGTCCGGCTGGCTCCGGGACGGGGCGGGGCGGGGCAGGAGGGGGTAGCGGGCTGCTCCACCGCGGCGGGACGGTGGGGGAGGGCGGCGAGCACCGGCGCGGGAGACTTAAAGGTCCAGGCGTTTCCAACCATGGATCCATCGAAGACGACGACTAAAACTTTTCGAAGTGAAGCTCTGCCCGGGCCGGAGCGCGGGAACGCGAAGCAGCACTTTCCCGTCCCTCGGAGCCCGCAGGCTCCCCCGACGAGCGGCCCAATGGTCCGCCCCGGACCCGAGGAGGCCCGGCCCGCGCCGCTCGCCTGCAGGCGCGGAGCCGCCGCCCCCGGCTCGGCAGGCTGGGCGGGCGCTGTCGCGCGGCGGCCGCGGCCCTCAGAGAACCGTGGCGACGGGCGGCGGCATGGACTACCTGACCACGTTCACCGGCAAGAGCGGCCGGCTGCTGCGGGGCACGGCCAGCCGCCTGTGGGGTCTCGGCGGCGGCGGAGGCGGCGGCGAAGCTCGGCAGGTGCGCTTCGAGGACTACCTGAGGGAGCCGGCTCCGGGCGACCCCGGCTGCGGGCCCGCCGAGCATCGGCCGCCCTCGCCGGTCAGCCCCGAGGGACCCGGTGAGTCCCCCGTCCCTGCGGCGCTTCGCCTCCCCGCGCGCGGACGGGGACGGGGACGGGGACCGGGAGGCGGCGCCGCGCCGAGGGGGCGCGGGCAGGTGTGCGAGCCGCCCGAAGACTCGCAGCGGCTGCGTGGTGGCCTCTCCTGGTCTCCCTCCCACCCCCCACGCGGGACGGGCGCCACCGACTTGTCCCGGTTACGTGTGGGATCCTTCCTCCTCTCCCTTGCCTCCTCCAACCAGTTGTGACGTCCACGGAGTTAGACTTCCAGAACGCCCGTGTCTCTGCTCGGCCCTGGCTTTGGCCACACTCCCTTTACTTGGTGCGTGCCAGCTGGGAGGACCCATTTCCTAACTTAAAAAAAAAAAAATCCAAACCAAAGCAAAACAAATGGTACTTTGTAATCGAAAGTGCTTCCCTCATCTGGGAACTTAAGTGAGTTTTGTGTGCACCGTGTGTTTTCTTGAGGCCCAACCTGGAAACTTTTCTCACTTACTTGCACTGAACTTTGTGCTCCTTCTCTGCGACCATGCCAGCGGCTGTAGGCTACTCTTTAAAGACCTTATAATGGCACGTTACTCATCCCTAAGAAGTGGAAATGCTGCCTCTGTATTTTGGTGTAATGCATATGGTTGTTTGCCCAGCGTTATTGGCTTTCTGTAGGACCAGCCATTCACAGTTTTATCCAGCTTGTCTTCATGATAGGTGCTTGAAGGGTGTGCATAGGAGCACTTCAGTTTCAACAGTAGAGGAAAGCACAAAGCACGAAGAATTGATCCATAAACCCCGCAGTAGTATGCATTTTGACCCTTAAAGGAAGGAGTGTCCAACACTCACTGTCTTGTGGCTATGGAATTTGAAGAAACTGGACTTTGGGAATCTAGTTGCAGCATGTCCCTTTAAATACATCTTTCCTTGCTTCGTCCTCATTGTCTCTTCATTAGAACTCTTGCCTTCCTGTTTTTGAAATAAGAGAAAACTTTAAAGGTTGTGGAGGCTGTAATTTTCTAAAGATACTGGCTGGATTAAGAATCCCTTTAAAGTGGAGACCAGGAATGAACAGTACTTGAAATGTCTGAGTAAAGTTAGTTTTTAAAAATGAAACTCAGTCTCCTACTGGAAGACAGTTGCTATTTATTGATCAGCCCCTGAATGGGTGATGATATACTATGTGGAGCTACCAAAGGAGAAAGCAATGTAATTAGTATCTCAGAGATACACACAAACTCATACAGATCCTTCCTTCCTGAACACACATTGAGCCCCACTGGGTCTGATCTTTTCCTTCATAATTACAGTGTCAGAAGCTATCCAAACGTCTCTTCTGTTGAAAATGCTTTTGAATTCATTGTTCGTTCTTTTTAAGGTTTACGCTGCCCCAAATCTCACAATGTAAAGAGTCCTTTAGATGCCATGGCAGTGTGACCACCATGAGTGGGTGGGTTGATCCTAGCAGTAACTTCTCAAAGAACATAGACAAGTTATCAGATCCCTTTTTTTAGGCCTGTGTTTCCTTGTTTGTGAATGAGGTTGGGTTAAATAATCTCAGGTTCTCAGCTCTATCGAGTCTTACCATTTAGAAGTAAAACTTGTGACATTGATGGACGAGAAAGCTAGGAAATAGCATGTTCAAAATGGGGCATGTCTCTGAAGTTATGATACAGAGTTCTGAAGACAGAAATAAGTGTCCCACCAAAAGTTTGGTTACTCTCTGCCTTACAGTGAGCGGTTGCTGTAGACACAGCTTCTAGGTGGAACACCTGACCAGCATACATGTAGCTCCCTACATTTTCCTGATTCTGAGAAGCAGCATGCATAAGTTTGTCTACAGCAAACTGTACTTTTAAGATTTCTGAGCAGTCTTCGTTTCTAATGAGAGTTTTAATCCTTAGACCTTGCAACTGGGTTTGGGCCAGAGTCATTCTTGCATTTGTGTGCTTTAGGTTCTGCTCTTCTTTGAGATAGGTTTGTTGATTCTTACAAGCCAGCATTTCCCATGCCTGTCTTCTGCCTACAGACACTGACATTCCTATAGGTGTCTGCAGCCAGGAGCCCTGTTTGTTGTTGGAGACCTTACTTCTTACATTTCAAATTTCTAAGGGTAATGGTGGCCTGGTTTTACCATGGACAGTTTAGAGAGAGACCAGAGAAAACTTACGTCGCGCAGTTTGATTTTCCACTTTATGCAAACAGCCCGTGTATCAGGCTGCTGAGTTCTGTTGCCTTGACTCCTTTCAGGGCAGCTCCTTTCCCATTTGTCAGCTTCTGGCTTTTGAGTTAAATCTCCTCAGGAAGATGGCACTTTAAGCACAGTTGAGGCACAGTAAGGACGCCGCCACATTGTTCTCAACAAAAATTACAGAAGCAACATAGTTTAATCCACACTTTAAAACCTGCTCCCTCCTTAGACACTGTTCTTGTTGGGGTTAGGACAACTGCCTACACGGGTGGTTCTCCTTCCTGATGCTGTGACCCTCCAGTACAGTTCCCCATGGTGTGCTGGCCCCAACCATAGAATTGCATTGTTACTTCACAACTCTAATTTTGATGCTGTTGTGAATCATCATGTAAGTGTTTGTGTTTTCCAATAGTCATTCAGCCCACAGGGGTTGCAGCCCTGAGGTTGAGGACCACTGGCGTACGTGTTATATACCCTTTAACAACATTTAGTAAATCATATGGTAGTCAGTAAATACAGATCAGTGGACTTGACAAGTTAATATAAGCATTAACTTTTGCCAAAACTCTGTTTCATCAGTCTTGTTTTCCCAGTTGATGACAGTGTCCTTTAAATAGCTCCATTTGATTTTTCTTTTCATTTACCTTTTAGACCTAAAAGACTATGTGTAATTTAGCTGTCCTTATTTTAAAAGCTCAATCACAGTCCAGGAGTGTAGCGCTTGATTAATGTACTCCAAAGCCTGCCTGAATTCAGGGCTCAGCCCTGAAGAAACCTTGTACTGGTTGTTCACTTCAGAGCTCCACCTACCTTCATACCTTGGCTACTTCCTAGATCAGTTGAATTTGAAATGGAAAGAGGGTGTGGCCTCCAGCTCCCAAATCTCACTCTCTTCCCTGGCCTGGGAGAAGACTTTGAAGCTGGTTCCCTTGTCCATCTTAGTCCTTCACTTCCCCTGGCTGGGAAGGTAAATAGTAGAGAATAGCAGAAGTGGGGGTAGTCATGCAACCATTTTTGCTAAAATGGCTCTTGTCATGTCTGGCTTTAGTAGTGTTCACAGACCTCAGCTGCACGCTGTTGAACTGGACAGAGAGCCATTTATAACATTTTGTGTATATAGAGAGCTGAAGAGAAAAAAGAACTGATAAAAAGGGAGTGACTAATAACCCAGAGCTTTTGAATTGATTCATCCCCAATGCTTCTGTTTCAGAAAGTTGTTTGTTTTGACTTGGGTATTTAACTTGTCTCTCAGTTTGCTAAACTTTTTACTGAATTTTATATCTGTGCTTTGGAAATATAGAGAGAGCTAAGATGAAATGGTTCCCATAACTGTCAGGGTGCTTGATTTGAGAAACAAAACCAAAAGTTATATTTCGTTCCCTTGGCTTTGAACCACAAGATCGCAGCAGTAAATTCTGTGATAAGATCTACTTCACTTTTCAGCTGCTAAAATCCTGTCTGCTGAATCATGGACCTGCAAGAGAACTGTTTGTATGGCTGGTTCGTGTTCAGATCCACTGCATCTGTGTGAAGCAAGCCGTGAAATACTACTAAACTTCAGCCTGTGTTCTGCATTCTGATTGGCCACTCTTAAACAATGATTCAGTGACAGTTGATCTGATTGCATGGCTATGACTCTGGCTGAGTGGTATCCACAGGGTTGGTTCCCTGGGCACAGGGAATCTATGTAGAATGGCGACATAAAGTTCATTACACTACTGAGAGTGGCGTGGAACTTGTCGCCCGTTTTATAGTTTTGCGTGGTTTCACTAAACGTTTTCAGACTGTGATTGGCAGAGGAGAACTGGTACCTCAGAGATTGAGAGCTCAGATAAGGGACGAGGGCACCCCATAAAAGGTCCTTTTGTGTAGTCACCAGCAGCCTTATCATTAAGAGTTTTGCCACAGTTTTTACTACGTGATTGGTGCTACTGTAGGCAAGGGAACATGTTTTAAAAACAAGTATAAATGTCAGAGATTAAATATTTGTTTTTGTTTACTGGCAGTTATTCAAAAGAGCAAGGCGTGATCTGATATAAATTGGTATCCCTAAGAAAAAGATCAGCCTATTGATTGGGCATCCAGGATAAACACAATTCAGTTATTCCTTATTTTATGAATAAATAGAAGAAACTCTGTAAGATAACAAAAATTAATTAACAAAAAACACCAGAAAATAGCTCTAAGATTTCAACTTTGAAAGCTCTATTTTATTTTGTTACATGTTAATTTAGTATGACTCGTGTGCCTGTAAGTATGCACGTTTGCCTGCGTGGGCTCAAGTGTGTGGAGGCCCAAGGTTGATGTTGGCGTCTTCTTCAGTGCCTCTCCACTTGCTTGCAATCTCTGCTAATCTGGTTAGCCATCTTATCCTGGGGATCCCTGTCTTCTCTTCCCAGAGCTGGAGGATCCTGTTCTGCTGTTAAACAAACATAGCAGAGTCCTGGAACTGGATTTAGAAGTGCGTGTATGAGAGTTTTTTTTTTTTTCCTGGTGGAACTGATGCATCTAGGGAGAAGCTGTAATATTCTGAAGATTGCACTTTGGAAATCAATTTAACCTGAGAGACATTATTATTAGAATAAGCATTTTGCTGGAATCTCTTCTGAGTGTCTAGTTAGAAAAGGGCGGAGCTTAGTGAAAGATACTTACATGAAAGGGCTGTCTGATTTCAAAGCATCAGCAAGTTGATTCTGTTAGAATATTACCAATTTTTAGTGGAACATATTAACTACAATTTTTATGATGAGCTGTTTCTTCTATTTTTTTTTTATAACCTGGTATTACTCATTGTTATTTTTACACTTTGTGTGTTTATAACATTCACATTTAGTTTTACTAGTCCCCTTTTTATAATGTATTTTGGATCAATAGCTCTTTTATTGTATGTTCTTTATTTCTGCGGTTCTCATTTTGATAAGACTGCTCTGATGTAAGCCTTGAAGCATCAGATGATAGTTTCATATGTGTGCAATCCAGACTGTTCACTTTTTCCTCTACTTAATTTGCCTTTCACTCATGAATTATTGAATAACTCTTTGATATTTCATGCACAGTGATTTAATCTGGGACAAAAGCAGGAATAGGTTTGTGGGCATGCGTACAGTTGGTGTAGTCTTTTAGGACTCCCTTAGGATTTGTGTTGGTGGAGGAGCAACCTGTGTGAGAGTCAAGAAAAAGCTATAAAAAATGTCACCACTGTGTCCCCTTTACTCGTCTGACATGTGGTAGCGTGGGCTGAAGAGAGATACCCTCCTCCCCCACTTCCAGCCATCAGTGTCTGAGACAGGTGGAGGAGCTGGCCCTGGGGTCACAAGAGCAGGACGCCTGTCCCTATCCCTCACCAGCTGCAGCGCTCAGGAGAGTGCCCCTGTACCTCACCAGGGCAACAATAGATCTGGCCCTGGTGGTGCCCGGTGAGGGAGAGCCCATCCTGACGGTATAAAAAGAGGAAAACTGGCCCCCCGCCTCGCTCATTGCTGCAGAACTGAAATAACTGGGCCAGTGCTGGAGAGCTCAGCCTGGTGGTGAGGGCGGGGGGGGGGGGGGGGTGAGGGGGGGGGGCTCACCCTGGTGGTGAGGGCAGAGAGCTCACCCTGGTGGTGAGGGCAGAGAGATCACCCTGGTGGTGAGGACAGGGAGCTCACCCTGGGGGGGGGGGGGGGGGGGGGGGGGGCTTATGACCTGACCCACCCCACCATCCACCCCATCTACCGTCTGCTGGAGCATGTGACCTGACCCGCAGACCCAAAGCTGCAGGTGTCCTCAACAGAGGGCAACTACAGGAGAGCCAAGAGTCCCAGTGTCAGTAGAGTAGTAGCCAGAGGCCTCAACCCAGACAACTGACTCTTCGCAGTGAGCCCTCGCAATAAATGTGTATGGACAGAGGGGAGTACAGCGTGGCTCACTGTGCTACACTGCAGCCGCCCTTAGGAGATTTGAATTTTTGTCCTTTTTTCTCTGAAATTTTGTTTTATTTGGGGGTGGGTGATAGAGTGCAGGGCAGAACGCAGATGGTAAGGACAGAGAAATGAATGGGATCACGGTACATGGTGTGAAAGACTCATAGAATAAACATTTTAAAATGCCAACTCTACCTTCATCTACTGGGAAGACATTTTTATCCCTGTTTCGTTGGCCAAAGGAAGTCGTGTCAGTGTCTGACACAAGAATGATCAAGTTTATTTTGTATTTCCCACCGGGAGGGATGTGACCTAAGTAGCTATAGATGTCTTTCCCATTGTCGTTTTGGCTCCCTCTATTGACTGCTTCTGAAGCTTCTCCTCCAGGCAAGCAATTGCTATGTACTTCAGATGTGTATGGGGGGGGGGGGTAAAATAATATTCCGATGGGCAAAATTAACATACTTTTTAAGAATTTTAGTATTTTACACACCGCCTGAAATAGGGGCCCATTCCAGTTTTCCTGCAGACAGTATGTAATTAAGCTTTTGAATTTTTACCCAAAATTGGTGTGTGAGAAATAAATCTCACTGATTTAAATTTGCACTTCCTGGTTGTCTGTGAACTCTGCCTCTCTGAATGTGTAAAAAGGCCTGTTTGCACTGCCTTGGGACTTGTCTGACCTCGTCTTTTGCCGGTGTTGATACTTGAGTGTTAATATCCCCCACATCAAGTTCTTCAGGTGTTTGAGATACAGAAGTGAAGAGGTCTTTCTGTGTGTGCACACACCCCTGCCCTTGCTCCTCTGTGATGTATACATGGCAACTTCTTATCTAACCTTTTAACATCTTTTTATTTATTCATGGTATGTGTGTGTGCGCCTCTGTGTCCAGTGTCCCAGAGATGGGGTCACCAGGTTTGGAGATAAGTGTCTGTACCTACTGAGCCCGTGTCTAGCTTTTCCTTATTGAACATTTGCCACAATGAGACTTGCAATAGTAGCACTAGTTTACATTGTTGTGTCATGGAATTAGTCTGTCCCAATTAGTTGTCGGCCATAATTCATACCCGCTGTTAGGTACTGAAGGGAGATGGTAGAGTGAAGCAAACCCATGTATTGGAGGTTATAGTTTAGTGGGAGAGATTAAAGTCACAGATGATAATTGTAAAACAGATGATAATTGTAAAAAAAGCAGATGACGTGAAGGTGCAAAGTTTTATAATAATAGCAGTGGTTGGCCTTGCTTATCAGCAAATTTTAGGACAGCTTTACTTTTCTGCTTTGGCTTTTGGGGAATTCAGATATTGCTATCTGTTATGTTTAGACTGTTCCTCTGGCAGCTGATGTACTGGTTATAAGTAAGTGCAGTCCAGTCTAGTCTGCGTCAGGTAGGTTTGGATAGTGGGAGAGCCACAAGACCTGCATTTTTACAAACGTTAGTTTCAGACCTAATCTGTTTTGGAGAGGTTTTAGTTTTGGGTCACTGTAGTACCCGCCCACATTCACTAGCTTGTTTAATTCTGAAACTTTGAACTAGTACTGTAGGGCTTCTCACATTACTCACTGAAGACGTTTGGATAATGTGGTGTTTGCCACTTCAGGACATGTAGGCACTGGTACAGGGAAGCCTAAAAGGCCCAGATTTCAGACTGAGGCCAGGAGCTCACCTTTGCTGATGGTAAAAGGGCCGCATGAGAAAAACAGTTAACATTTCATCTAAAATTAGCATTTTCATGTTGTATTATAGAGCTGACTGTCTCTATGATCTATGGAGAATTTCTCCTGTGCAGATTAATGGTATCTTTTGTAGAGATTAGTTAATAATAGTAATAGCAGTTATCGTAATGTCTCTCCGAATCAGTAGATTGTATGGCTGGCAGTGAGCGTCTTCCTGCAGTTGTTGGCATTACTCTGTAGGAAAATGAGTTAACAGGCATTTTGCTTTGATTTTCGTAGACACTGGCCAAAAGAAGAACCAAGACAAGAAAGATGGACGAAGGATGTCTTTCCAGAAGCCTAAAGGAACTATTGAGTATACTGTAAGTTACTATAGCAAAGCAATTTATCTTTGTAACAATCTTTCTAAAGGCATTTCCTGTTTGGCTGCAGATGAGACAAGTATTGTTAATTGCCTCCTTTAAAAAGTCGGACTTCTGTGTAACTTTTCTTAGTAATAGTCCTTTGATTTTTTTATTGCATTTTATAATTGTTTTTCTTGCTGTGTTCTACAAAGACCGTTATTCTGGCAAATCACATTTAATATTGATGATAATTTAGAGTCAGAGTTCCTTTTTCGCAATCATTTCATTTAATTAGGCTTTTTGGAAGATGCTTGCCATCTTAGGGATGTGTGCTTGACTGGGTTCCCAGCAGGGCTGATGACAGGTGAAACCCTCACAAACTAAGGCGAGGGCGAAGTTCAGCTGTCGAGGTAGGATTTTCTTCTGTTCTTGAACTAACCTCAGGTCTCTGAGATGTTGATTTTTCCTCTTTTCTGGGTACTGTGGACAGGTGAAGTAACTAATTCATTTTGGAGGGTAGTGTTTTACTTGGCTGGATGTAAATGTGATTGATTTAGGTGGTGCTAAACATGTAAGGCAAATGTATGAAGTCATATTAATTTTGTTACTTGGTATGTTTTTTTTTTACATTATGACTGTATTAAGGAGAAAGTAGCAACCTTCAACTTCTTCAGTGTTCAAACCTTCCAGCATGAGCCTAGCCTACTGTGAATTCTTGAGCATTATCAAAATTTGACTTATGCTTATATATATATGACAAATTTCAATTACACAGTATATATATAAACATAAGTATATACTGTGTAGTTAAAATTTGTCATTAAGTATTTTCAAAAGGCTAGAAACAACATATTAAGTAGAATTAAATTAACTTCTGTCAAAAAAAATTGGATTTTAAAGCCCATTACAACCCTAAGTTATGTATGTTTGTGTCTATAGGGTTGAGGTGAGAAAATAAGTTCAAATAGTAAAAAATTAGGTAATAATATTTAGTATATTCTTAAATGTTTACAAAGCTAAAACTTGAGGCATAAGGTATATCATGTTACAAAGATGTATATAATAATTGTTTTTGATGTTCATGAACTGTAAGATTTTGTTGGTTTTGAATTTAGGAGTTTGCCATTCTTGGACTGTAATAAGATACCTGAAGCAAAATTAAAATAAGAACCATTTATTGTGGAGTGAGGGCAGGTCATAAAAAATCTGAAAAAAAAAATTCTTTTCTTCATGAGTGACTCTTTCAAAACTCACATACTGACCAGCAACCATAAAACACCTGCCTATTAGAGCCTATTTATTTATTACACAGGTCAAATTATGAAGTGTAAGAAACGTAAAATTCAAAGCTAGATATTGTTGTTTGTTACTTATAATCTTCAGAATACTTACATAAAGTCTATCAAACCTTCACATAGCATGTCTTTGTACTGGCTGCGCTTTGTATTTGCATGTATTTCCCTTAGAGCACAATGTACTCTTCAAGCTCTTTCCTTTACAATACTTATGCTCCTTACTTGGTGTAGTTGTATGCAGCTGTGGTCCCAGCCCTCTGGAGGCTGAGGCAAGGCAGGGTTGTTTGACCCCAAGAGTTCTAGAAACTTTGACAAGCCATTTTAAAAGTAAATGTTATCTAGCTTAATATATTTCCAATACTACCTTCCATAGTATAAAGTTAATCATTATATTTTAAGTCACCAAAGAGTTAAAATCAGAACACACACAATACAGTTTTAATTGTAAAATCACTTTTAATGGGAATTAAAGTAGGGCCATAAAAATGTTCTACAGGCAAACTGTCTGGGAATGGCTCAGTTGGTCAAACACTGGCCTTGTGAGCTTGGGGATCTTATTTTAGATCTCTAGAACCGTATAGAAAGCCAGGTCACAGTGTCAGAGTGTGTGTCTGTAAGTCAGCAGACAGAAGACCTGGAACCCGTGTAAGAAGCCAGGCCACGGTGTCAGAATGTGTGTCTGTAAGTCAGCAGAGGGAAGATGGAAACAGACAGATCTCTGGAACTTGGTGTCCAGCCAGAGTACTTTAATAAGCTCGAATATGAACAAGAGATTGTCTCAAAATACAAGGTAAAAAACATTCATAGAGGATACTGGTCATTGACCTCTGTCCTCTACACATTCTTGTACACATATGTACAGACAAACATATACATATATATTTATAAACTCTATATACACATTCAGAATGTTATATATTATCATTTTTGATAATTTAGTATATCTTTCTACTGAAATATTTTCCAATTATTAAATCCATTGGCTTTTTATTTTTGCTGCTGTTGATCATTTCATCCTTCTGGCTTTTACTTTTTCTGTCCTTTATTTCTATTAAAGTTTCAAGTGACCTGCAAAATAATCAGCTTCATGATGCAATTGTCATGCGTATATGTCATTATTGTCTTTGTTCTAATTGGTTTCCCTTCCCCAAGCACCCCTTACCCTCTTCTGGCTGGTTCCTTCCTTCTTCCAATAGTATCCCATGCATTCTCTGTCCCCTCTTTCCCCGCTTTTCCTTAGGACCCCTATCTCCTCTTTAACATGTCATTTCTAGTTTCCTGACCTATGGCACACTTTTTTTTTTTTTTTTTTTCTGTCCCTGACTTCCCGGATGCTTGCATTTTCTGCTGTGACTTCCTGTTTGGGAAACTGCAGCTCTTCCATCATGCTGTGATGCTGCATTTTCTGTCTCTAACTTGTGTGTGATGGGAGCATGTGCACAGGAGGCAGCTAACTCAGGCCCGTGGAGCTGGAGTTAGAGATCACTGGGAGCAGTCTAACCTGGGACTGGGGCTCAAATTCTGGCTCTGTGCATGAGCAGTCCAAGCGCCTAAGCACTGAGCAGCTCTACCTAGTTACTTCACTGCTTTCGTAAAGGGAACATGCTTTAAAGCTTTAGTTTGTATTTGGAAACCGTTCTAGTTGTTGGCCAGTATGCGCCGCGGCAGAGCACACATTTCGCCGCGCTCTGTGTCTTAGTAGGTTGAGAACATTGTAGAATGCGGTATTTTTAGAGTGTTTTTCTCAGAAACTATCATTTATGAATCAAACATAAGATTGTTTTCAAGATGTATTACTATTACATAACCACTCAATATTATAATTTAATTTTTCTGTGTTAACAGTTGAAAGTAATCTGTTTTTCCTTTTAATCAGGTTGAATCAAGGGATTCTTTGAATAGCATAGCCCTGAAATTTGATACCACACCGAACGAGCTTGTTCAGTTAAATAAGTTATTCTCCCGAGCTGTCGTGACTGGGCAGGTATTGTTATTATTTAAATGTATTGATGTTTGAAATTATTAGGTAGAACTTCTTCATTTTTTACGTAGTTAACAATGTAGAAAATATGAGCATAATATTTTGTGTTCCTGGAATAAATCCTGCTAGCCAGATAAAAAAAAGTACAGGTCACATCTATTAATGCCCTTCTTAAAACAATTGAAAATAATCGTAAGTTGTGTTTCAAATATAGACTTCAGAACTTTTAAAAAGACTTAAAACAGTTCATGAAAATTGACAGAATTCAATATGTTTAAAGGTAAGCTGTCTTTCAGTCTAACTTGCTTTCTGTAAGCAAGTTAACAAATTGAATCTTTTGGAAACTGTCTAGTCTATATCAGGGGGTTTTGCTTGTTTGTAAGTTTGTCTGTGACCCTTAGCAAATGCCCTGCGTGAGTACAGCACTCTGACAGATTTCCTCGTCTGTAGTGACGGCTGCTTTGGTATGCCCCTGTGTAAGTCGTCCACAGTGAGCTTAGTGTAGCTGCTGTCCTGCTCAGTGAACACTGCTGCAGCGGACACTGTCTGCGTACGCTTTATATACACGCCACAGCACAAATTCTTACCTGTAGCGCCGTTGGGCCAAGGAAATATGTATAGTTAATTTCTCTAGTAATTGCCAAGTTGTCTTTAAAATGACCACATACAGTAGTATAGAGTTTTGTTTCTGTGCTATGTGCTTGTTTTAATGCCCATTTATAAATTAATTTGTGAAATTACTTTTAAAGTGTCTATTATTATTTTTTCATACTTATTATGACATATGATATACTGTTCTACTGTTATAATCTGAATTTTTTTATTGCCAAAGATCAGTATCAAATAATGCTTCCTTATAGAACATTATTTGGCCGTTGATATTTGTTTTTCTGAATCTGTATATGAATATTTTCTTACAGGTTTTATATGTTCCTGATCCTGAATATGTCTCCAGTGTTGAGAGCTCTCCATCTCTGAGCCCAGTAAGTCCTCTGTCGCCGACGTCCTCCGAGGCTGAGTTTGATAAAACCACTGTGAGTACCCTACTTCCAGCTATTCCTGTAGAACTCATGGAGTATACATGCTACTCATGGTATTCCACTTGTAGTTTCTAAGTTTAGTATTCAAGTTCTCCCGTCCTGGGGTGTGTGTGTGTGTGTGTGTGTGTGTGTGTGTGTCTGTGTGTCTGTGTGTCTGTGTGTCTGTGTGTGTCTGCGTTACTGCTGATGTGGGTGTCTATGTATGTGTTTATACAAAGAATAAGGGGAAGGGGAGAGAGGAATGGATAAAGGGGGGAAGATGGAAACCTTAGGACTAGAAACAATCCTAAATACAAATTGTGTTTCCCACGCCTTAGCAGTGGACACTTTTGATGGATAATCTGTCACACTACTTTCCTTGTGCTATCGCCCAGGTCAGGAATTTGCTGCTTGACCTTTTGCAACACTGTTGAGAAAGTTTTTGATTTCACAACATTTTAGATTTGGGGATTGAGAGTTACATTCATTCTCATCCGTAAGATGAATGGAAGCTGAAGTCAGAGTTTAATGATGGATATTGGAGACAAGAACACAACAACTTTAAACCGTTTCTACCAATCAGCAGGGTGCCAACCTTGATACAGAAGGAGAAATAGCAAAGAAAATATAAATGTAGTCAGAGGTTGATTTAGATTGGGCTTCTAGCCCTAAAGTAGAATTGTGTAAATAGCAGGAACTTTCCCACCAGAAACCTGTGGGATTCCCTTCAGACCACAGCTGTCTGTCTCCTGGCCTAATTTGAATGCTTGAAATAAAAAAGGAAATCAGTCAAAAAAAAAAAAAAAAAGAGAGAGAATAAACGCAGATCCCCCCTCCCAGTGAGAGTGGTCACCTGAACAGATTCCCCCCCCAGGGGGAGTGCTCACCTGAGTAGATCTTCTCCCAGTGGGAGTGGTCACCTGAGCAGATCCTTCCCAGTGGGATTGGTCACCTGAGCAGATCCTCTCCCAGTGGGAGTGGTCACCTGAGTAGATCCTTCCCAGTGGGAGTGGTCACCTGAGCAGATCCTCTCCCAGTGGGAGTGGTCATCTGAGCGGATACCCTCCCAGTGGGAGTGGTCACCTGAGCAGATCCTCTCCCAGTGGGAGTGGTCACCACCATCTGTCCTTTGCCAGGTAGGGAAAGAGAATAACAAAGCTTTGTGAGTGACCCCTTAACCCTAGTGACTCAGCTGTCTTAGGTGTGGTCCAGAATCTTTCCCTTCCTAGACTAGTTAAGAAATAGAAGAGCCATGAAGCATTCTCCAGCCTAGGGCAGGAATCACCTTCTTCCCAAGAGTCCGCATTCCACAGCTAGAACATTATTTTGAACAGTGATTTTTATAAATTGTAACTGTATTCTTTGCATAACATTGAATTTATTACTGAACAGAGATATTTTTCCTATGTAACTTTTGTTTATCTGAGGTGATTACATTTCTGCATTGTAACTACTGTTTGCTTTCTATACTATTACATTTCTGATAATATATAGTCTTAGAAGAAAGACTATTAAGTTTGAGTATTACCTTTGGTTATGTATGATACATATTAGCGTTATGTTAAATAATGTCTGTTAGTATAGCTACTATATGTTTATTGCAGAAATTTTCATTCAGTATTTAAAATAAATATTGTTTGGCTTCCTGAATGTTCAGTTTTGTTTAGTACATTATGTATAAGCCTAACATACTTTATTTATGGATTTGTTAACATATGAGTTTTCATTTATATTTTTAAATAATTTGCTTCACATAGAAATATTATCTCTGAAAGTTTAAACATTCAAACTATTCCCTTTTATTCAAATGTGGATGAAGAAGAATAAGAAACCATAGAGTAAATGTGATGGAAGTAGCTAGAATTTACTACGTTAGGTAAATGATAAGCTCATTCATAGTCATTTAAACAGTCTGCTGAAGAGTATCCTTATCACCTATTTCCAGTTTAAGTATTGCTATGTCTGTGTTTCAGTATAATTGCTTTTCTTCACAATTCTGTATTTTAAGCACTCAGCTGAGAAGAGCCCTATGAATTAGCTGCAGAAATAACCTATAGTCAGACTGAACTGTAGTCTGATGCGCTGCAGATGGGCACAGATGGACTTTTGATTTTGAAGTTTAAAGTATGCTTCTGGAGCAGGGGTGTAGCTCAAGTGTTCATGTGTAGGGACCAGAGTTCAGATCCCCAGAACCTACTTAGACGCTAATTCGGCATGTAATTCCCACCACAGAAGGCACAAACGGAAGAAGGGAAGACCAGACACCTGGGTGAACTCTGGGTTTGATTGAGGCATCCTTCCTTCTTCCGTGAATAAGGTGGAAAAGCAATAGAGAATGACTTGTTGACCCTGTGCCTCAGAGCTCAATATACACAAGTAACACATGTGCACCATGTACCTGCAAACTTCCACGTGTAACACACACGCACAGCCATATACACAGTGGAAAAATATCCTTCCAATGACTGTCTTCTTGCTTGCTATATCTAGATATCACTGTCCAGCTCTTCCCTGTCTCTGTGCGCTGGCATACACATCTCATGGATGCCACCTTGGTGTTATCAAAACCAGTGGTTTAATTCACAAGCAGTTGCACATTTGTGCTGGGATTGGGAGGGATGTAAGTCACTTAGATTTGAATGCTTCTTATGTCGTTTTGTGTGTGTGTGTGTGTGTGTGTGTGTGTATAATACATATACAGGTAGGTATAATTCATTTGTATCCCTGTATTATAGGCATTTAAAATGGAAGTTTAAGATGTATTTAAAATCTTCATTAAAAGTAAAAATGCCATTATTGTTACACTTTGGGGAATTTATCTAAAGAATGTGGTAAGAAGAAAAGAGACTAGTACTTACTGGGAAGGTTATTTATTTGCCATTACTTATGCCTTTATTTAGCTTCCTAACGCACATTGTTGTGTGTGTTTTATTTTGCTTTGTTTAAGACTCCTGATGCTGTCCATCCAAAAGAAGCACCTCCCTCATCTACTGCCAGCAGTATTAGGCCTGCAAGAGTTGTGTCTTCAACTTCTGAGGAAGAAGAAGCATTTACTGAGAAATTTCTCAAAATTAATTGCAAATATATCACCAATGGCAAGGTAATGAACTGCATTGTAGTTTTTATTAAGCTATGAAAGCTTGACATGTACATTTAAGTCAATAATGTCAGCCATTTGTGAGTATTTATACAAGGGTTTGAGTTAGAATGGACCTTGCCCATTAGTTAGAGTCTGATGGTCTGTAGCAGATATTAAAGGTCGTGGGATATACATCAATTCACTGAGACAAAGCACATGTCGTGGTTTTTCCTAGAATATTAAACACATCTTTAAAACAGCAGCAGTGATGATGGTAGGAGTGCTAGCTCTTGAAACTTAGTGTAATACAGAAATTGAAATTCACTATATGCTACATGATAAAAAGTATTTAGGTGTGTTCTTCAATCTGTTAGAACAGGAATAAACATTCCTACTTTGGGGCAAGTATGTAACCTTTTGGAGTGCTTTGGTTTGTTTTTGAATACTTGGAGAGAGTGTAGGTTTCAGTTAACTCATTTCTGATTTGGTCCCCTGTGGTCAGAGAACATCCTTACTCCTATGTGAAGGCTTACTCTAGGGTGGCTTATCTCCTGACCCAGAATATCTTGACAGATCTTTTGTGTATGCTTAAGAAACACATGCATTTTGCTTCAGTTTTGAAAAATATTTTGAAATATCCATGAAATTAAGTCAGGCGATGCTAGTATTCTTCTGCATCTCTATTGATTTCTTATTTTTTCTTTAAATTAATGACAAGGATGTGGAACTGTTTCATTACAAATGTGTTCTGCTTTCAGTTGATAATTGATGAATTTGAGTGTGCTATAGGAATGTAGAAATGTTTAGGATTCCTACACTGTCCTGATGTACTTACTGACTGATGGTGAAGTGCCGACATTGACCTCAGGATCTGTGCCCTGCCTGACGTCCATGTCGCGGATACTGCTATAGCCGTTCGCACCTCCTTTGGGAAGTGTTAACATGGTTTGTCCTTCCTGTGCTTTCAGGCTGTCTTTGTAGGGTGTGTTTCTTGTGGAGGGTGTACGATTTTAGACTTTCAGTCAGATGAATTTGAAATGGTCTGTTCTTGAGATTTTCATGAAATTGACCTTGAGGAAAGAAGCCTGACGGTTTTAGCTGGGCATCCTTTTAGGCCCTAAGAATGGATTCTAAGAAAGTTAACGCAGATTAATTAATCCAGTGGGGAAGGTGTCACCTTCTTTAGTGCAGAAAGTAGAAGCAACTTAGAAACCCTTCCAGCAGTGGGTGGAAAACTGGAGCCCTGATTGTACTGTGTATAAAGTAGATGGCCAGAAATCCGAGAAGAAATAGCAGAGGCATCTGGACTCTGTTTTGAAGTTGCGAACTTTGAAGATTGAAAAGTTCTTTGTTTTTCCATCTTAGGGCACCGTCAGTGGCGTGCTGCTAGTCACACCAAATAATATAATGTTCGATCCACATAAAACAGACCCCTTGGTTCAAGAGAATGGCTGTGAGGAGTACGGCATCATGTGTCCAATGGAAGAGGTGATGTCAGCTGCCATGTACAAAGAAATTTTGGATAGCAAAATAAAGGAGTCCTTGCCCACGTAAGTGTGCTGGTGTGCTGTTCACTGAGCCTTTCTTTTCCTTTCCTTTTCTTTTTTCTTCCTACCTTCCGTTCTTTCTTTTCTTTTCTGTCTTTTTAGCATCTAGATAGTTGACCCTTCTCAAATATTCTTATTTTATTAATTTTAGTATAGATGGTATTCTTTTTTTCAGTAATGAAGCCACATTTAAGCACTAATGACTAGTCAGTTCTTAGTGTGCCTGGTATATAGTTAGTACTTGTGTTGTATTTGCATTTATTTGGTCAAAGAACCAGATATTTGACAAGTAAGCTGTAGTACTCATGTAACTCAATGCTTTTCAGTTCTTTGTTATTTAGCCACAAAATAAAAAAATCCAGCTTAGAGTGTATTATTAATGTCCATGAAGGACCTAAAGCATAGCATTGGGTTTGGGGTGTGGCATGGATGAGGCCTGGCATCGCAATAGCCAGAGCAGCTTTACATTTACAGTTACGGTACGGTTACAGTTGTCCTTCTGGAGTGCAGACCGCGAAAGAGACAACCTACAGGTGGCACTAATTGAGAGTTGAGCTGGGGATGTCCTGATGTGGGAATCTGTGTGATGGATAACATAGATGTGAGACCACACTTCTAGGCAAAGCCTTTAAAAGCAATGTGTATACAAGTAGTCGGCAGAAATGTAAAAGACTTGGAGAGAAAGGAGATAGAGCATTCGAGGGAAAGCAGAGAGTAAGAGGGTTGATGTGTAACAGAAAGGAAGTCCCACCCACTCCACACGTGACTGGCAACCACTTGAAAACGGCTTCACCCTAACTGGTAGCAGATGGTTTACAGTCTTATTACCAGTTTAAAAAAGGAATTATAAAGGAAAAAGGAGCAATTATTTTTCTCGGGTAGTGTGAACGCTGTTAGGGTAACCCCGTCTTGGAAAAGGGTCCATTTCAGCCTCAAGTGCTCTGTGACTTGGTAAAATAATCTTTAGAAACAAATAATTTCTAGAAAAAATATTCTAAACTACTGGTTGTATTTAAGTTGTCAGTCAAAGCCTATTTCAGGAAAATAAAACAAGACCTCCAACAAACCACAGTCACTGAGGTTCAGTGTAGAAATGGCAGAGATCGAAGGGCTAGCTCCGAAGGGAAGGAGGACCGCCGCTCAGTGGTGCCATCTTGTCCTGACACTGAGTTTCTGAAAGATCTTCTGGGTAACGTGTGGCTGCGCTGCAGGAAGACCAAGTGCTCTTTGCCTTTAAATGACCATTTTATCAATCAACACATTACCTGGGAAGAAATACCCTTAAGTCTTGGCTTATGTGTTAATTGAAATCAAGGTTTGGCTTCAGGCAAGATGAGTGCAGCGAATGGTTTCGCAGGGTAGTATTTTGTTTACAGAAGTAAAGTAGAAGATGCTAATGGTTTGCCTCTTTGTGATGTTTGGGGAATTGATTTCTAAGGTGCTGTTCTGAACCGTGTTCTGTTAGGTGCCGCTAGCATTAACGTTTAGCCATCCATAATATTAATATCAGGTTAGAAAATTCACCTAGATACTTATCTTTTTTTTTTTTAATTTTTAACAGCTAGTCTCTTGATTCTGTTAAATGTATCAACAAGATCTCCTGAAGCTTGTATCCAGTTCCTTGACCCTGTGGTTGCAGTTTAAGCAAGTCACCAATAGATGGCACCATTTCACATTCATTATCGTCAGCTGCCTGTATTTCTTAAAAGATGAATCCAACAGAGAAACCTTGTCTTGAAAAACCAAACAAAAAGATGAATCCAGTAGAGACAGAAGGCACTTAAACGAAATGTTTAAAATAATGACATTTTACACATCTCACTTGGAAAAGTATATGTTTTCTTACAAAAACTTGAAAACCACAAGAGTTAAATAAGAGACTTAATCAGCTTTAATATCCACAGAAGGCCACTTATTCTGTGTTGATTTATTTTCTAGTCTTTCTATCTGGCATATTTCTGTTCTCTAACCATATATGGACAAATATTGATGCTTTGCTGCTGACACTTCAAATAATTTCCAGTTATTATGAAGCAGCTTTAATCATCAGTCTAAATTGCTGACTCACTCAGTGATGCTTATTTCTACAACTTCCCACTTGTGGACGTTGGTATTCACCTGACAGATGTGAGTGATGGTGAAAATGAGACCCGGCTGTAAAGCATTCACCTCTGACTTCTTCGTCCTTTAACTGAGCAGCTTCTCTTAGAACTGTTCTGAGTTACTAGCTTAGGGTTTCCTTTAAATGTTGGGCCTCAGGTTGCTCTTAAGCTTTGCATTATAGTTTGTATTTTAGTTTAATTTCATATAAATAAGCACTGATTATGAATGTGATAGGTTGAAATGGCCAGTTTTCTGTGCTCTACCAATAAAAGTTTTAGTTCACTATTATAAGTTCATCAAGAATTTAAGTTATCAAACTTGGTTGAAGGTTACTTACAGAGAAATCTTCATTGATGTTTCATCAATAGTAAACAGCTGATGGAAATTCTTGATGTGAGTATGTGGTGTATGTGAAAAACATGATGTTTCTATTTTTGTTGAGGACTACACTTTGCCTATTTTGAAATGCTTCTTCTATGATATTTTTTTAATTTGGTTGTGGAATGTAAAATGTTACAGTTTTAATGTCTAGTAATTTTTAATTTTATTTTATAACAGAGAACTAGACCAGTTGTCAGGAAGGGACTTCTGCCATTCTAAGAAAATGACAGGCGTTGCTGCTGAGGAAACGGACTCGCGAGCCCGCGACCCGGGTAATGACAGCGCCAGCACAGCTCCCAGGAGCACCGGGGAGTCTCTCTCCGAGGACGTCTTCTCCGAGTCAGAACTCTCTCCCATCCGGGAGGAGCTCCTCTCCGAGCCGCGGCAGGATAAGTCATCCGACGCGTCCTCAGAGTCTGTGCAAACCATCAGTCAGATGGAAGTGGAGTCGGTGGCAGTCAAGTCAGAGTCTCCTAACATTCCTGACCACGTTAACTCCAATACTGAACATTCTTCAAACCAAGAGGCTTTATCTCATGAAACTGATTTAAGTAGTCTTGAACTCGCCACTAAGGAAGGAGATAAGGCTACAGAAAAACTTGAAGTCTCAGGCCCCAAAGAGCAAAGCATAGATGTAAAAAGTCATGGTGACCGGGATTCTTCTTTCCGTCATGAAAATTCACTACAGCAAGAGGGAGGAGAAGGGAGTGTACCTTCTGGAGAAGCAGTGGAACTTAAGGAAAAGCAAACTGTTCAGAAGGATAGACAGGGGAAAGAGCAAAAGCGGGACTCAGAGACTGAAGTAGAGGAGCTGCGTAAACTCTGGAAAAGCCACTCGATGCAGCGAGCCAAGCAGCAAAGAGACAGCAGCATCCAGCAGGCGTCCCAGAAAGAAGGGAAACATCAAGGGGCACCCGTGGATGGACGTGTGGACGGTAAGGGTTAGGGAGGTGTGAATTCAGTCTGGTGTTCTGCACATTGTTTTCTTCCTTCCTCTCTGACCAAAGGCTGCAGATTAGGTCTGTCAGAATGACTGTCAGATGGTCCTTGAGTGACGTCACTCTGGGGGGGGGCGTGTTGATGCAGGGCCTAGTCTCTGAACATCCTTTTGTTTAACTCTCTGCATTCTCTGTCGTTTGCCTTATGATGTGCACCTGCCCTGTGTAACACATTGATTACTTTCATAAGGTCCTGGTATGATTTTATCATCGCATATTTGACATTTGAATTACAGTTTATAACTGCCAAGGTTTTAATATATAATTTTTTAGAAAACACCATTGGACACAGTTAGGATTTTTTGTCCACATAAAAATCCCGCCTCTCTTTGCTTAGATGGTTTCTTTTAAAAACAAGCATGCAGGGTGCTCGGCTTCCTTCCTTAGCTCAGGTTTTTGTTGATGTGAGAATTAGCATAGTAGCTTCTGTTACGAATGTACTGAGCCCATCTGTCATACACTGTGGCTCAGATAACTTGGTTACATTCTCAGTTCTGTTGCAGAGTTGTTTATAAATTCTCATATGAACTCTAGTTACTACTTTAATTTCAGATTTTTATTCTACTTCAATACAAAAGTTAAATTTACCAATTTACTGAAATACACAAGCTAAATTTACCATTTTGACTTTTTTATTATGAAATAGACATATCATAAAATTAAGCATTTTAACCATTTTGAGCTCTACAGATTGTGGGCATCAGCATATTCATACTGTTGGATACTCTTCACTGCATGCATCTTGGGAGCTTTCAGCATCTTTATGAAAACACGACTGTAACTGAGCAGTGAACTGTCTGTCACTCCTGCCCTTCCCCGGTCACCACCAGTATGCGCTCAGGGTTCTCCTTACTCCAGGCCATTCACATAAGAGAGCCACATAGTTTCTGTGTTACCTCTCATTCAGCATCATGCTTTCACCATTCATCTCTATTATAAATGTGCTTAAATATGGCCTGTTTTATTATTATTCTTATTATTGAGATTATATAATATAATTGCATCATTTTCCCCTTCACTTTCATCCCTCTAAGCCCTCCCTTATGCTCCTTCTTGCTCTCTTTTAAAGTCATGACCTCTCTTTCCGTTAATTGCTATATACAGACTGGGTAGGTTATACTTATGTGCTCAGGAATATGTGTGTGTGTGTGTGTGTAAGAAAAATTTCCTTTTCTTGGAAGTCCAAAGAATTAACATTTCTGCATATAAATGCTGTTTGCCAGCAGTTTCGGGGAGTCTTTGGTTAATGCTAAGAAAATCCAGTCATATAGATAGTATTGCAAATCATCCTGCAGTGAATAAAGTTTGTATAAAAAGGAATCCCTTGTAGGTGAATGTTTATGTCCTGTCAGGTCCTGCAGCCGTTCAGACCCAAAGAAACCTAGAGGTTTATATTAATTATAAACCATTTGGCCTATTAGCTAAGGCTTATTATTAACTAGATCATACAACTTATTTTAATACATAATTCCTGTCTATGTTTAGCCTCATGACTTGATACCTTTTCTCAGCGAGGCATTCTCATCTTGCTTGCTCTGTGTCTCGCTGGTGACTGACTCTCTCTCTCTGTCTTTCCTCTGCCCACAGTTCTAGTCTGGTTTCCCCACCTGTTCTTCCTGCCTGGCTTCTGGCCAGTCAGTGTTTTATTAAACTAATATAAGTGACAAATCTCTCCAGTGTATAAGAGGATTATTCCACATCATTCCCTCAGTTTTTTCTTTTCAACACAAGAACTCTGAATCTCACGTCCTTTGTTTAGTTTTTTCCTTGACGATTATTCATAACAACTTGTAACCAACACTCTAAACAATCAAACATCCATAATTCATTTTTTGGGAATGTGGGCATAGTTTTCTAGAATCTCTAGAATCAGCTGCTGATTCGGAGCGCTGATATTCCTATGGGGAGTCCAAGAAAATTTAAGATTATAATCAGGTCCTGATTTTAGTATTCTGTGAAGCTGGACCATCTCCGCCAGCAGTCTTGAGGCTGCTCTGGCTGTAGAACTCAGAGGAAACTGCAACAGAGGTGCTCTGAAACATTGGGTCATCAGGATCATTCATCCCCATTTGAGATTTCTCAGGGGGTCTTCCTTGACCAAACCTTATTTTTCTTAACCCAGAATGAATCCACAGCCTCTCATTTTCTATGGAAACAAAAGCAAAATATTTTCTCCAAAGTGACATATCTTTTGACTTGAATTTTTAATTTTTGAATTTTGTTTGGACTAATCCACCAGCATTGAAGGCAAATGTCTTTTAGGAGCTATTGCTCCTTCCTCAGCAATAAAGCAATTCAAAGACAACACAATAACATACAGTATCCAGACTCTTTGTGTACTTTCCATCTTTATGTGGCTTTTTTTCTTACTCTGTTTCTCTTTTAAGGACTTTCTCTCCCAAACCTATTTATGTTTTTAAACACAGTGTAAACTGTTTAGAGGTTTATTTTGTTTTGTTTTGTCTTATTCTGCCTTTACTGTATATGTCTTTTTCTGACCAAACGCTAAAGTGATATGACTAGGATTAAAGCTGTGGCTTTGGCTGTTGGCTCCACCCCATTTCTTAGCTTTTTGAGAGTCGAGCTTCATGGTGGAGGTACTGGAAGAAGTCACATTTATTGCCACAACTCTGTGGAGTATCTAGGTCCAAAGAAGCCTGATGGTGGCTGCTCATAATAACTGTTTGGTGGCAGAGCCTCTTAAAAGAACTTCGAGGTTTTTGCTGCTAAAACTGAGTTAGGAAGCCTCTCTTAAAGGAGCCGTGCCTCTGCTTGCCACCAGCAAACAGAACCCACCCAAGAAATGCTGCTACCAAAAAGCCATGTTTGACTTTGTTCTTGTCTGTTTAGAATCCTTTTTTTTTTTTTTTTAAATGTAGAAATACTTGTGAAATGTTTGGGCAGCATTTGTAGCACAAATAATTAAAATCCAGAGACCAGTATTGGGGTTCGAACTAAATATCAGAAAAGCAAAACAACCAAGCCACTAGAGAAGTCTTACCTCTACCAAGGCTGGGTGGCTGCAGACTGAGCCCTGAAGCTCTGTTTCCTCCCATTTTTACATTCCCCCTAGTGCTGGGATTAAAAGTGGGAGCCACCACCACCTGAATCTGTTTCTGTGTAGCTCTTGTGTAGCCCAGGGTGGCCTTGAACTCACAGAGATCCCTCTGCCTCAGTCTCGTAAATCCTGGGTTATGAAGGTGTGTGACACCACTGCCTGACTCTAGTGGCTTAGATCTTCAGGCAAGCTTCATTTATTAAAACATAAATAAAGTATCGCTGTAGCCCCTCCTTTCAGTTTTTGGATGGTTATTTTGTGAGGGGGCAGTCATTCCCATATACCAGAAGAGGGATTGCCAGATCACACAGCTGTTTGCTTTTCTGAGAATCCACTTGTTCTCCATAGTTGCTGTGTGTCATTTCATCTCCCCAGCAGCTGATAGAGGTCTGGCCCGATCTGACATGCTGCACATCCCTGGTAATTGTTTGTAATTCCAGCGCCTTATAGGCAGCGGCAAGAAGACTCCCTTAGTGCTGAGGCCAGCCTCGTCTGCCCAGCAAGGGAATGTCTCAAAAGCCTAAGAAATAAGAGTATTCTTTTGAGATAAGGTCTCTTCCGTCCCAGAAGGACTTGGTCCTCCCTCCGTCTTCCAACACATGTAATACAGACTCAACATTCAGCTTTTAAAATACTCTTTTTTTGTATCATCCCACTGAGATACTTTGAAACCTAAGATTATAGTGATTAGTTTTTAATAAATGCATTTATTCAAAGCAATTTCTTTAAAGGCTGAACTTTTTTCTACAGTATTTTTTTCTTTATTCAGAACAGAATGAACACTTATTAGGAACATTGTCAAATAGAAGAAGTTATAACACAATTTATAAAATTATCTGGAATTTATTACCAATGATGATCAACTAGTATTAACATCCTTACAGGTCTGTGGAAGGCATTTTGGTTTTGATTGATAATTGAGTCTATGTGTACATACAGATTTGAGTATAAACTCAGGATTGTACTATATGTATTGCTATTTCGTGCTTCATTTCACTTAACATTTGTGTGGTGTTCACTTTTGTATTTACATTATAGTTTTGTCAAAATGTGGTTTTATCAGTCTTATCATTTATCCAGCCATTTGCCTGTTGTTTTTAGCAATTCAGACTGTTCAGATGGCTACTCCCTTTGGTATAAGTAACATTGGCATTAAGATCTTTATATAGAATATTTGGTTTATATATTTTTTTAAATCTTTGAAAATGGTTAGAAACTAATTTCTGTTCAATTAAATATATAAATATAAATATATTAAACATATAATTTTATAGGCTATGAGAATTAATATATAATAGATTATTATAGCCACATGCCAAAAGAAGAAAATAAGTAGGCACTTTGATATAGCTTTCATTGAGTTGTACCATTGGTTTCTTCTTCTTAATAAAACATTAGTTTTAAATGGGCATTTTTAGTAGCAATAGTATATAATATGGAAATATTAAAGCTTTTTGAAATTTATTATTTCATAAGATGGAATCATTGTGATAAATAGTAAACTGTAGCATACAATAATGGAAAGAACAAGAGCGGCCAACATTCCTTCTTCTAACCAGTGGCTCACGCTGGGGCAGGCAGGTTGTGCACTTTGTACTTTACTGCCCTGCCGGGGCAGGGGCTGCACTGAAACAAGCTAATCAATGTCCGTGTGTTCACAGACTTAATCCTACTGTCAGACTCCAAATAATGTACGCCTCTGGTTGGAGATAACTTAGACATAATGAGCCGTCCAATGTTGCTCTGCAGCTAGTAGTATAGTGCTGATTTCTCACACCTTTGTATGTAGACTGGAGATTACATTAATTTTTATATTTGAATAGCCATATTAAAATAGCCATTTATAAATTCTGTATAGTGACTTAGGTGTAATTTTAAAAGATTCTCTGTTAAGGGGATTAACAAAATCTACAGAATGCTTTACAGATTCATGTAATTCAGCATAGCTGTTGTTAACAACTTATTGAAAAGTCTGAGATTTTGCATTTTTCCTAATAGCCCTCAGCAAAATTTTAGTTCACTAACTTGACTCTTTCATTTAATCTTGCTATTTCAGTAACTAGATCTTCCATGCCAATAAATAAATAAATAAATGTTAATTAATTGAATATGTGCAAGTACCAGTAAAATTCATTATTTTATAATTCGGAACCAGAATGTAAAATTACTTCATCTGAGACACTTGGACATACTTTATGACTGAATGGACACCGCTTACATAACCCTTCCAGGGTCTTCACTTCTAAAGGATAAGAGAAGGCATCGATTACACAAATTCTTGTGTCTCCGAGTTGGAAAGCCGATGAGGAAAACCTTTGTGTCTCAGGCCAGTGCTACCATGCAGCAGTATGCACAGAGAGATAAGAAACATGAATATTGGTTTGCAGTGCCCCAAGAAAGGTAAGTTAAAAACGTCGAAACTTCTGCTTTTCCTACAAGATTCCTTTATAGATCACAACACCAGAATCAAAGTCCTAAAAGACTCCATTTCCTGACTAAAAGTAAGTGGCCATGGTGGTGTCCACCTTTAATTCCAGCCCAGAAAGGCTGGGACGGGACAGTTTGCCCTGGTCCCTGAATGGTCACGGCCGTCCTCTGCTATAAGTCAGCAAGGTGGTTTTAATCTCTGGAAATCAGCTACTATCTGATACTTCTTAGTTTATGCCTTTAAAATTTTCATATTTAGTTTACTGGAAAACATTGGAACATGAATATTTTAACAGTAAAGTACTTATATAGTATCTTAGACTGACAATTCATGAATGTATCAGCACAGCCTTCTTGAAGGATGTATAGGTTTTTTTTTTTCTGTTTTGAGACAGGGTTTTACAAAAAAGACTTTTTATGTAGAATTATTCCTAGCATCATTGCCAAAGTTGATAAGCCTGAGAGTGTTTATACTTTAATAATGCCCTCCTAAAGAAACTGAATGTGTTAGCGTATTCCCTTACTTCCTGGTTGGGAAAACACCCCTGAAGCAGAAGACAGGTTGGGTTATCTGTAATGCTCTGTACCAGTGGAGAGCTAATCAAGTGGCAGGTGCAGGAGCAGAGGTGCGGCTTGGAAATCCCATAGTCCGCACTTCCCCTCCTTCCCAACTGCCAGATACACCAGGTAATGTGTGCTTCCTTTTTAAAGTGGGAGTTTAGTAATTAAAACAGTTTGATTTGCACAATTCACTACTTCAAAGAAACAGATCCTAGAGAATAAGAGAGTGGGATTAAAGTGATTATAGTGCAAATGTAACTGTTTAGTGAAATCTAACATAAAAAATTTCATTTTTATTATTCTTGGTTATTTCTTAATTTTTAGATGTAGTTTTGCTTTTAGTGTTGTTCTTGGTTCCAGACCTAAGTGTTGTAACCGTAACTGGGAAAAGGTTGTCAGCCCTCCTACTACTAATACTGCCTCACCATCTCAGTACCCAGGTTAGAAATTTCATTGCAAGTCATACTTAAGATGTACCTTGGCTTTTATTAATATTATTATTATTGGAATTTTGGGCATTATCATAGACAGAAAACGTAATAGAATTGTTGATAGTGACTAATTGCCTGGAAGGTAAAACTTGCTGCCCTTTCATATGTCAGGTGTCACATAACATTTTAGATCATGAGGTGGATGCATCCTTCTTAGAGCCGTTGCTATTGGTTGGTCCATGTTAGCTCAGTTTTGTAGTTCACTTCTCCATGCTAACTAAAGCCAGGAAGCACATAGACGTTTGATCTTTGAACATGTTTATTGCATAGTACAGCAGCCAGTACCATTGACTGCAGTTATAAAAATACCAGAAAGAGGAAGCAGATACGGGAAGATTAGATCATCAACCGCTGAAGCAAGGATTTACTGTGTCCTGCCGCTTCAGTTTGGATGCTGTGTGAGTTCCTTCCCACTGCTAGCGTCTTTACATAGGAAAGCATCACTGCAGTTGGTATAGCAACAAGCCTTCCAATGAAAGTCTTAGTGCGATATGTGTTTAGAACTTGACAGATGATAGCTAAATCTGTTTTCAAAGACAATGTCTTCCTGATAGTGGGCTTCACTGTTTAATAAAGTCTTCAACTTCTGTCTAAACATTTTACAAATATAGTCTTTTATCTTTGCTAATAGCAGATAATACTAGGCCTATTAATAACCGTTCGCTCTAACAGGACAGAGCACTTGTATGCCTTCTTCATTCAGTGGAGTCCGGAAATCTATGCAGAAGATACTGGTGAATATACCAGAGAGCCTGGGTTCATAGTCGTCAAGAAGATTGAGGAGTCTGAAGCAAACGAAGATCCTGCAGCTGACGCAGCAGCCAGAGAGTGGGAGGTAAGAGTGAGACCCCATCAGCCCTGTTGGCTTTCTCTGCCTTGTGTGACTTACGGCCTTACAGAGCTCCACAAACTGCAGAACCCATGGCACAAAAGCAGGTTTTTGAAGGCCTAGCTGACAGTCCATGCACATACGTGTTTTCTGAATGAAGCTGAGTGGTAGCGTAATGCTCTCTGTCACTCTGCTTTTACATTAAAATATGGGATCTTTAAGGATAAAGTAAGTTTTAGATGTATTTTAACATATTTAAAGGAAGACAACATGGCTAAAATAGAAATCACATTAATTGCTATTATACTGTCATAAAAATTTCCTGTTTGATTCATCTGTCTTCTTTTTCTTATACATGGGAGAATGCTCATTTAGTGCATTTAGAAAAATTAGCCGCCATTGCCAAGTTTCACACCAAGTAAGCATTGTCTTGACCTGAATTCAGTGATACTAAGGTGACGGCAGGAAGTTGGTGCTAATTTTATATTAAGAAAAAGTTTTTATGTGTTTAAATTTAATGAATTTTTAAGCAGTGTCCAAGTTAATACTGATAAACTCTTTAAAAATCCTCCCATAGATTAAAAAGTATTAAGATTATGTGATTTTATATGCTTTATCTTGGAACGTTGATGGAATAATAACGTTTTTATTATTTTGGTATTTTTATCTTAATCTCTTCTTGATGTTTTTAGAAAACAGAGCAGATGCTAAAATGTGATAATAAATAGAGTTGGATTTTATTATCCATTTGGTTAAAGCTTGTGACTATTTGTGTAATATGAATTTACTGTGTACGCACTTGGCATGTATAACGATTAAGGTATACATGCCCTTAGCATGTATAAGGGTTAAGATGTACATGGTGTGTCTTCTGTTCAAGCTGTGTTCCTGATTTTTTGTCTAACATTGTGTTATGTACAGCATTCATTTACTATGTCATCAATATGATGAAGGGAAGGAAAATAGTACAGTGTACATTTATTTCAGTATTTCAGTAAAAAGTATTCATCTTAATTCTAGCTCCAAATTAGTAATGGCCTGAGTTACTATCAGCAGAATAGACGGGTAAATATGCAGATATTTATCAAATTTTAAGTAATAGACCAGTCACAGCCTAGTGATGTAAGCAGCTGCATGGATGAATGCCCTAGCTAATGGGTGGAATACAGGGGAAGGTCTGATGTCAGAAGAACAGAAGGAGCTCAAGTCCGTGGACTCATGGAGGAGGCAGGAAGGAAATCTCTGGAGCGTGCCGGGCACATGTTTCCACTCACAGTAGGTGGGTTCACATGGTCACCAAGGGTTCCAGCTGTGTTCTGAGTCTCAGAAGGTAAATGTGGCCAAAATTCCAAAGATGTGTACAAGTTTTAAGGTAGCAGCAGCTGAAAGTAGGTTACCACAGAGGAAATAAGTTGGTAAAAGATGCTAAGAAATGATGAGGAATTAATGGCAGCTAGGCTATGACGAAGTTTCTAAGCGGGGCAGTAAAATGGTCGCTGGCAGTATTTTTAATCAAGAAAGAGAATTGAGAACTTCTCCCAATGTTGGCTGAGTCACTTAAGTTTAGAAATAGAAAACTACTGACATTTTTTTTCTTCTTTTCATGTGGAAGCATGTGTTGTGTGCTTGTATGTGAATGTGTGGTGTTTGCATATGTGTGGACTGTAGTATGTGTTTGGATCTGTATATGCAGAAGGTGAGGTGGATGTGAGTCTTCTGCCTGCTCTTCTATCGCATTCTTTAAGGCAGTACCTCGCGGTGCAACCCAGAGTTCACAGACACTGCTTGCCTCCACACCTAGCTTGCTCTGGGGATCCCCATCTCAATTTTTGAAGCTGAAGTTACAGGCAGTCCCCACTGTCACCTGGTCCTTATATGGCTTCTGAGGCTCCAAGCTCCCAAATTTAGTTAGTTAGGTTTTTTTTGTTTTTTTTCTACCTAACAAGCACCTTACCTGGCTACATCTTACCGTCCCCACTGCTGACTGTTTTGAATCAAAGAAATGGCTTCAGTTTCTGGGGGGAAATTGAGAATTATAACTTACAGTTTAAAGTTTATATATCTCCTCATTTGTCCTAGGAAAATTTTCCCCCCAAAAAACAAAAAGTAGCAGGAAAAGTTCCATTTGTAAACCGTCTGGAAAGAGTGGTCTAATGCAACAGCTACCTCTTGTTTGTGGCTGTGGAGGTCTTGAATATGGGTAATGCGACTAAGGAAGAGGAGCCTTAAGACTGAAAAGCTGATTCTTCACCCTGTTACCAGATTTCTTTCAGACTGCTTAGACAACTTGTATGCACGATTATCCTTTTCAACTACAAACTTTACGAAATCTGAGTATGAAATCATAAGCTAGCATGTAAACTTTGCTGCCGTCTGGTTTTTCTCCTTTTGCATCTTATACCAGTCTCTTGTTTAAGATCAGTGATAGAAAACTGCTGGCCTGGAAGTCTGGTAGGAGTTCTTTGTTACTGGCTTTGATCTATTCACCTTTACTCCTTCTTGTAGGGAATATTAATAACAAGAAGCCCAATTTTGGACTATGACTGTGTTGTGGAAAGACTTACTTGTCTTTCCTTTTAATCTTCTCCCAGAACAGAACGATTTCCCTTAACTTGGTTGTTTACCTTTGTCGATATCTTCAGCATTACTCTAGGGTTGGTTAAATGATTGTAAGTCAAGGCACCCAAAGTTGCTGGTATGTGTAGTTTGGATAGGAAAACTTTAAAGACATCTTAAAAGAGCTTCAACAAGAAAAGGCAGGGATTTCAGCATTAAAAGTATGGGAACGTTAGGAAGAAAGTGCAGTGTTAAAGATTATATGTGAGCCAGGCAAGCTGACCAGGAGAACCCCTCTCCAACAGAAGGGGGAAAGTTGAGCCACATTTCAACAGTGAGATCCCCTATACATCAGAGTAATCACTGCATTATTGAAAGGGATCTGAGAAGTATCATCGATTCTATTTATAGGAGTTGGTTTTCCCACCATGTGGGTCCCAGGAATCAGTCGTCAGGCTGCAAGCACCTTTGCCAACTGTCCCATCTCCATAACTGGGGTTTCTTTTTTTAAATCACCGTTGTTAGAAGAAAAGCCTCTGGCTTATTCTCTTTTATCCCTTGCCTAAGTGTTGATAAATTGTTTCATTTTGTGTTTGGTTTCTTAGATCCTGATTCTCTTTTTCCGGTGTTTGATAATACTTAGAATTTCTCAATCACTCAAAGGTCAAGTCATTCATTTTAGTATAAATATAATATGTTGCGTGTTTATGACATAAGCTCCCAAAGGATTCTTCAGAACAGTCTATTACCTACCTTTTGGCTTAAGTTTTCAAATTATTTGTATGTTGATTTTGATTATAACTTCCAGTGTTCTCCAGTTTGATTATATACATGTAAATATTTAACCTAATGTTTTTTTTCTACACCATTAAGCTTGATTATATCATTACTGGATTCTTTTCCTATTGTATGCACAGCTGTCATCAAGTAGAGTTATCACTATAGTCATTAGATTTTCCAAAAAAAAAAAAAACCCACCAGTTTAATACTGCTGCAGCTTCTAATAAGAACCATGCAGAGGACTGAAGCTGCATATTTAACATGGTATCTGCCAAACAGCTGGAATATTTTTATTTTCCTAAATTCATTTCATTATTGTTATTAAAGAACTACGTACATGTATGTTAAAATTGAGTTAGTATATTAAAGTACAAGCAAAAAGGTTTCCTGATCTCTTCTCAGCCTAGTTATCAGAATGCAAATTCAGTTGAAACTGTCAAAAACTAAGAGTCTTCATGTCTGCAGTCAGCACGGGAGATCACATTCCTCTGGTGCGGCTGTGTAATGGACTGCACACAGAATCGGCTGTGCTGGGCTGGGCTCTGTTTTTCAGAGTGGTGTTAGGGGATGGACTGTGACCACAGTGTATTTCATGTTTAAGGAGTGTGGTGGAAAGTAACGGGAGGGGCGCGGCTGGCATACAGAGAAGGGAGTAATAAATGCAGGGTGTGCTGGGTTCAGTGGGGCACACGTTGTATGCACTCGAGTAGCGCGTATTTGAGGAGATGGCATTGTGTATTACACATAGCCATTAGTAGGAGAGCAAGTTTGCCTTAAAATGGAAGAAATATTTGGACATTACCATTATAGTATAGATAAAACTGAATGCCAGGTAATTTTAGTTTACATCTAAATTAAATGTAGTTATACTTTGTACTTAATCTTTAAAAACTAAGCTTCTACTTATATTCCATAATACACTTATTAATGAAGGGTAGCATATGTAGACACAGTAAATACAATTATCTTTCAGTAAATAATATGCTAGAAAACACTTTAAAATGAGTTTCTTATCTATGAATACCCCATAAAGTTAAATTTTATAGGATTATTAGCTATAAAGAACCAAAGTCTAGCAAAAGGAAATAGGAAAGAATTGTGGAACTCTGTGAATGAACAGTGCAGTGTTAGCTGCAATCACATGTGCGGTGTGGGAGGAAGTCTGGACGTTGTACACAATGCATGGCTTGTATTCAGCGTATCTGTTAGTGCTGTGGAAATATGTGCTCTGTGTCTTTAAACTTTTGAGCCCTTTCTTAGCACACTTGGTGCAGTGCAACCGAACTTAAGCATGGGAAACACTGTCTTCCCTCCCCAGCTTTACAGTCTCCACTCAGGACTATCTGTTCAATGGATACTACTTAGTGATTAGCTCTCTGCCTTGTCAATCACGTCTGTGCTGCCAGCGAACTGTTTTGTCACTGTGGCAGGGCTCTGGTGCTGGAAAATGTGTCTTTGACAGAGGAAGAATGCTTTTGAGAACAGGTCTTCCGTGATTTGCTGAAGCTTAATGTGACTGGGAAGGAAATGTCCCGTCTCTGGTATGGGAAGAAGGGGAGAAGACATCAGCCAGTGAACCATAAATACACCCTGGTAAATGCTGATCAGTCATTGCAGTCTCTCTCTCTGCCAGTCTTGTCTTAGTGCCATTATACAAACTTACCTAGTGCTTGGCTGCATAAACAGAGTATTTATAGAGTAAAACTATGTGATTGCAGAAAGTACTTTTAAGATATAGTTAGGAATTCTCAATATCTTTCAAAAAAGGATTAATATGTTGCTAGAATTTTGCTTTGTTAAAAATAGATTTTTTTATTAGCTTAAAAAGCAAGATAGAAAATATTTAATACTGCCTTAATGTTTTCTTTATTTAAACTTAATCTTGTAGGAAAGGACTCTGAATTGTTTTCCTTGTTTAAGAGAAGAGAGTGAGACTAAATTTTACTTAATGGATTCTGTTATAACTTACTGGGATTTTACTCAATGGAATCTGTTATAACTTACTGGGAGCTCTTGAGAAAATGCTGCTGTTCTGTCGTCTAAGAATGGTTTGTAAAGCGACTCAGGAAGCGTCTTTGTACTTCCTCAATGATAACCATGTCAGAAATGACAAAACCCCTTTATTGATGTTTTTAATTATAATTTCAGGTTTTTCATTTTCTATTACATCAGCTCTGAATGGTATAAACACCTCAGAATATTAATTTTTAAATTTGTGATCCAATTTATCAGATTAACTATTTAGCTAAGTCTTTTAAGTTTTTAACTAAGAGCAATAAAGGTATTCATAATGTTTCATTTACCATTTAATTTTTAAGCTAAATGATACCTACCATTAATTTTTTAAATATTTTAAGTTATAAATTTAGGGACACCGTGGTGTTTTGAACTTCCTAGGTTGGCATGATGCCGCACATCACAAAGTCTTCTGCTTGGAAGAAGCACCCTTGGGGATTTTTAACTCAGATGGTTTTCCCTGTTTCTCACTGGTCCTCAGCTTTCCTGTGGCTGTGGTGACTAGCGACACAGGTGCACTAGTGCGATGAGGAGGCCAGCGTGGAGTGTGCTGGGCTGAGGTGAAACTTGGTGGCAAGAATCAGCCGCAGCTAGCGAGGCTTCACTTCTCCAGCTCACCTAGGGACGGTTTTCTAGGTCGTAGCGTGTGTCCTCACTTGTATCAAGCTCAGTGCCCAGTTTTCCTGCTTGAGTCGGGTGGACCTAGAGGTGTAGAAAGGAGAAGAACTTGGGGTTTGTAAGGGGTGGCCGAGAGTCTTGACTTCTTATCAAGGCACTTACTTCTGTGTCGAAACTGAAAGCAAAACAAGCATATTTCTTCTGAGAGAGCAGTTTCAGAACACAGGAAAGCTGACGTCTCTTCTCTCTGTGTCACTGCTCCTTAGCATGCTTCCTGCCTTTTCCACATCTGATGGTTATACAGAGGGACTTCAGTGATAAACTGTCTTACAGAGCTGCTAAGAGTGTGGTCCTATATTTAGATCATCAGTGACAGTATTCTAAATACTGGTATATGTACTGTCAAATTTGACCTTAAAGTTAACCCAGAAGCTAATAAGAGAGATGTTCATTTTATGAATGAGCTAATTGAACTCACACATTTTACCAGGGCTGAAGGATGGCTCGGTGGGTAAAGACACTTGCTGCAGAACCTGGTGATCTGACTTCAGTCTCCAGGACCCATGCAGTGGAAGGAGAGGGCTGACTACTGAAAACTTTCCCCTGACCTCCACACATGCACCCTGGCACCTTCATACATATGCAAGGTAGATAAACATTATCTTAATAATCATTGAAAATAGTAGGTAGAAGGTGCCTCAGACAAAATGTGTGGGATAAAATTAACCCTTTGCGACTTAGCTTCCATGAGAATCATATTATCCAATTATGCTTGCTTTTATTTTTATTCCTTTATTTCTTTTAATTTTTTTTTAGCCTTAAGGCTGCTTTTAAAATTCATGCTTGACATCTTCAACTTTAATTTCCAGTCACTGATTTGCTTGGAGCTATTTATGTATTTGATAGACACTTGTGCCAATTCTTACCTTTTTGATGTCTATCAGTAAACTTTAACTTACTGGAAAGTATTTGATAAAAATTTAGGCTTAGTTTAATTCATCTTCAGCATTATATATTAGCATTATTATTTTTATTAATAATGCATTTTCACCATTTTGATTATTTTAGGTTGTCCTCATGTGAAAAAGACAGTTTTTTTTTTAATTTGGTATTTTGTATGTGGAACCACAGCAGAAGCTGCTCACGAATTTCTGACATATCTAAGACTTAGCTCACACACTGACTCCCAAAGCAGCCGCACATCAGCTGTGAAATCGGTCGCCGCAGACTGGAATGGTTGTCGTCGTGACGGGGATAAGGACTGCAGCCAGCTCTGTGTTCGAGTGTTATTCTAAATGCCCGGCCTAAGCTGCCCTCTGTCATCTGTGAGGCACCTTTAAGTGTTAGCTAACCAATCTCGTCTCTGTCTCTTTTATGCACGAATCAGGGACCTCTTACTACAACGGTTCAGCTTAGAGTGAGGCCTTCACTCTGGGTGCCCTGTCCACGCCCTGAAGTGTCTGCTCTTCCTGCTCACAGTTTCAGAGTAGAAAGACAGACGGGAAGGTGTGTTTTGAATATTATTTCCGTTTGGAGAAACCGGGAAGTAGATTGAGGTTCCTCAAGTTCACAGAGCTATAAGAAGCTATAACGAAGAGCCAGTATTCTTTCTGCATTGCCGTGCTGCCCACCTGTAATGATGGGAACACTTAACATACGCCGTACGGTCCCTAAAGCATCTTCTGCTCTGTGGACAGTCACAACTTAATTGAAGGAGCTCACTCATACTAGCATTGGACTTTTGCGTTTGACTAAGTAGTTGAAAAGTATGTCTTAGGTTTATACATTATATAGCATAAGGATAAAATGAAGATCTGATTCTCTACCAACATTAAAATTATAGTATCACTTTTTCATTATATTTGTTTATGTGGGATTTTTGTGTCTCATGTCATCGTCCCCAAATTTATTTTTGGGACAATAATAAATGAAATATAATAAAAATATAATTCAATAATATAAAACAAAAACTAGCGCATCAGAATTGGACAGAACAAATAAACAAAAGACAAAGAGCCCAAGAGAAGGCATAAGAAACAGACCCACTCGTTCACACACTCAGGAGTCCCATAAAAAGCACTAGATTGAAAGCCACAACATATGCACAGAGGATACTCTTTCTGTCTCCTCGCCCTTAGGGTTCCCTGAGCCCCGAGGAGAGGGTTTTGGTGGAGGCATCCCGTTGGGACTGGGTAGTTATGCTCTCCCACTCTGCGGAGTGTCTGGCTGTGGTCTCTGTTCCCACTGCTGCAGGAGAACTTCCCTGATGCCGGCTGAAAAAAGCACTCATCCGTGAGCACAGCACAGTGTCATTAGGAGTCATTTCTTGCCCTTTATTGTTTAAACAGTAGTTTTGTGTTCTACCCTGTCTTCCCAGGCTATCTGTTCTTGTTTGATGTCAAGGATGGGATCCTCTGGTGGAGAGGGTCTTCAGTCAAATCAGATATTGATTGATTTCTCCTGCAAGCTTCATGGCCACCATTGCTCTAGCATATCTTGCAGGCAATGGTTTTTTTTTGGTTTATAGAAAAACAGGAAGCAGTTCTCATACACTTTTTTTTTCAGTTTCCCCCACTATTTGCATGTCATTGGTGGGCACATTAGCTAAAAGTTAGTGCAGTAACACTGACGTGTTATGGTGAGCCCAAGTGTATGGATGTCATTAGAATTGCCTTCTGAAGTGTGTATTTAATGGGTGTTTACAAGTGAGGAGATACAGAACCGCAGTACACTTTGACTGCACTAGAAACTGCTGAGGAGGTAGATACTTACTCATGCTTCATTCCCTCTCGAAACTGCTGGCACCAGTAACCTTCCTACTGTTGCTGAAAGTTGGTATTTTTCAGTCATGTAGTGGAAATAATAAGGTTGGGATTCTTAGCAATATGCATTTAAGACCGCTCCGTAATACTCCATCATATGGATATGTGAGTTTCTGTACTCGCTGACTGCTTCTGCCGTGCTGTGAGCTGTAAGCACTTATCACAAACGCAGCCAACCTCCAGATTCTGTGTACAAGTCTGTCTGCAAGTCTCATAGGGAGCCCGCATCAGGTAAGAGTATGTTCAGTTTTATGAGAAAACACCAGAGGGAGAAGCTCTCCCATTTGGAACTGATCCAGCAGTAAGTGCAAATCCTGTTGTTGTTGGGGTTTGTCCATCCCTACAAACACATCCTGGTACCTACTATTTAAGTTGGATACTTCCCTTATTCTTGATAACAGGTCTTTTACAGTGATATATATTGGAGAAAGGATACCGTTTGTGGCTTGCCTTCATAGAAGTTTTAGTTTTTAATCATCTAACTCCTAAAATTTCTGATTCATGATTATTCTTTTGGTATTCCATTTAAAAATAACTTTTCAAACCCTTGGTTACCTTGAGTCTTACACTTTTGCATTTTCCATTTGGGTCGCTAATCTGCTGAATTTTTCAAAGGCAAGAACTTTTTTCTCGTCTTCTGTCAGCCTGGTCTCTGTAGTAGTGACCGTCCTCATTTCATTCTCTCCTTTCCTCTGTCGCCAGAATCAGTCACCATATTTGTGTGGGTTTATTTCCGTTCTCGCCCATGGAGCGTCTGCTGGCTGCCAGCCGTATTCTCTTGCTTCCTGTGATTTAATGACAAGTCTCTAAAGAGAGAAGCTCCAGGTGTTTGCCATTGGTTTTTCAGCTGTTTTTGGGTCTTTCCATATGAACCTTCCAGGTCAACTTTTGAATACTTTGTAGCTGCAGAATTGGTTTTAATTAGAATTGGAATTGTGTTGCAACAGTAGCTGATCTGGGGAATGGTGGGTACCTTAGTGACCTTGACTGTATCTTTCTACCCATGAACACAGAAGGTCTCCATTTGCTTTAACCTTCCTTTTCTTCATCGGGATCTCACACTTTCCCTCATGTTCAATCTTCCATGCTCATCGTTAGGTCTAGGCCTAAGTACTTCATAACTTGGAACTAAAATAAATGATGTTAATGGCAAGGACTTGATTTTTGTAAATTGTCCTGGTATGCTGGAAACACCGCTGTTGTTTATTAACCCCAGCAGTGTTCGGTTGTTATTAGATTTTCTTTATTCACAATCCCTAGCATTTTTTAAAAACAAAAGCAGGTTTAATTTCCTCCTCTTTTACCTGCACGTCTCCTATCTCATTGTGTCTCCTATCCTGTAAGCTGTTGAATAGAATAGACGAGGGGGATCTCCTTGCCTTTCTCCAGGTCTTAATACAAAAAAATCTTGGGTCTCCCTATTGTTCATGATGATAACTATAGGATTATTCTTTTTATATGTTCTTTATCTTCTGTGCTTCTAGGTTGCTGATTGTTTTCATCACAAATGAATATTTGATTTTCACTGTTGATAATTGTGATCGCAGTTTTTTTCTTTAGCCTCTGGGGTATAGCAATTGCTTTTCAAGTATTGAACCAGTCTTGTATACCTGTAATAAATTTCACTTGATTATTAATGTATGTTTATTTTCATGTATTTGATGGCACTGGCTGATATTTTGTTAAATATGTGTGCATGTATTTTCATGAGAGATAATGTTCTGTAGTTTTCTTTTCTTGTAATGTCTTTATTTGTTTTTTTATTAGGGTAATGCTGGCCTCACAGAATGAGTTAGTAAGTATTTCCTCTGCTTCTATTTTCTACAAGAGACTGTGGAGATTTAGTTCCCATATCTTCCTTCTATGTTTGGCATTTACTTATCAGTAAATCCATATGGGCCTGCTGCTTTCTGTTTTGGAAGGTTAACCCTGGATTCTGTCTAAGGGATAGGTCCAGTCAGGCGATCTGTTTCTTCTTGTGTGGCACTTAGTGGTTTATGTCTTTTGGGAATTGATCTCCCACTCTTTTCCACCTTCTCTGATTTTAATTAAACATCTTATGATGTCATAGTTTTCACCTGTTAGCATTTCAGTTATACTCATTTTAGCTTTTTCTAGTGCTTGTCCTACTATTTGTGTATTTTTATGGCATAGTCTAAGGTAGGACTCCCTTCTTCTCCCTCCACCTTCTGTGTATGAAATTATTTGTTCTGACTCATCGTATAGCTTATCCGCTTTCTAAGCTACACTGTGCCGTACCTCCTGTCAGTTTTCTCTTACCCCAGCCTGAGAGGAGGGCACTGCTGTTTGGTACTAAGGTTCTATTATTGATGTTGTTATGCTTTTTGTAGAATCCCCAGAATTTTGTTCTTTAAAAGTCTTATTAATATCCTTATTTTCCTTTCTGAGTAATAAAACGAATCCCTGATACCTCTGTTGCTTATCATCACCTCTTCTCAGTTATGGGCTATTGGACGGTCTACTCGTTCTTCTTTGCTCACAAATCATGCGTGTATTATTTTACTGAGACAGTGCTTAAATACAGAAACATTAGCCATCTTAGTTGTTCCTCCACTGCACATATCTCATATCTCCGGGGATTATTTCCCTTCTTGTTGACATTTGTTGTATGAATTTCTTCTCTGAAGATTTGTTGATGGTTAGCACTCTTAGTTGGTCTCTCTGAAAATAAAATGTGTATGAAAAGTTGAGAACTCTGTGCTGAATATGTAGTTTTTTCTTGTTATTATTTTAAAACAATGCAATATAACAGGTAGTCATGGTCTCGCATTCACGTTGTGCCGGGTTTTTGAAGGGCATCCTGGATGGTTTCTAGCATATGGGTGTGTATGTGTGTCAGGGACTTGAGTAGGTGCCTGGAGTTCAGGATTCCTCATGGATAGTGGAGGCACAACCCTGGTTTGTTTGTTTGTTTGGGGGTTTTCTTTTCCCCTTTTTCTTCATTTTTTTTTTTTCATCTTGCAAAATAGTTTTGCTTGGATAAACAACTCTAGATTGGCCATTTGTTTTCTGCCATGTCATGGTCTTTTGTTTACTAGTATTTATTCTGGGCTTAGGTTTGCTGATGTGCCAGCCCTCGGGACTGTCATTCCTCACTCCCAGGGGTCTGCATCTGCTCTTGAACAGTTTGCCTCCACTTGGAGATCTGTGCATCTTCTCACTGGTTAGTTAATAATAAAACAGCAGTAATAAACCGTGTCTTCCAAATACCATGATGTTTTACTAGGTGTGTTGTGTATGTACTTCTTGCTTAGGGAATGGAATGTTTTCAGATCTGTATCTCTGTCTTTAATCAGTTCTTGAAAAGTCTCAGCAGCTCCCTTTCAGGTGTTTTCTTTTTAGCAGGACTTTATTGAAATCAGTTGTATCTTGCTAGTCTAACTCGTGTGCTTTGCTCTTCGGTGTGCCAGCCTTTTGTTCTTAATAGTGCCTCCTGGGTAGTTTAAGGTGGGTCCCAGTTTGCTAAGTTACTTGTGATTATCTGCCTTTTTTACATAATTGTTTATTACAAAGTTACATTTATTGTATAAAATTCCTATTTATTTTTTCAGATATGCTTATTTTAATCATCTCTTCCTGTTTGTTTGTTTTTAAAAATAAAAATTTAACATATAAGTTCTGTCTGATAAAATCAGTATCTAGAGTTGGTGCAGTATTTTTGTATACTTAATTAGGGCTACGTGCTGGTGTGCTAGGTTGTCATTTACTATGATCTTATATTTGGTTTATCTCAATCTGAGAGTCTTGAGGTCCTGAATTGAGCATGTTGTCTTTCTCAGACAGTTTCTTCTTGGTAGACTATGTTATATGAATGGAATCATATGGTCATATTCTTGGGATTCTGCCTCTTGAGATTCAGATATGGTGTGCCTAGAAATTCAGTGTCAGCAGGCCAGCTCTGGTGTTCTGAATTAGTCCTTGGGAAGAATCACCTTGACCTTCACAGATACGGATTTATTAAAATGATAATGCCATAAGCAGATCGAATGAAAAGGCTAGCTGAAGTCAGAAACAACAGTGATTGGATGAAATTTATCGGTGGAAAGGATCAGTAATTTAATATCATTGGATATTTGATAAAAAGAACCATGTTAGGGGCTAGCAAGAAGGCTTAGCAGGTCAAGGCGCTTGTCACCAACCCTGACAATCCGAGGTCTGTCCCTGGGACCCGTGAAGTGGAAGGAGAGAACTGACCACAGCATTTTTCCTTGGTTTCAGTACATGTGCTGCAGCGTGAAGGCCCACACATGTGTGCGCACATAGCATATGCGCACACAATCGCACATGTACTAATAAAATAAGATCTTTGAAAAGGTGTGTTTAAAAATCCTAAGCTTCACAAAACCTTATTAACTCCTCAGTGAATCTACACTCATTTTCCAAAGAACAGAACTTTGAATATTTATACTCCTTGAGACCTGTGTTCTTGCTCTGCGAACACAGACGTTAAGAGACAACAGATGATGCGAATGGGTGTTCTTTTCTTGCAATGTGGTATAAATAAGAATTACCCCTTTTGTGACACTCGCTTTTTACATTAACATTCCTAAAAGCTATTACAATATACATATTCTATAATTGAAAGGCTTCAGGTATTTTCTACATTGTTGAAAAAATCTGAGTTATCTGTAAATATGATTAAGAAGTCAGTTTTGTTTAATTAATTGATTGATTTTTTGTGTGTATGTGTGTGCATGTGCACGTGTGTGTGTATGTGTATAAGGGTGGCAGAGGGAACAGGGTCTATCCGTTATGAAACCCTGGCTGTCCTGGAACTCCCCATGTAGACCAGGCTGACCTTAAACTTAGAGATCATCTGCCTCTGGCTCCCGAGTTGTAGGAGACTGGTTCAGGTCACTACTTCTGTGGGTCCTACCTACTTTGTAATCCCAGCAGCAGTGAGGAGGAGGATTGAGAGTGACCAGCCTGGGCCATAGGCTGTGACACTGTCTCTCCTACAGAACTGTTAGAGAACTGGAAAGCCCCCCAGTCATGGGTGATGTGGCCTGAGGTGAAGGAGCATCTTCTTGACTTTGGGTGAAGTGGCCTGCAGTTAAGACACCCATTCAAAAACACAGACCAGAAGAAAGGCTAACGGATTTTTAAATGGAACCAGCATCCGGGAAAAAGGAAGCTTTCCCCTCAAGAGGAAACGAGTCATGCAGAGTGGGGAAAGAATAGACATGTAGTCTGGTTGAGGCTCCATCTGTTCAGGCTTTCATTCTCTCCATGGTGAGGTGAGCCTGGGCATGGGAACTGCTTTACCCCCTGAGGCCAACTAAGAAAGCAGTAGTTGAACTCTTGGTTTAGCTGTGCAGCGAGTTCCATCCTGTTCTGTGTGGCCCAAAGCTGAAAGTGTGTGCATGCAGTAGGAGATAGCTCACTGAATTTATCACTGTGAATTTCTGCTTCACCTTTTGCTCTCTTTGAACCAGGAAGACAAATAATTCTATTTACTCAGACCCGTTTATCCCTTAGCTGCCTTTGTGGCCACTTTAGGGCGACAAGCTGTTTTTTTTTTTTTTTTTGTTGCTGTTGTTGTTTTTTTCCACTTTTAACTATGAGTCTATTTGGTTTATTTTAAACTAGTAGTCACAAGTAGTTTGAGAATCCCAGCTACAGTTTTAGCATTCAAAAGGTTCAAACCGTCTCTTGGAGAAACCATTCCTCCCCAGTCCCCTGCCTCCTAGCCACCCTGAGGGAATTGTACTTACAGATTCTGTTTGTTTCTTATCCTGCATTTGCCATTGTCTTCCTGATGATTCTGTATTCTAAGTTGTGATTGCCTATTTGCTATTTTTATATCCTTTATTATAATTCCATAAAGTGCTGTTGTGAAAGCAACAGTTTTTGTTAGACAAAGTAGAACAGGGCTTCTTTGTAATGAAGACAGTTTAAGATGATGGATTATAGTGAAAGACAAGTTAAATGGCTTCAGAAATATTGCTATTGCTCATTTTTGTTAGCTATAAAAACTGAAACTTATATTTTCTTTTAAAACGTGTTTTTAGCTACCAAAGTAAGTATATATGAGTAGGGAATATTTTTAATTTTACTACATTTTTTTGTAAACTCAGGAAGCAGTAGAAAAAAATAACATGTGGAAGAATTAGTTTGTTTGGGAGTCATCTCGGATAGAAATACATCAGTATTCCAAAAGAACCACTAAGCCAAGAAGATACTGGGTTTTATTTGTTTTTAATAATATTTTTATTATTCCAAGATTTTCATAGTATATTTTGATATATCTCCCTCAGCTTTTCCCATATTCACCCTTACTTGCAATCCACCAGATTTTGAGTTTTAATTTTTTATTGTTTTTAATTTGTTTGTGTCTTCTTCCAATCAAGTTCACTTGTATTGTCTACTTAATCTTGGAAGTGGGACTTCTCCTGCAGTGTGGTAGATCCAGCCAAAGTTATGTCATTGAAGAAAGCTGACTCTGCCCCTCAGGAGCTGGGAGCGTTTGCTAGCTCCGGAAGAGGGAGAGTCAGTGATTGTTACAGTGTCCGCAGGTCCTCCACAAAGAAGCTCAAGCCAGGCAAAATTCCAACATATGGGTAGGGCGGTGTGGGGTAACATTCACTGAGTTCGTATGTTAGCAACCCTGTCATGTCTGGAGAACAAGGTTGAGAGGAAGTCATCCAACACCTCTGGCTCTTAACATTTCCTGCCTTCTCTTCCCTGAGGATCCTACACCATGAAGGGCAGAGGGGTGATAAAGCCGAGCACTCTGGAGCCATTTTCTCCACACGTTGAGTGGTTGCTGTCCTCGGCGTTTTGTCCCCATCTGTTCCAAGTAGAGGCTGTTGTGGAGTTAGGTTAGAGGCGTTCTGACCTCGGATCTGCAGTGAGTCAGTGGACTCCTTTTAGCTCTGTCTGTTAGGTAGACTGGCAGGTATATGAATGTGCTCTCATTCAAGAAACTGGGACTGAGAGCAACTTTGGATCTTATTTTCTCTACTCTCTAGTTGGCTAGTGTTGTTTCTGTCCATCTAAAATGGAGATGTATGAGTTTTATTGGGAATCTACATTGACAGCTATGGAAATAAAAGCTTACGAAACTGCTTTCTGCCCCTGAAGGCCCTTCAAAGGCCAGAGAGACTATAGGATGGTGTTTCGTTCTATGGTGTAGAGAGGACATGATGCTTCCTTCGCATTGGCCTTCTTCTTGTGTCCAGACCATTTCTTACTCAAGGCATGCTAGCCAGAGTGAGCATGCTTTTAAATGCAAATTCTTGTTTTCCACTCTCTTTTTACTTGTGTGCTTTTAACTGCCAATAGTGTGATGTGGAATAGATGGAGGTGTCATATTTCTATTAGGTTTGGTCTTCTGAATGATCTAGTAGCATCTGTGAATAGATCACGAATTACCAAAACCATAAAAAAAAAAATCAGCGAAAGTCTTAATTCAGTATCTATGTTGGAAAATTTTATCTTACCTTTAGCTATTTTTTTAAAGAAATACACTTCTATACTGTTTCGTTTTTTCTTTGTTACCTTACAGACTTGATGACAGCTTTGTTTATTTTCTCTCTCCATAGCATACGTATATATTAGTATTTAAAGAAACATGAATCCACGTGAGGCCTCTGTAACCCCAGCCCTTGAAAATGGAGGCAGGAAAATAAGGGGTTTATAGTCATCCTCAGCCACCTACTAAGTTTGAGTCTAGCCTGAGCTGTAGGAGAGCTTCTCAAAGAAAGAGAGAAACTAATGAAGGCCTGGAAAGGAAGGAATACAAATTTGTGTGCGTGTGTGTGTGTGTGTATGTGAATGTGTCTGTGTGAATGTGTGAATGGGACAGCAAGATGGCTCCTCAGTTAAAAATGTCACTTGCAGCCAAGCATGTTGTCCTAAATTCAGTCCCTGGTACTCACATGGTAGAAGGTGAGAACTGACATCTGCAAGCTGTCCTCTATACTTGCACACATGTGCGCTCTCTCTCTCTCTGACATACACACTTACTTTAATGACGTATGAATGAGAAATGATAGGCTTTACCAGATTTGCTAACTTTCAATGACAGTCCTTCATTATATGACTCCTACTTTCTGCAGTGTTTATAAAACAGGTTTTAAAAAACCCATCCCTACTTAGGAAGTGTGCTTAACGAATACCTAAAGGAGTAACATTTTTAAATAACAGTAAGAATAGTGTTAACTAGTGGGATAGAAGGAACCCAGCGTAGATTTGTCTCATGATTTGAGAATTCTTGTTGAGGAGACTCATGATTAAATGTAGCAACACATTTGGTCACAAAATAGCACAGGAATTTAGAGTGTGGGAAAGTACAGCAAGGCCATGATTTTTAATTTTTAGCACCTAAATTTTCTTTCGTCCTCATCAAAAATTGTATTGTTTCTGGCATTCAGGCACACAGATTTCCAGCACTTGACAGGCAGAAGTAGGCAAATCTCTGTGAGTTTGAGGTCAGCTTGACCTATATAGTGACTGCCAGGCCAGCCAGGACCACATAATGACACCCTGTCTCAAAAAAGAAAAAAAAATATTATTTTAATTGGTAGATCTTTATTGTTGTCAGTCTGAAAATGAATTTTTAATTGTATAACTGTCATCCAAAATATATAAAATAGTTATCTTAAACTTAAAATAAAAGCCACAAATATGTAAGGGACCATTTGACCTCTCTAATCCTTAAGGAACTGGCAGAAAGTGGTAAGATTTGAACGCAGCGATGGAGTTCTCACAGACAGTGCTGGTCATTACTCAGTCCTCTAGAAGCCAGTCCTCATTTGCTTTCTTAAACCTCCTGTTTGCCTTGTACTCTCATTAACCTCAGGTGTAGCTAAGTGTCTAAGGCTGGGCGGTGCCAGCATCTTTATCTGTAAGTGGAGTCGTCAGCCAGAGCACGTGAATTGTTGCTTAGCAGAAGCCAAGATGCTAACAACTGTGCACGAGGATGTGCCTAGTTTCTTTCGCTTTTTCTATTCTCAAGTCTTGCCCAGCTTTCAGCGACCACTGCACAGCTTTAGTGGTAACCAACTCATTTTAGTTAACTAAAGCAAGAGCCTTTCAGAGCCAGCTTTTGAAGTCTTGTCCCTCTATGGGTGAGTTAGCTTAACTGCATTTTGTAGCTTCAGCCTCTGATGTGACCTGTGAGGTGACTCACAGGAAGTGTTAGCGCTCAGAGGAATCAACCAGTGTGTGCTGTCTCTACACTCGATGTGCTGTGGGAAGTTTCTGTAGTTACATTGTGGTCTGCAAATCTGTAATTGTCGTGTCGACCTGAGGAAACTTGTGAGGTTTTTGTGTGTGTTTACCCTAATAGCTTTTACCTGTAATACATGGTTTTCAAATTCAGCTCCAAGTAGGAGGAGTGGCAGAGACAGGTTTAGAAGATTAAGAATATCACATAGGAATTCGAATGTGGGAAAGTAAAGGTTTTGTCATGAATAGCAGCTACAGAACAAACCACAGACACGTGAAAGAGAAGCAGGAAAGCCTGGGAACGGGAGCAGTCCTTTCAGAAGACAGAAGGGAGGGCGTGCAGTAGGATGGGGCACACATCCCAGTGTCTTAGGCTAGCTGAAGCTGTCAGCTCCAGGTTCAGGGAGTCACCCTGTCTCACAAAACAAGATGGAGAGAGAAAAGGACAGATTAGGCTCTGGCTTCTACATGTTCACACACACGGGAGCACACCCGCCTTCACCACATACACAGGGTGGGGAGGGGGAGCATGTGAGCGGACGGGGTGCTGTGAGCAGTTCTGTCACCCCAGGAAATTTTACATGACACCCAATATATGGGTATATAAAATAGGTTTAAAAATCAATTTAACAACAACAGATCATAAAGAAATTTATTTTAAAATAATCTTTTGGCAATGTATCAAAAACAAAAGCAATCTGCATGTTAATGAGATAGATGTGCTTGTTTTTGCATAAGAAATTAAATCTTGCTGAATATTTATTAATATAGGACATAGAATATCAGCACTTTTCGGTTAATGATTTTATAGTTGTCAATTCTGAAACACTACATAAATATTAATACAAAATGACAAAAGTGTGTTTAGGGACATTTCAAAAGTTATTGGAACTTCTGCCCTAATCCTTAGCAAAACTTTACTGAGGGTGTGAGCGTGTGTGCAAGTATGTGCAAAGTTTGACAGCTGTTCATACAGCAGTTTTTAAGATAAAGATGTCTAATAGTACAATCCAGAGATACACTAATTTAATATGCCTATGCTGAGAGAAGATGGTCGAGGCCTATTATAACTATGATTTCCATGATGAAGCCATTGTGTGCACAGCTGAAACACTGCAGATCCTCACACAGACAGTCGGAGCAGAGGTGCTGCGGGCCTTTGCTGTGGTAGCAAGGTGCACTGAGACCGGTAGGAAGTACAGATGCTGTATGCTCGGACCTGGCAGAAGAGAAATGTCACAATGTAGCAGGCAATACCTCCAGTGCACGTGGGGCTGGAAATTGTTTGTATTCTGTTTTGTTTTTCGTATTGTGCATCCGTTTTACTGTGGCCAAGTTAATGTATCAGATCTAAGAGCTTTTAAATTAGACATGCTTTTGAGAGCACTCCTATTTTTTTAGATTTCTCTCTTTTTCATAGATGAATTTTACTTTTTTTATTTTATTTTTTTTTTTTTGCCTTTTCTTTCCTTTCTTCTGTGATACAGGTGGGTGTGCTTGTCTCATGAACCTAGAGAAGTTCTAGGACCATGGCTGTTAGTGTGCTGCTTTTGAACTTGGCTGATTTGAGAGGATGGCCGCTAACCACTTCCTTTGGCAACTGGAAGATGGTTTTGATTAAATGCCACCTGTGTTAGGAAAGCAGGGTATCGCTTCCACCCTTTAACACGCGCTTTTAAATTAAGCTCAGCCTGTGTTGAATAGTCAAGAGCGCAAACTTATTTTCTACCAGGTGGACGTACTGGTGAAACTCACTTGTGTGTATTTTGACTGGTTTCTATATGAATTTCTTCTACTTCCAGTGTGGATTAGGAAGAGATACCTTGTTTGCCATCCTCTCCTCTATTTAAGCCTCTCCCTTTCCCTCCTGTCTTCTGTTTATGCGGCACTCCCTGCTCAGCTGTCAGTGAGTCACTGTCTTCCTGTCTCCACACTCAGGTAGTGTCAGTGGCCGAGTACCACCGCAGGATCGATGCGCTAAACACTGAGGAGCTGCGCACACTCTGCAGACGTCTCCAGGTGCCCCTTCTGCGGTCTAAACTTCCTCAGAGTGACCACGCCCTGCTCTTAGTGTCCTTCCTCAAGACAAGTCTCACATTAGATGAGTTTGTCTTGAATGAAGCACTAATGTCACCAGGAAAAAAATTCCTTTTCATCTTAAAGGATGGTTTTACCTTGGAGAGCTACTCTATTTATTTATTTATTTATTTATCTATCTATTTATTTATTTATTATGTCTCTTTGCTGTCTTCTTTTCACTAGAAAAGCTCTCACAGCAATCTTCAGCCACTTGAGAACTATTCTCATCACTATGTAGTTCTTTGAGCTATGAGTTTTCATTTAATTTTGACATTGGGAGAACCTTTGGTTTGTGAATGAACCTTTATTGACCAGAATCTGAAATAGGAAAATTATAAAAATCTTAATGGAAAGTCAGGCTTAGGTATTCCATCTTCAAGGCTATTTCAGCTGTAGAAACTGAATAAAATCTTAATGAGACGAATTGGTTTTGTTCTTGAGGCATTCCTGAGTTGGTATTGGAAATGCTTTGGGGTAGAATAGGAAAGCCTATTCTGAGCTAGATACATTAGCTAAATTTTCTGAAATAATCTTTGCATTGTTGAAAAACAAAGTAATAAAATTGAAAACTCATTTTTCGGTTTGCATTTCCTTTTTATGAAAGTATGCTCTGCTTTTGTTGCTGTCCTGGTTGACTGAATAGTTCTCTTTAATTTTCCCAATGCTGCCTTGGATTTCTCTTTTGTTCCGTTTTAACTTTCACATCATTGAAACAAAGGTAAAATGTGATGATGTGAAAGTCTTCATATCTGGCTTCTCGTCAGAAACAATACAGTTGTAGAACATGTATTGGCTGACAATCCGTCCCGGCCGGACTCGGCAAGAGATCTGCTGGGGGGCCAGGATTCCGCTCCCGAGTGCTGTCGGTCTCTGCCCTCGGCTGCATTTTAGCCATCTGCTCCAGGAGGGTTCCGTGGGTTTAAATGTTTCATCAACAATAGCTGTGGTCTTTATTTGTTAGGAATACTGTGTTTGGATCCTCAAATTAATACAAAATGTAAGACCTAGCAATAGATTATAAAGTAAGTTTTTAATTACCATTTTTGTCATTTTATGAATACCAGTGAGCTTATTCTATCAAATAAATGGCAATCAATTAGTCTAACCTTTATTCATGAGCAAATTCATTTTAATATGGATTGTTTGATTCCACGAGATGGAAAGTAATTGTTTTAATAAGTCAATAATAAAAGGCAGTTTTACAGAATGGTAGCATCAATGAAGCAAAAAATCCAGCCCCATGAAAAGAGTTATCATTTCTAGTCTACCATTTTTACATTTTTAATGCAAAAAATCCTGTTAATAAATTTGACAACTTTTGTATTTGTGTGGACAAAAGATGTGAGCACACACTTTAGAGAGTGCTTAGTTAAGAAGCTCCCTGGCTCCCTTCCATCCCTCAAGGCCAAGCCGTGCATGTAAAGCTCCCTGTCCCCCAGAAACAGGAGCCATAGCACTTCTCGACAGCCTCTCCTCGTGTGGTGGATGAAGCATACTTGTTCTAAACTCTCGTACTTTGGGTACACTGTTTGTCCTTTGCCCTTGAAATCTTTAGCCACCTGTGATTAATAAGGTTTCCTTTAATCAAAAGGCTGGAATTTGCAGAGTATCACAATTGTGTATTAACACACTGCTGCTGTTTGCTATTTTAGATTACTACAAAGGAAGACATAAACTCAAAGCAGTCTACCCCAGCGAAAGCAGACCTGGAGTCTGAATCTTTCCGACCAAACCTAAGTGACCCCAGTGAACTCTTACTGCCCGATCAGATTGAAAAGGTATGCCATGTCACCTGCTGCGTCTGAGTGTGTGCGGTGAGAGGGAGCGGCCGCCAGTCACTCTCCAGCTGCAGGGCCACTGCTGCTGTTCTGCTTCATGAAGAGTAAGTGGGCAAAGGACAGCAACCCTGCAGCGGACATAGAGTGTGGGTGAGACGTGGGAGTAACTGATGTCTGCAACCCCTGCAGCTGCAGCGGACATAGAGTGTGGGTGGGACGTGGGAGTGGCTGATGCCTGCAATCCTGCAGTGGATGCTAAAGTAAAGTTAGGCAAGAAACTGGAGTGGCCAGTATTTGCTTCTTGTTCTGCTTTTTAGGGCAGGGTCTTAGGGTGGAGGCTGAGCTGTACTTGAAACTCCTGGCTCCTGGCTTTAGCCCTAGTGCTAGGATGCTAATGCTCACCACACCTGGTGATCTTTGATTTGACCTGCGCCTAGTTACATGGTCTGTGTGTTTTCTTATGCGTTTGTTATCCAAGTTCTAGAAATTAGAAGTTATTATTGGGCATATTTTTGTAGGTAAAGAAAATTTTCATGTAGAGACATTAATTTGTTCAGTGCCCTGCAACTGTAAAAGATTTTCAAGCTTTGATAATCTGACGCCATATTCCACTTGAATAATCAAGCTAAAAGTTGACTCAGTATTTCCGTTAATTCAGTACAGCACCAGTGATAAGTAAGCCATCCTTCTTATCTCTGTTGACATTTTGGTTTGGCATGACTCATTTTCTAGTAGACAATGATATTTCTTGATAAGAAGTATGTGATTTTTATTGAAACATCACAGAATCAGTAAGAAGACAGTATCTGATGTTTTTTTCTTAGTCTGCATTTTATATGTGTGATTAAGTTCCATCTGTTGCTACTTGTAGTCAAGTAAACACTAACCTTTGTTTCTCTAAGCTTACGAAGCATCTTCCACCAAGAACCATTGGCTATCCATGGACACTTGTGTATGGTACTGGGAAGCATGGCACAAGTTTGAAGACCCTTTATAGAACAATGGCAGGCTTAGACACTCCGGTGCTGATGGTGATTAAAGACAGTGATGGACAGGTATGGACAGCTAATTGTGTAGATCCTTTGTCCTTCAGCAATAACTTGTAGTATACTCACTGGATAAAGTGTGTTTTAGTGCATAATTTCTAAGTATTGTTTTATTGTACAAGGCAATACTGAATATTCTAGAAGCTAAATGTAAACCTAATAAGTAAGAGCTTCTGTGTTGAGAGAAAACAATAATATGGTAGAGACCATTTGATCATACCAATATCCTTAAATGTGAGCACAGAATGCTAGGTATGCCAGGAGCATAGAAAAGAGGTTGCTGTCTGGAGATAAGAGTGAGGCCTACAGAAAGAAGAAAGGTCGGCAGACTCTTCAGAATGAGTAAACAATTTAAAAGTACCTTTTTAATGTGTTGTTTCTGTCCAGCCACTGCTATCTGCATGGCACATACTCCTTTCTCTTTCCAAAAAGTCCCCTTCTGCTTTCACATCTTGTGGGAGACGTGGGTTGTATGTCACATTGTGCTTGATTAGGGCTGTTTGCATCAGCATAAGCTGGGGGTTATATCTGGAGCATGGGCCACCTATCAATGGCTACACCAATGAAAAAAATGACTCCTTCCCCATCAGTAGTTAATAGGTGATTTTTAGGAGTTAAAGGTCATTGCACAATAATAGAAGCAAAATCACAGCTAGAAAAGAAAAGCATTTGACAGTAAAGAGAGAATGGAAAAGAAGTATCAGTTAAAGATAATGAATATGCTGCTAGTACCTTACCTGTGTTTGGTATGTATCAGATATTTAACTAATTGTCCAGCGATTGCTTATTCTTCAGAAGCCTGCAGATTAATAGTCATCCCTATTTTATACTTGAGTTAACTTTCCTCAGCTGATAAAGCCAAGAAGACATATAAGAATCAATGAAAATGAGCCAGCTATTACTCATAGCATATGGATGTGTTGAAAACATAATACTGGTTTAAAATCACACATTAAACCAGGCGGTGGTGGCACACTCCTTTAATCCCAGCACTTGGGAGGTAGAGGCAGTGACCTCTGGATTTCAGTGAGTTTGAGGCCAGCCTGGTCTACAAAGTGAGTTCCAGGATAGCCAGGAGAAACCCTGTCTTGAGAAACACACACACTCACACACGCGCGCACACACACACACACACACACACACACACACAGAGGGAGGGAGAGAGGGAGGGAGGGAGGGAGGGAGGGAGGGAGAGAGAGAGAGAGAGAGAGAGAGAGAGAGAGAGAGAGAGAGAGAGAGAGAGAGACCTTCTGATTCCATTCATAGAAAACTCAGGGGGTAAACAGGATGAAGCTATGATGCTGTCAGGTAGCAGCTTCCCCCAAAAGTGAGGCTGATGAGAAGAGGCACACAGAGAGCCTTACATGTCCTGGTGAAGCTCCCTAGTTCAGTCTGAGTCTGTTATATGGGACTTTATGATCATTTCAATTGAACTACACTTTATATTCTATGCATATTCCTTTAAATAAAATAACCTCTTGTATGTGAGCTTTTAACATGAATGTTAGGAGTGCTACATTGTCCTTTCCTTATATGAAAAAATTCGGGCTCAGAGCACTGAAATGTTCAAGTTTCATCTTCATTTGATTTTTGTCAGGGTATGAAATGCAGACTTTCAATGTCAAGCCTTTTAGACCAAAGTGTACCCTTAAGGTGTTTTCTGTGGAATGACGCAGGAAGGGGAAACAAACGGTATTGTGTACCAAAGGACTTCTACTTTTTTAACACTGTGATCCAGTAGAGGCGTGTATTTACTCTACACAGACTGCATTTTGTCCTCAGTGCAACCACTTACCCTTTCTAGACGTCTAAGCCAGGACTTGTTGGGGAGCTGCTGTGCCTCGTCCTCGACAGGAATGTGACGTGCACAGGAACTTGTCGTTTCCCCTAACGAGAAGTTGTGGAAGCTACTAGTGACTTAGGTCGTACATTGCGGAGTAAGGGATGTGATCGGCTTATGCAGATGCAGTAAGTCAGAAGTTCACACACTGAGTGTGCCCCTTTATTCTTAGGTCTTTGGTGCACTAGCATCCGAGCCATTTAAAGTAAGTGATGGCTTCTATGGCACTGGAGAAACCTTTGTTTTTACCTTCTGTCCAGAATTTGAGGTAAGAAAAGTTATTTCAACATTACAAATATATAAAAAGGAGATATTATGAAGACTCATGCAGGCTAATTGGTAGATCATATCAGCTGATAAATTCTTAATTGTTACAGATTTCATCTGCATTTGTGCTTATGCTCAAAGTTTGGTTACATATAGCATCTGATAGATGTGATAATTTATACATCACATGCAGCCGAAATGTCAAAGCATTCATGAGACTTGGGACAACAGTCTTCAGTAACTTGCCAAAATGACGAATGCAAAGGCAAAGAGGAGGCTTTGGTAGCTTTTAGGAAACATGGAGGCCTTCCTTTATCATGTATATGCAAATCTGCAAGCAGAATATTGTAAGCTTCAGGCGAATGGGTACTGTTTGTAAGGCCCGCGAATGTTACCATCATAAAACTGGAAGACGACAGTGTCACCCAGCAAGCCATGGCACTGTGGAAAGCAAAGCTTGAGATAAGATTCTTGAGGAGAGAATGGATGCGAGTGAGCACGTTAAGTCTGAGCTAAGACAGCTTCCTGAGAAGGTAGAAGGGAATGAGTTTTCAAAGAAAAGAAGACAAAGACAAAGGAAACTGGGTTCAACTTCAGCACCAGATTGCTCTACCAAGAGAAGTACACTATGAGAAACAACAGGAAGGAGCCTGAGCTAGAGTGTCCATTCCCTGTGACTTAATACACAAAAAATAATAAAATAAAAACCTAGGTTGAAAGAGACATGTGTGCGCACTTGGACACGTTCCTTTATAATAGTATTGAGAAACATGATAAAGATGAGGCACTGGGGCTATACTAATTAGTTTAGGTAAAATTCCTATAAAATAGAATTAAATATATATGAATATAATGTTGGGGTTTGGGAAACAGCTCAATGGCTAAGGTTCAATCATGCGGATCTGAGTTTGCACCCCCAGCATTCTTAAAAGCTGGGCTTGCCTGTACGTACTTATAACCTCGACAGCAGAGGGTTAAAACAGTTGGCCTCTCCTGACATCATGGTGGCCAACCAGTCCTGGTAAATTGCTAAGTTTCTGATTTACTGAGAGACCCTGCCTCAGAGCCATAAGGCTGAGAGCCATAGAGGAAGAACCCTGATACACGGCTCTACCCTCAACATGCATGTACCCCTGCTGTCTAGTTTTCTTTTCAGATTTCTCAAGTGGTTTAATTTGGAAAACCATAAATATCATTAATCTAAAAACAATGAACAGGAAATTTGTGCCCCCAGAAAGATCTTCGCCCTATAGAGATTTTCAAACTTGTGTTCACTGTTAGAAGAAAAGCTAGTGTCAGAAGAGAGAGGTGTGGATGAAGGGCTCTGGTGTGAATAGCAGTGGAGAGTTAGGTGCAGTCAGCCGCCCACGGACCTTCAAATGAATCAGAAACACTGAAACCCGGAGGACAAGAGCCTTTCCTGCTGAACCTTGATGCTGTTGTGTCTGTTGTGTAAACTCCCTTGAGTCTGGGAGAGCTGACTGGTGACTGTTTTCCACTATATATTCAACACCTTTGTTTTTGTCTATATAGGTTTTTAAGTGGACAGGAGATAATATGTTTTTTATCAAAGGAGACATGGATTCCTTAGCATTTGGTGGTGGAGGGTAAGTCTCATGAACATTTCACTAGGAGATTCTTAAAGAATATGTTTATATTATTTACAAAAGAAGTTATCTTTGGAAATTTTGACATTAGAATCTACACTTGAATATTATTGCAAATTATGTTTTTAAGGTACTTAGTATAATACTTTATATAGTTGGTAAAGTATTTTTTTCTTTATTTTCAAATGTTGGCTAGCTGATTTCCATTAGGACCTATCTTTTGCTTTACTGTGCATTGATTGGATCTTTGAAATTTGAAATTTAACTACTCTAAATCCCTAATGTCTCAAATATTCAAGTACACATGGCAGTCTGTTGTCTCTCATTGTACGGGGAAAAGCTGCAGTTTTCTTGCATTCTCTGATCATAATTTGGATCTGTGTTTCAGACAGTTGTAAAAGTTTATTTTCCTGTAATAAGGTTTAGCGGCACCATCTTCAGAGTTTTTGTTTTTCTTCATTAGTATCAGCCCATTTACTTTTGCTCTTTCAGCCTAAAACTGCTACAAAAACCTTCTTTTCTTCATATACTGATATCCTAATTTTGTTTAGTCTTATGGTGTTTAAAGGTAGCCTCCTCTGTTACCTTTGTAGTGTGTTCTCAGTAGTGCTCACACCGTCCTTACACACTCCTGCCTTCCATGTTGTTCCCAGTGATTGAAAAAGGATCCCAGCCTCATGTCTCTTGTCCATTTCGTCTTCTTCTGTTGCTTGCATCTGAAAAATCTACCAGCATTGTTTTCTGACAGTTAGCATGTTAGAGAAGTAGCCAACATTTTAGTTGCTTCTAAAATACTTCTAAGTGTCTAGAATAAATGAGGTGTTTTTGCTATACCTTTAACATTAACTCTCATTTTATAAATTTTAACACCTGCAAGAAGAACCAGATTAAAACTCTCCATGTAGGAGAAATGACTAGGGATGTAGTTCATTGGTACAGTGCTCACCTAAAATTCAGAACCTAACACTGCCCCAAGAAAATATAAAATTAAAATAAAATAGAATAATAAAATAGAAAAGAAATACTTATTATACCATTGCCAAAAGCTAATTGTATATGAAGTAAATTTTAGTGTGCTTAATTTATTCCTTAATGTGTATGATGAGTGATTTTATAATGGAACAAAGAAAAGAATTCTTGCTTGTGTGTCATTCGGAAAAGGAATAGGGGAGGTCTAGAGAAGGTCCCGGTCCCGGAGCTGGTGGACTTTGGAAAGCACATTGATCACTTTATAATCTAGGCTGTGAGTATTAATAGTTGTTGTTCTGATGTGTTTCAGCGGAGAATTTGCCCTTTGGCTTGATGGAGATCTCTACCATGGAAGAAGCCATTCCTGTAAAACGTTTGGGAATCATACGCTTTCTAAGAAGGAAGATTTCTTTATCCAAGACATTGAAATCTGGGCTTTTGAATAAATGCAGTGCTCTCGGTCTTAGCAGGACATCAGCCCAAACCTGAACTGACAAAGCATTGTTTGGAATGTTCAAGAAGCAATACAATTAACATGTCACTGTGCTTTCTAGTCAGTCATTTGCCATTTACTGCAGCTATAATTTTGGAGTTTATTTTTCGAATCATGTTTCTGTCCCAGAGCTCTTCTGTTCGCACCATGGCCTGGGTTCCCGCAGTATGACAGCTGGGTGGAGTTTGGTCAGCATATTGCAGCATTTTGATCATGGAGGCCACCACATTTTCAGTTCCTGTTCTCTCAGTCTCCCAGTTGAATGGTGCTCTGTTGTTCAGCTTTTTTTTTTTTTTAAATCTGTAGTGTTTCCTTTTATAGAGCAGTGCACTTGGGGCAGTGAGGAAATGGGGTCAAGGTACTTTGTATCTGGTGAGTTGACAGAAGTGACGTTGGGACCTGCTTGTCATTGGAGAAACCACATGCCGAAATAATATCTGCTCCATAGACCTTTCTAGTTCTAATTCACTGCAGCGTTCTCTTCACTCACGTGTAACCATTCTCAGTTTCGTGTGAGGACAATGACATTTGAAGAGAAGTCTGATTGGCATGGACTACAGCACACATGATATGCAGGTTTGGGCTCATGTTTTCATCACTGAGTTATCAGACAAAGAGTTACAAATTGACAGAGGAGAAATTGATGATTCTATTGGATTTAATATATTAAGCAAGTAATACTATTTACATACTTGTAGCTTAATAGGGCATTATCATAAGTACAAAAACTAAAGCCTGCACATCTCTTCAACATTGTGTCAGATACACTGTCTCACGGTTCTCTTGGGTTAGCCTTGTTGCACACCAGCTCCCCAGATACATTTTTGTTTTGTTTTCTTTTTTTTTATCCTCAAAGGAAAAAAAATGTTTTGAAATAAAACCTTGTTTTTTTAAAAGTGGTATATGTTATTAGTTCCCATTAGCACCTGCTCTTGTACAAGGGCAGTGACTGTAGTAGACAATACTGTAACTCAGTAGACGTGGTGAATGTGCAAGCTTACGTCAAGTGGCCTCAAAAAAACAGAAAAGATAGAATAAACTAGCAGCTGTATCTTCTCTTGTAGGAAACCAACAATAAGCCATCGTGGCAACATCTGTCAGTTCAATTCCAGAGCTTCGTGTTATGCAAAGAATAAATCCTGCTGTTAAACATGTGGCAGTGACTGTGCGCTGAAAACTCAGCTGTCCCACACCAACGTTGTATATCTTGTAAACTGATGTTTAAAGATAGTTTTGTTCTTATAGAAAGTGTTGACTGCCAGGTTGCTTATAGCACTTTAAATTATTCTGAAAATGAAATTACCTGGCCAAGTTTATTGGCTTAAGTAGTTTTAGTTATATAACTTAAAAAAATATACCTAGTTATTTTGGGAAAAGTCTAGATAATTATCTAAAGAAAGCATAATGCTAATCAAAATCTCCGGTGTTCTATGACATGCTGTTTCTGAAGATGAATAGAAACACAGGACATCGTTTCCTCGTCTGTGTATAGCTCTCGTTACATAATAGGTAATAGTATCTAGGGTAAATGTTTATAATGTAGGGAACTGTAAATAAATGTATCCTTTCCCCTTTGGTCATCCACAGCAGTATTAATGTCTTTGTGGAGGTGACTCATCATAACTCTTTAAGACATCCTGTAATGGATTTCAGCTACAACAAGGTCATAGAGATGTATACCAAATAAAATTCAATGCATAAATGCAAATGAGTTTGGATTTATTCAATAATCAAGTTATTTCCATATCTAAGAACTGGTCATAAGCATGTCACTGTCTCCTGACAAGTGCCCTGCTGGCACGCTGTGTTGATGTGGCAACAGGAAGTGACAGGTTCGAATTTAGTTAGAGGTAGCACTGCTTTTAGAATGGAGAGTCACTTATTAGCAGTAGTACAAGGGATTTGAAGTGTTGGGGGAGGGTAGAGAGTGCATAGCATAAATCTCAGTATCATGAAGAGCCCTGTGCACAGCACCAAACAGATTTTTACTTTTTAATCTCACCGAGCTTTTGAGAACATTACCATGGAAAGATGTGTGCTTTGGGGAAATCTTGGTGAAAAAATAGGTTAATAGAGGGAAAGGCTAAAGATGGTAGAAAAACAAGCAAGTCTGTTGTAAAATCTAGAGGGGAAACAATGAGGCCTCAATAAGAACAAAAGTGGTGGTAAAGCAAGAAGTATAGATTTGGAAGAAGTGCAATAACCGGGCTGGACAAGAGCTGGCTACCAGCTTGGTGTCAGCGTTCAAAGATAGCTATGGCTATCTACCTACCGACCAACCGACGGACGGACGGACGGATGGATGGATAGATAGATATTGCCCCAAAATATAGGTAAATTTCTTGAATATCCTTAAGGTTTAACTTAAGAACTCTCTTGTATTAATACCATCAAGTTGCCAGTGTATAAAGAGGAAAAATGCATATGTAAGTGTTGGCGTCCACAGAACCTAGCCCCTAGTAAAGTATGAGAAATTACAAATTTTAAAGAAACATTCGATGTTCTATTCCAAAATTTTAAGTTTCTAAACAACATGATTTTGCTGTGGATGAAGAGCCCTTGTAGACCTGATTTAAAATAGGGTTCCTGAAATAGGTTCTTTTTGGTTTGGTTTTTATTTGTTTTGTTCATCAAAGTAATATATTAACCAACACAAGAAAAGGCTATGAGCTCTCCTCTCTAGTTATTAAAAAACAAAACAAAAACAAAAACAAATTGGACCTAGAGCAGGCAACACAAAATAAATATATGCGCAAAAAAACCAATATAATTTTAAATGGATACAAAACAATTAAAATAATCAGTTTCGCTTATTAGAAAAATTAACACGAACAAAAGATTGCTATTAAGAGACATAAAAGTGGCGTTAACAGAGGTCAAGAGTTAAGAGGATACTGTGAATATCGTATTGGTAACTCGGCAGTATGTGGGAAATAGAGGAACACTTCAGAAAGCATCATTTGGGAGCCTGGTTAAGAAAAGTTTTTTTTTTTTGAAAACTAATGTGCAAGAGCTTCCTTTCCAGACCCAGGTAGGTAATTTCAGGTGTTTAAGTATTTATGCCAGGCTTAGATAAAGCCCTCCAGCATGTAAAGAAGGTTCCTTTCTGAGACCAAAGTGTTCAAACCTTACAAGCTTTGGTGGTGGAGGTTTAAAAGCTCCTAAAAGTCGAAACTAAAAGCTGGTATATTCTTGTACATTCTGGTAAGGGACCAGCTCCTCTCTCCATTGGTGTCTTCTCATTTCTGCGTAAAGTTGATTTTATTATTTCTTAATGCCCTTATTTCCAAAATACCTTGATGTATATATTTACACACATATAACCTAGCTTGCTGCATATGTGATGTGGGATTCCTCTCCATACGCTATGAATGTTTTATTGCCTTTGGTTAATAAAGAAGCTGCTTTTGGCTGGAAAAGATATATAGGGAGTAGGCAGGGTCAGAGAAGAAGCCATGTAGCCACCCAAGGAAGAAGATGTGTGTGGGAACCTATTGGAACTCTGCCGGTAGGCCACAACCTCATAGTGACGCACAGATTAATAGAAACGGGTTAATTTAAAATATAAGAGCCAGAAATACTCTTAAGGTATTGGCCAGACAGTATTGTAATTAATATAGATTCTGTCTGATTATTTTGGGTCTGTGCAACCAGGAAATGAACGAGCGACCTCTGACTACACATAAGTATTTCTCTATTGCTTAAATTTTTCCTCCAAGAGAAATTTGGGGAGTAGAAGTTATAAAAGTTTAGGTTGATGTAATCCTGGCAGGTTCCGGCGTGCGCGCATATCTGAGCAGGAGGTAATACATTGGTGATGATAGAAACTTCTCTGAAAACTTGAAGTAGTTCAGGTCGGCTTATAAATTAAAAGCCATTGATTGTGCACTAGGAAATGTCCTGGGTACCAAAAATAAAGTGGGGACATCTGGGTTGAGGGTCCACTTCAGCCCGGGCTCTGGGCCTTATCTTACGATGACTCAGTGAAATGACTGAGCAGAAAGGGGTGTAACAAAATCCTAGCTTTCAGAGAATTAGAACTTTACCATGAAGAAATGGCTCTGATAATTCTACATTCTTTCTGCTGATAATTGGGACAGCAGCTGGTGTTTCAAAGGGAATATAAAAAAAAAAAAACTGAGTGTGGCTATGATCTCATCTTGCTACACATATGGGAGGAGAAATTACCCCAGGCTCAGAGCTTCCCTTCCCAGGGAGTGAGCAGAGGGAGCAGGAGAACGAGCTTGTGAACCAGGCGTCAGCAACTTGCAGATACTCAGGTGGAGGCCATAAAGGGCCTGTCGGTACAGACACTAGGGAGGACTGGAAACCAAAAGGAAAACCTTGGGGATTGGGAGATCAAGTCCATGCTACTAGGAATTTAGAACTATATACGATATGATCTAATTATTTTATAGACTTTGTTATTATAATTGGTCTTCCCTTTATAATTATATTAGCTTGTTTGCTGAACTTTCTTAGCATATTTTCTTTTTGGTGAAAATGTTTTAAGTTTTCAAGTCTGAATTTCCCTGTCCTTTAGAGAGAATATTTTTGAATTTAATGTCAGGAAAAATTGTAGGACTAATGGTCTTAGAATTCAGTATTAAGCACAATAAAATAGAATAAGGTAAGAAAAAAGTCTACAGATAGTTAACCCAATAAGTTGCTAAAGTGCGGTGGTGAAGCCTTGCAGGCTGCCTGCTCGGATGCCCCTGACGCATAGCGTTTTCCCTCCAAGGATTCTAGTTTCTGACTCGTTAAGCGTTATTCAGAAGAATTAATGACTGTTTGCTTTCTTAGCAGAAGGGATAAGAGTTCTCGGTCCTGCAGAATCCCAGCACACCTAGAGTGATTCCTGTACCATGAGAAATGCTGAGAATCAGGAAAGCAACATCTTTGAAAGACAGAAGCCAAGCAGGGTATGGATGTGATCTCACTTTGCCACGCACTAGGGAAAGGGTTCCCAGGGTATCCTTGAGTTCATACAAGTAGACCTTTGAATCATGTCATCCTGTAACCTGCAGAGCTGATGACATGTGAGCTCCTGAAGCCTTGGATGAGATGCTGGTACTAGGAATATCACAGCTTCAACTCTGGTTTTGTTTTATTCCCAACAAAAAAAGAGATGGTTTGGAATCTAACCCAAATAATCATACAAAATAACAAATGATGTAGCAGCTCTTACTCCACTGTGTTCTCCTCAGCTCTGACATGGTTCCCACCGACAACACACGTGCGTGTCGTGCATGGGGAATTTCACTAGAAATACTAGTCATGACTAAGGACTCAGAAAGTATAGAAAAAAGGTCTGTGTTTCATTTTAAATATTGGAATTCTCTGAAGCAATCATTCTTGGCAATCTCTAGTTCAATCTGTAGCTTGTCTAACATGGAGCAGTTATGGATTCCTGTTATTTTGACATATAATTGGACCTTTTTGTATTTAACGCAAAGTATAACTTAATTTTAGCAGCTTTCTTTGATTTTTGTTTTGTGTTTGTGTGTGTTGAGTTGGAGAGAGAGAGAGACTTATGTTTTGTGGCCTTTTCTAGAGAGAGAGAGACTTTTGTTTTGTGGCCTTTTCTTTGTTGGTACAGAAAGGGGAAATGTATCAGTTTTAAATTCAGTGGTTCTGTAAGATTTTCTCCAATGAACATACACTTCATAGAATTTCTGTATCTCTTGTTTGCTGCGCATCTATTGCATCATGGAAGCAGGCATTACTCATCAACGCTTTAGGCAAAAATCAACCTTGTTGATGAAGCTGAGCCCCCCACCTCCACTCCCTGGTCATGTGCTGTCTTTGTTGGTTGTGAGGCCACAGATGGCATCTGTTTCTACACGACTTGCTCAAGTCGAAAGAGCAAGGCTGACTGAAGGAACTTCGGCATCTAAGTGAGGGCCTACTTTTGTTTATGCACCAAAGGTGATCCTGTAACTTTTGAAAGGACTGAGGAATATTCTGGTAAGTAAGAGTGTGCTTCCTGGGCAGGTCTCAGGCTCTGGGTCTGAGTCCTCACATGCTATAAAGTGGGAATAATCCCATAGAAGCCTCTAATCCCAGCACTAAAGAGTTAGAGGCCCACATATCAGGAGTTTGAAGTCACCCTTAGCGAAATAGAGTTTGAGAGTTTGAGGCTAGTTTAGCCCAATGATTATCTTTTTATTTTTATTTTTTAGAAAAAAAGCAATTAAATTTTATCCAATTTAAATGAATTTTGCCCCTAAAAATGACTGCTATTGTGATGTTGTTCTACGGTATCTAAAGGTCAGCTTTTTTAAACCTGTATTTTTAAATCTGTAATAATTTCATCAATGAAGGCCAAATATTTTTGTCTAAAAAGGTAAGTGAAATTTCAAATATCAATATACTGTGTTTGTATTAAAGTCTGTAGACTTCTAAAATGTTCTGAGTGTGTTTTATTGCAATCTTTATGTCGTAACCTCAGAAATAATACCAAAAGCCATTTGTAAAAAAATCATTTAATATTGATAACATTCCAGCACAGCTTGCCTTTGTCCTTACTATTACTACATTATTTCACTAAGTTGATTTCCCTGAGAACTTACTCAAGGAGAGTAATCAGAACATGGTCGTCTCTGCCTTGCCATAGCATCTCCCCTTCAAAGTGCACCAGTCCGTGTTTCCTGGCACGCATGAGGATGCCCACCACTTTATCTGAAATGCGGACATATCTATCAAAGAGTTCTCCGAAGGTCACCTGGACCTTGCCATCGCGTCTGTGGCGAGCCATGGTGCGGATAACAAAGCACAACTCCATGATTTCCCGATAGATGTGTTCCTCGGCGCGCTTGGCCCTCTCGGCTGTCTTGCTTCCCTCCTTGGGACGGCCGTAGCCCTCGTCTCCCTTGTGAAGCCGAGTGGACATGGCCAGGTCATAGTCAAACTCGTCACTGAAGGGATTGAGCTTCTGCGACTGTATGTGTTCATCGGCCCACTGCTGCCACCTCCCTTTCAGGCTGTCCACTTGGCTGTTTTTCCGGTGGGCCTTACAGTTGAGTGTCTCTGTGTATCTGTTCGCCCTGAAGGAGGAAAGGTGGAGAAACAAGGTTGACACACGAACAGCAAGAGTCAGTTCCCTTTGTGCCTCCCGTGTGCATGCATCTGAGTGTTAAGTCTTTCTAGTTCCTGCTATGACAAAAATGCATGTTACTACTTACAAAGAAAAAAGGGAAAATTTTTCCATCATTCTTACTTTATATCCTAGGCTGCTTTCTCTGTAACATCGATAGATTAAACACTAATGATAATAAACTCATGTTTAAAAAAAAACCCCAAAACCTCGCTCACCTATAGTATAAAAGTATGTTTCTAATACGTTTTATGTTATAAACATTTTTGAGCTGGAACCAGTTCTCAGGGCTTCTGAAACTAGTTATTTCCTAAACATTTATTTGGTACTACTATACAGACTGGAGTCTCTATAGGATTGTGTTGGGACCGTTTGGAGGCCTGGCCTCCAGCTGCTCTTCCCTGCTAGAGATCTTTACTTTCCTTCTGATTTGAGTTACTGAAATCTGTGTCAAAGTTGTTTACCAGCTCTGCTTCACGAGCACGTGTTGCCTTGGCCTTGAGGATCAGAGGATAAGGTTTTCACCTGCTGGCCCACTTGACTGTTGGGTATATTAAGCCTCCACGATGCTATTGAATAAAGGGCTTCTTACCAGTGACTAGAGGTCCGTGTCTCTGTCTCTGTGTTTGTGTGTTTCAACCTCCAGCCCCTTGCCCAAAGCTTGTGAACTATATGGTAGCATATAGAGCGCAGACAGGCATTGTGCACTGCAGAATTGAGTGCATTTTTCCCTTGAGAGCCGATTTACATGAGTGTTAGTAATGTACACATTTTTTAAGACATCATGTTGCACAAACAGAAAACAGTTGCCAACAGTATAAGAATACTGAATGATGGGTAATATTTCAGTCAGCTGTAGCGATGAGGGAACTGAAGCCAAGAAGATTACAGACTGCCCTAAAGACAAAACTGTTACATGAAAGACTAAAACTGGAATTTGAAGCCAAGTTAAGAAACCACAAGAGGTCAGAATGAAACTCTTAAGAAATACTGCTTGAGGCCAGGCGGTAGTGAAGTACACCTTTAATCCCAGCACTGGGGAGGTAGAAGCAGGAGGATCTCTGTGAGTTCAAGGCCAGTCTGGTCCACAGAGCAAGTTCCTTGACAAGCTGCAAAGCTACAGAGAAACCGTCTCAGGAAAAAGAAACTAAAGAAAACAAAACTGCTTTAGTGTATAGCAGAGGAAGAATTCTTCAAAACCGAAGCTAAAAATGAGTGTGATATGCCACCAGCATTTAGTGATAGCATGTAATAGATGGTTGATTTTCAAAGACTGTGTGTGCCTCCGTGGGTGGAGATGAGGATGTGTGTGTGTGTGTTCCCCTGAATTTTGGAATGCATTGTTTCATTAGAACTACAAACCCAGTTCTTGAAACAATGCATTTTGATAAAAGATGCAGACTCAGTTTTCAAATCGCTAAATTTTGTACTTGAAAAACTCCTCTGTTGCTTCTGTATCTCCAATTTAGTAGACTTTATCACTTTGTTTTTCTTTGTAAAAGAAAAAAAAATTACCCCATCTTCCTAAGGCAGCCACCTTTATTCTGCGGAGCACTAAGTGGCCTCACGTCTGGAAGCATAGGGACTGAAGATATGAGTTATCTATCAGAGGCATGACAAGACTCTGAGCACTCAGAATTCACTGCTCTCAACTCGACAGTGCACCAGGTTTATCTGTCAGTGTACAAACTTGCTAAATTCTGCTCAGATAGCAAATGGGCCAGTGAATCACAGTAACTGTTTCTAAGGTGTTCCAGTCCCCTCCCCCTGTGGTCCCAAGCTCTGTTATGTCAGTGTATCCCTGAGTTGATGGCACTCATCGCATCGTCCTGGTGCCGGAAGACAAATGTTTGCTCTCCTTCCATAAGGACACCAGATCTGTTTAAGTACAATAAAGTCATCAGAGAAAGAAACAGCCTCCACTAGATGGCGAAATTTCACTAACTCCCACGTTGACGTTTCAGAAAGTCCTGTGACTGGTCTCACTGTCTCTTAGGATTGGAAGGGGAGGCTCTGATGTAACACTTTCATAGCCATATGGAGAAGAACATGCAGCAAGGTTAACTGGGAAAAACAGCAAACAATACTATACAACACAAGCTTATTGCAGTCCCTTAAGCTTGAAACAGTTCTAAAAGTAACAACACATTGAAGTGGACAAGATTTTACTTAGCCCCACTGAAGAGAGCTGTCACCCCTACGTCATCAGCTGCCTGCTCGCCTTCCCAGTGTAGAATGCAAAATCTTGGAACAGTAAACGTATCCCTGAGAGCTCGGTGGTGAAGACAGGTGTAATCTTATGATTGTAGCTAGCTCAAAGAAAAAAAATCTGTGGCATATATGAAAATGAGGATCCATCCAGCTACAAAGCATGAGATATTTCTGAAGGTGTGATGCAGTTAAGTCTCATTTGCACAAACTTGGAAGCTAACTCCTGGCTGCTTAGCTACTCATTAGCACAAACTTGGAAGCTAACTCCTGGCTGCTTAGCTACTCCATCTGTCCTTAATGATACCACCTAAGCTTTTTGGGTAGCCGTTGGATAGTGGGAAACACACCCTAAAAGACATTTGCCAAGAGAATCCAGGTAACATCAAGTTGCATTTGCAACTAAAGTGTAGAGGCACCAGGCTGAAGAATTCAGTGATGTTATGCACAAATGAAAAATATTACATTAACATCCAGGTGACCAATTGAACTCATGACCTCCTTAAATAGTCTTACGTGGGTATCCTTATTTTGTAATTTTTATAAAGGGAAAAGGTATAGTAGAAAACTTTATGCTAGCATGAGGAGGCGATTTCTTTAAACTTCATGTTCTATGACTTTCTGGTTTTTAAGGTGTAATTTCTGTTTTCTTCTTTGATTCTAGAACTTAGGTGCCCTAAGTATTGGAACTTAATATTGTTTTGGAATAAGAGTTAATGTTGGTTTGGAAATAAATCTATGAAGAAGCCATTATCTTTTAAATGAATCATTTTCTAAATCTCATTTCATTGTCATATTGTGTTTCCACAAAATAAGAGAAAATGGAGCAAAACAAAAATTAGAAAATAAGTATAGCCATACGTGGTGGCACACTGCTTTAATCCCAGCACTCAGGAGGCAGAGGCAGGCAGATCTCTGTGAGTTCGAAGCCAGCCTGGTCTACAGAGTGAGTTCCAGGACAGGAGGGTTGTTACACAGATAAACCTGCCTTCAACAACTAAATAAATAAATAAGTCTATTTTAAAATTGTAAAACACTTGGAAGGCATGTGCCGCAGAGGATCTTTTCCATGCCAACAACATCTTGTATGGATGGCTTTGTCTCTTGAACTGTTAAAAGTATGAAAGGGCCAGGGTTAAATTGGAATTAGAAATTCTGATGTCCTAGGTATCGTTTAGGTCACTGAATACAATAATATCATGCTATTGTATGCATTAAAGATTCAGGTGAAAAGGGTTTAGATCAGTGGTTCTCAACCTGAGTGTTGTGGCCCCTTTGAGGGTTGAACAGCCATTTCACAGGGGTCACCTAAGACCATCAGAAAACACCTTTTGACTCATAACAGTAGCAAAATTACAGTTATGAAGTAGCAACAAAAAATCATTTTATGGTTGGGGGGGGTCACCACAATGGGAAGAACTGTATTAAAGGGTCGCAGCATTAGGAAGGCTGACAACCCTGCTTTAGGCTGATCTTTGCAAAGACAATACAGTCTAAATGGACAGCAAGGCAGTTACCATGCCGCCCGTAGTTTAGGAGACCAGCACTGAGCTCACTCAAATGTTCTCAGTCTGTGCAGTTTCTCATAGCCAACAATTATTTCCTCTCTGAGAATATGCAAAATGATTAATCATACCAGATGTGATAGGCAAAGTACCTTGGAAAGTTTAGCTTTATTAGCAGAAACATTCTTCCTAACCTGTCCACTCTAAAACCGGCTTGCTCTTGGTGCTGCTTCCCTACCTGAATGCAGCTCATTACTAGTGTGGCGTCAACATGGGAGCCAATTTTATCAAGGTTCTCTCCTCTGGGGAGTAACTATTTGAATAAGTTATTAAATGGCAATAAAATAAACAGAAAATAAAATGACCAGGAGTTTTATGTATAATCTATTTCAATGGAATGGTTCAGGAAAGTTCTCTAATAAATGTCCTTCACCCGAATCCCAGCTGCAGTATGACACGGGGCCTAAGAGTGAATTTCCTAGCCCACATTGGAAATATTTATGAATACATTTGGGATATTTATGAAGAGAGGTGGTTGTGCTGCCCCCACCGGACAGGCAGCGAGCGCCCTACTGTCTTAGAACCTTGGCACCCTGTCCAACAACACAGGGCAATGCTGGGGAGATTTGCTCCTCTGTGCATTGGCACTACCCAGGGACTATCAGTAGTTGATTAATGGATCATCAGGATCACACATGCCAGGATTATGTAAAAGACAGGGCCTTTGTTGCTGGTCAGCAGCTATGATCTCTGTTCTCCTAACAGGCTGGAGATCCAAGCCTCCGATTCTTCCTACAAATTGGTAACCAATTCAAAGTCCAAGGAAAGCATTTTTACTAGAATGGGGGAGGGAACAGGGAGTAAATTCATCAAGCTAGGTTGGAGAGATGGCTCTGTGGGTAACAGTTCTTGCTATGCAAAAATGAAGACCTGAGCTTGAATCACATAAAAATAAAAACACATATAGGCATGGCAATTCCGTAACCCCAGCACTGAGAAGCAGACAGGCAGATTCCTTGGTGCTCGCTGGCCAGCCAGATGAGCTACCAGCTCACTGAGACCGCGTCTTGTATAGAAAAGAGGAGGGCCACAGAGCAAGACACCTGGCATACTTCTCCCGCCTCCACACCCCCGTGTAGGGGTTTGTGTGCAAACGGGCTTGCACGTACACACACGCGCACATACATGCACACACACAAAAGCCATTGTTTTGTCTCTTTTAAAAGCCTTCAACATAGTTGTCCTTAAAACCCTGTACTTTGGAGGTCACTGAGATCAATTAAGCTGACGTCTGGCTTTATGCTAAGGGAATGAATGCATGGAGGCAAAGCTCAGATTCAGCCTTTTCTGCTGCCCCACTTACTGTTCCTGTGACTTTGGTGTGTCTTAGTTTCTGGGTGTCTTCTTTTCTGACCCTATACTATACACATCAGAAAAGGGGTCGACATACAAATTGAATTCAGAAAGCTGGAGGATAGTGCTGACTTTCTGGTCCCACTTGTTGGTGAGACAGTAAACAGCGCGGATCAGAAGGGACACATCCTAAATTAGCACTCTTCTTTCAGGCCAGAGGTGTGCCTGCCCTAAAGGACTCAGTCTAACTAGCAATCCTTCCCTCCGTATTTCTGCTGCTGGCTGGAACTCTTTAGTAATCGAGGCACAACGAGTAGGGGATACAATCACTTACTGGGAGGGCAAGGGGCGCTTGATCCTGGCAGCAGTCACTGGCACCGCGTCCTGTTCGGGTCTCTCCTCCGTGTCCCCTCCGTAGCCACTGTCCTCCGTGTCTACGCTGTCACTCTTCCACGTGGGCTCGTCCTGTTCCATCACTTTCCAGCCTTGGGTCAGCTCGGACACCAGATTAGTGCATTTTCTTCTCCGCGTTGGCGAGTCACGGCTGAGAAGTCTGTCAATGTCGTTCTCCGGCTGAACAGCTTCAGACGGACCCCCGTCGTTCTCATACTTGTGGCTCAGGTAGTTCACGTCTCCTCCTCTCTCATAAGCCTTGCTAACAACTGTTTTGGTCACCTCTTTCCTCTTGATGTGGGAGACCTCGGAGGCGTCCTCTGAGGGTGGTCCACGTCCATGTCCATCTGGCTTTGGAGATGGAGGTTCGGTGGCATGCTGGTGGGGACCGGGGCATGCCACTGGCTTAGGAGTGTGCGGTGGGTCATTGGTCGCTCCAGGCAGCCAGCCTGCAGGCTCCTGGGCCTGCCTGGTGCTGTTCTCATTTGCCCACTGCTGCCAACCGCGAGCCAAGTTGATAACCAGGGTTGCTGTGCGTACCTTCCGGAGGGCACTCTTGGCGGGCCCCGCCTCCCTTTCATTTTCTCCGGGAGCCATGCTACCTGTTTCTTCTCCGCAAGCAGTCTGGGCCCTGGCTAAGGAGGGAACGTGTGTGAGAGAGAGGCGCTTGGGATTTAAATAGAAGCAGGGCGTGAGTGGGAAGGGGAGCCCGTGAGGGTGGAAACTATTCAAAGCATTTCTTGCCACGATTCGGTGCCATCTCCATGACGGTGTTCTGTTTTTAAACCCTGACAGGCCCCGTTTCATCACAGCAGAGGGACATCTCTGGTGGCAGAGGACACCGGTATGTTTCTTCCTCTCTTCTCCAAGTGCCAGGATGGAAAGTACTAGATTGCGTCATGCGCTCAGCTTTCTGCTTTCCTTGACCTTAAAAGATGACCCTACCATTTATAGGAGCATACAGTGTGTGCACAAATTGTCCAAGAGCAGCTTAGGCTTCCTCTCAGGTGAACGTCTGTAGCCCTCAATAGAGCTGCTATATGGTCACATCTCATAGACGAGTGACAAGATCTCTACCTTCCTGCAGGTAATAACAGTGTTCTGAGAGATTGGCAGCTTGAGCCTCCTGTCCTTCTGTAACTGTCAGAGAGAACCCTGAGGAAATTGTCTGATCAGTTCTTCATTTCTAGATGGAAACATTGAAACTCAAAGGAAATATGATCCAGATGGTGAAAGGCTAATTGTTGTTTTCTATCCCCATACTGGGAGAAAACCTATTAAAATACGTAAGCATACAATGTATATTAAGTCAGTAAACTAGTCTACTGATACAAAAATTAAATTATATTTTACACATCTTAGTATGTATCTTTTTACATACGTACCTACATTTTACATACTTATATAAGATTTACATAACTTACATGTTTACATATCTTATTAAAAATTAGTATTTTTAATCTATAACTGTTTAATCATATAAAGACACAATAAATGGACACTCTGAGGCAATCTCTCTTATTTTAATATTTTGATACAAAGTATCATTTTGTAGCTCTAACTGGCCTGGACCTTGCTGTGTGTACAACAGGTTGCCCTCATTTCCTGCCTCTGTCCAGTGAGTGCTATGCTTAAAGGCATGTACCACTACACTGGTTGTTGTTTTTAATGACTGACTATTAGTTTGATTAATATTTTCAAATTATTTTCTTTATTTTTTTATTTTCTTTATTTTTGAGATAATAATATAATTACATCATTTTTCTTTTCTCCCTCCCAAACCTCCTATATATTCCTACTCTTTCAAATTTATGGTCTCTTTTCTCATTAATTGGTACATGCATGCTGTGTGTGTGTGTGTGTGTGTGTTTGCTACATGAACAAGTACAACCCGTTAGTCTATGTAATGTTACTTGTATGAGGCCTCAATCCTACACAAATAACAACAGGCAACTAAGGAATGCGAGAGCAGAAATATTCTTCCCCTGGGAAGATTGGTTATTCAATACTAAATGATGAGCCTTGAAAACACGAGTTTCTCCTTGTTTTTAATAATATGAACTTTGTTAGCAGGCAAAGACATTTGTTTGAACCTTCAGAACATCAAGTAAAGAAATGTTTCTAGAACTGCAAAGATCAGTCGTGTGGACAGAGACGCGGCCGTCTGCTCCATGCCTTTAGACCAGATAAAAAGGTGCAGGGCTCGGCACTGAATAAATTATTGAAGTAAGACAAATAGAAATTCTTTTTTATTTGCCACTGCTTTAGGCTTTTAAAGTCTATCCCTTCCCCCAATTTTGACGTGTAGTCAACAGATTGATTGCAAAATATTGCCTGTGAGCGCTATGAAAAGTATCAACGTTAATTTCTTTTGATAGACACAATCACTCAAAAAAAAAAAAAATGCGAGTTTTTCATAATGTCAGTTACTGGTGCCCTAGGAGTCAAACAATTTTGGAAGTGTTTGAAAAACCTCTCTGGAAATCTGACAGAAGTGTCCTCTGAGGTCAGCAGCGTGTGATAGCATCGACGCCACTGGCACAGAATCCCTCTTGGTTAATTAAGGAGGAAATGGGATCACAAGGGTGGAGGGCTGTTATAAACAAAGATGGACATCTGAGCTCACATTCCCGCCCTTCCTTCCTCCAATATCTATGCCTTACACACTGCTGGGTTCGGTGGGATTCCATTCCTCCCACTGGGCAGTCCTGGACAAAATGGGCTCCTCTGAGACATCCAGAAGCCTCACTCAGGGTCGGGTTAATTTCCAGCTTGCCGAGGATTGCTCAGGTTCCCCCCGATAAAGAGGAATGTAGAGGGGGATGCAAAGAGGGCTTCATACATTAGCAACCACCGCAAGCAGCTGCCTGAGGTTTGAGGCTGTCAGCAGATGGTCTTGGGGGCAGGAGTAGCTCCTAAAGAGATCCATTCATTCCTAGGAGATTTGGCTTTGATGGCAACTGCAGCCCTTCAGACATTTACAGAGGCTTTTAAAATTCTTTTCCTCTTCCTGTCTACTTTGGGCATTCCTGTCCTTAAGTAAGGTCTGCATGCTATCAATATTTTGAATATTGTAAAGTTTTAGATTCATGTTCTCAATCAAGGTCCAAGTTCTTAGTGATTATAAATACTCTAATTAATCACATGCTCAAAAGAGAACAAAAATAAAAAATAACAAAGATTTGAGTAAGTACTAATTTATAATGAAATCCTTATGAAATAAAACTGCTGGTGGAGATAGGGGCCTCAAATCATTATTGCTTACGAAATTTGCCATATTGTCTTAGGGTTTTTTATTGCTACGAGACACCATGACCACGGCATTTAATTGTTCAGAGGTTCAGTCCATGATCATCATGACAGGGAGCATGGTGGCTTGAAGGCAAATGTGATGTTGGAGCTGAGAGTGTACATTTTGAAGGCAACAGGAAGTAGACAGAGATTCTGGGTGGTTTATTGAACAAAGGAAACCACAAAGCCAGCCCCCACAGAGACACACTTCCTCCCACAAAGCCATAACCACTCCAAGAAAGCCATACCTCCTAATAGTACCTCTCTCTTTACAAGATTATGCCAGCCAGTTATATTCAATCTACCACAAGTGCATTTTTAAAAATGTATTGGTCACTAGGGCTGGAGCCATGACTCAGTGGCTTAGATCAATTGTTGCTCTTGCAGAGTATGTCCGGTTAGTTGTCAGCACACACATAACAGGTTACAGCTGTCTATAACTTCAGGTCCAAAACACCTAATGCCTTTCTCTGGCGTCCACAGGCACTAAGCATGCCTGTGATGAACTCACTTAAATGCAGGCAAAACACTTAAACACATGAAAACAATTAATATTGAGTTAGTCATTAAATGATCACATGAATGGTCATGGAAAAGGCAAAAGTGATATTTCTGCACAGCCCCCTTCTGAATCAGGTGCAGTGAATCCTCACAGCCAGCAGTGTAAGGTCACACCAAGGATGCTTTACAAATCCTTATCTGTCTAGCATATATAAAACAGTTTCTAAAAATTCTTATATTTGCTTGAGATTTATAGAAAATTATTACATATGTGCAGGCAAAACAATAATTAGTATAGTGAAGCAAAATAACATAAAATAGAAGGATCTTATTTTTTAAGGCTCACAAATATTTCGCTGTGTCTTTATGCCAATGTTTATGAGTTCATTTGTGGGGAGACAATAAAGTTGTTTCCATATCTTGGCTCTTATGAATAATACTATAAGCAGTATGACAGTGCAGCTTTACTTTCCAAAAGATTATTTATTTTTATTTTGTCAAATGCATATTTGTGTGAGGATGTTGGATCCCCAGGAACTGGAGTTACAGACAGTTGTAAGCCATGTGGGTTCTTCTTGGAATTGAACTGGGTGCTCTGGAAGAGCAGCCAGTGCTCTTAACAGTTGAGCCATCTCTCCAGCCCCCAGATAGCTTTTTTTTTTTTTTTAAAAAAAAAAGAATTTGTTTTGCTTATTTTTTGAGAATTACATAAAGTGTTTTTTATCATCTCATTCCCCTCCCCACATTCTTCCTTGATCTCCCACCCCCCTACTCACCTAATTCCAAGTTTTCTATCTTTAAAACAAACAAACAAACAAACAAAAACCTTAAGATCCAGTTTGTATTGGCTGACTATTCTGAGGTCTGGAACTTGCCTTGGAATGTGATCAGGATATCAAGTGTCGTCCAATTGAAGAATTGTTCCTTACTCAGCAACAGTCAAATGTCAGTAGCTCCTTGGCTAGAGGTGGGGTTTCATGTTCACCCCACTTTTCCTCCATGCTAAGAATTTGTGTGTCTTGAGCTTAAGCAGGTCTTATGGGCATGATCATAGTCTCTATGAATGAGTTCATGAATGCATCCACCCTGTTGTGTCTGGAAAACACAGTTCCCTTGAGAGCATCAAGCACCTTTGATTCTTACAATCCTTCATGCTCACCTTCTGCATAGATGCCTGAGCCCTGAGGGGAAGGCGTGGTAGAGAATCCATTTAGGATTGAGGATTTCCAAGTCTCTTAGTTTGAAGAATTCATATATCTTAATGAGATGGTGGTTTTATCTGCTTTGGGTGTACATCCAGGATTTTTGGGTTATATAGTAGTTGTATTTTTAATTTTCTTAGAAGCTTCCATGGTATTTTCCATAGTGGTGGTTTAGGTCCATGATCCTGCCAATAGCTGACAAGGTTCCTTTTCTCAATAACCTAACCAACATTTACCTCCTGGGTGTTTGGTTAGTTCTCTAACAGGTGCAGTATTATAACCACTAGTCGTTATAATTTTTATTTATCAGAGGGTTATTAATGTTTTCATATATGTATGATACATTCTTATGACATCATTGAAGAAATGTCTGTTCAGATTCTGCGTTCATTTTTAAATTTCATTATTTGTCTTACTATTAGTGAGTTCTAAGGACAGTTTATAAGTTGTGGCTACGGACGTCTAACCTGACACATAGTTTGCAGAAAAGCCAATTCATTGTGTTTCTCTTGCTGTGTAGAAGCTATTTCACGGGCTGTAGTCCCCAAACGGAAATTTTGGTCAGTTGTTCAACCACCACTGTTGAGGCAAATATCTAGGAGTATTTCCCTATGTCCCCCTCTGAACACTTTATGATTTCAGAGGTGACATTTGGGCTTTTTGTACATTTTGATTAACTTTGTGTATTTTTAAGGGAAGTATGCAGCTTCATCTTTTTATATGTGAAAGTTTGGTTTTCACAAGTCTGTTTTATTGAAGAGACTGGCCTTTTTGTTTTGCTCTGTTGGTGGTCTCATGAAAGTTAGCTGACGATACATGAAACTTTCTAGGCTCACCTTTTTATTCAATTGGTCAATATTTCTGTTGTATGTCACTAACGTACTGTTTTGGTTGTGTCTGTTTTGATTACAGTAGCTTTATTTTTTGTGATTTTAGATCAGGAGGTGTGATACCTTGGATTTTGTAGAGCAAAATTAATATTTGTCTTTTCCCTACTGTGAAGAATGCCTTTAGGATTCTAATAGGAGCTGCACTGTATTGGCTTTGTATAGCATGGATGTTAAAGTGACATTAATTCTCCTAATCCACGAACATGAGATAGATCTTAATTTATTGTTTTTAATCTTTAAATATTGTTTAACAGATAGTTTTATGAGACTCTCTCACATTTTAGTTAAAGGAATCTTTTATGTCATTATGAAATGGGAAATTGAGATCAGTTGATTTAGGTCCATAAAATAGGATTGGAGACAATAAAGATCAAAAAGGTAAGAGATCTGTATTTTATATGAACTCTTCCAAATCTTATAATATATGTGTGTGTGTTTGTACATGCATTCACATGAATGCCATAGTGCACAGCACACATGAAAGTCAAAGGTCAATTTTTGACAGCCAGTTCTCTTCCACTGCCTTGTGAGACCAAGCAACAGAACTTGGGGCATCAAGCTTGGTAGTGAGTACCTTACCCTTTGAGCCACCTTGTCACCCTTCCAATTCTTTTTTTTTTTTTTTTTGCCATAAAACATTTATTGAGAGAGGGAGAGAGAGGGGGGAGGGAGGGAGAGAGAGAGAGAGAGAGAGAGAGAGAGAGAGAGAGAGAGAGAGGGAGAGAGAGAGGGGGAGGGAGGGAGGGAGGGAGAGAGGGAGGGAGAGAGAGAGAGAGAGAGAGAGAGAGAGAGAGAGAGAGAGAAGGAGAGACAGAGAGACACACGTGCGCACGCCAAGCGAACAGGAAGGGAAAAAGGCCTTCCAATTCTTTAAATGCTAATTCAACTCTTCGTGTACATTGCTGGGTTTTGACCTTTGGAAAAAAAGTTAAAAATAAGCACCCAAGGAACAAAAAGAGATGCTTTTGAAGAAAGAAGATGATGTTATCGGTGGTTGTAATCACAGTGTGCTGAGCAGTTAGTGGTGATCACCTGAGAATCGCTAAGTGAGCCTAAGCCGTAATGTGATGTTGAGTTGTTGTTACTAAATGATTATGAGGAACCAGAAGGTGGGTTTTGGGTGAGAAAACTAATGGTCAAGAAGAAGAATAGTTTTGCATCCAAACTCTCCATGAGAACACTAACCTGGTCTTCTACCTTTCTTCTCAATTGCTATCTTTTTATTGTCACCATCATACAAATAATTCAGTATTTGTTTTCTTTTTGAAAATATGCTGTATTTCTTTGAAATCATATCCATACAAGTAACATTGTACAGATTGATAAGATTGTATTATTTATTTAGGAAAGTGTATGTATGTGTGTGTGTGTAGTGTCTGTGTGTTTAGCAACACTAAAGAAAAAGATTCTATGAATTTTCTATTCATAGAAAATTTTATTCTATGAAAAAGAGGCTATGAATTTGAGACAGAACAATGTGGGAGGATCATGTGGAGAGGGTTGGAGGGAGGAGAGGGAAATGATGCCAACTATATTTTAATTTCAAAAAATAAAAAAAATATTCCTTTTTAGAGATTTATTTTTATATGCTATTCTTAATGATTCTTGAAATTTGTATAATATGTATTTTGATCATATTTACCTCCTCTTCTCCCTTGACCTCCTCTAGACCCACTCTTCACTCCTACCTTCTGCTCCCTCTACTTCTGCACTTTATGTCCTTCCTTTGTTTGTTTGTTGTTTTGTCTTTAGAAGACACTGTCTTGCAGCAGACATCCTGGTCTTCTAGCTTCCAATCTCCCCTCTCACTTTCTGCAATACCCCCTGAACTTTAGGTACAGGAGCTATATTGTAGATGTATCAATTGGGAACAGGTACTCCATGAACAGTTTTTATCTGCCTTTTGACCTATTGCGACTTTCTGTAATGGCTTCCATTTGATGTACAAAAGCTTTTCCAATGAGGACGAGAGTGACTTTTCTGTAGACATAAGGATAAGTGTTTGGGATGTAGTTAGACATTGCGCTGGTTTAGAAGCATGGCAGTGGTAGGTTTTCCTCTAGGTTCAGTGCAGTCACCAGCCACAAACAGTTGGCTAAGTGTATAGCACCAGGCAGGAATTCCTCCTCCTGAGTGGGCTTTAAGTCCAGCTAGATAGCTATTGGTTACCCTAGCATGCAGGTGCCACTATTGCATCATCTGGAAAATTCTTGCCATGCTGTTCATTATTGGGGATTGTAGATATTATGGATAGATAGCACTATGGATTGCTTTTCTCTATGGGCAGCTTGCATAGCTCCTTCTAATACTTTGAGAGCCAGTCCACTCTGCCTTTTAGAGCAAAATGTCTTGAAGTAATTAATTGGAGACGGCCTGTTTCCAATTTCCCCCTATTTTCCCTGAACCTCATCCAAACAGGTGCTAGCTTCACTATTTGCTCAAACTTCCCTGTCGTCAGTGATTTCCACATTGCTAAATCTGAGGATGATCAGTTACTTGTCCTCAATTTGTTTGTCCTATCAACACCTTCTGACCCAATAAAACACTCATTTCTCCTTCAAATCCTTTGCTGGGATTCTGCTATTTCTGTCTACATCACAGGCTACTTCTTTGTTTCCTTTATCATCAGCTTCTCAATACTAGGGTGAGCAGAGCTCAGGCTACATGTGTTTCCCTGGTGGCCTCATTGCTCAACTGCTATCTCTATGATGACAGTTACAAAATAAGGATCTCCAAGATGATGTCTCTCATATGTATCTAGCTTTTACACTCAACAGTTTGCTAGGAGTTTTTACCGGACAACTATCCGATGGCCCATTCAGCCTTAGTTTCAGCATTACTAAACAGCAATGCTAAAAATTATTGTTCTCAACTGAGTATTCTTTTCCAGCTTAAAGTCAAAATTATTCCATCAACTATTTTGGAGTAACACTTCGTTGTTGTTTTTATCTCACATACTTCACATCCAGTCGTCCAGCAAATCCTTTTGGCTCTATCATGTGATATATTCAGAGTTTGACCACTTCTTACCATCTTTACTGGCATGAGTGACTCGTCACCTCCCTACACACACATCGACTCTTGCATGAATTATTACACAGTCTACTTAGCTGGTCTCTCTGCTCCCTCTCATGTCTACAATGGACTTCTTCTTCTTTTTCTTTTTTTTTTTTTTTTTTGATTTTTCGAGACAGAGTTTCTCTGTTCCTGTCCTGGAACTAGCTCTTGTAGACCAGGCTGGCCTTGAACTCACAGAGATCCCCCCTGCCTCTGCCTCCCGAGTGCTGGGATTAAAGGCATGCGGCCACCACCGCCCGGCTACAATGGACTTCTTATCCAGATCCTTTATAAACATAGATCATATCTTTTTGTTCAAAACCTTTTGCTGGCTTTGTCTTACCTACAACAACAGAAATGCCTCACAGTGGTCTGCAATATTCTCTGTCTTCTCTTTAGATAGAGCCCTCGATGCCTGCCATTTGTCTTAGTATGGCTTCAATCACAATGACTTTAATTTGAACCTGCTTCAAGACTCATACCCAGGTTCCTTTGTTTTAGCCTTCATGATCTCCACAAAGCTTAAGATTCTGTGTTTGCATATTCATTAAAATTGCCTTCTAAACAGGACAGTCTCTTCAGCAGGAATACTTTCTTCTCTCTAAAATACATAATCTGGTTAAAACCCATTCTCTCTGAAGTGGAGATTAAAGTATCCAGATACAGTGCAGTTTGAAACAGGAGAGGTAAATAGGTATACTCAGTCTCTTGAAGTATACGGTCTTAGTATAAAATAAAGCTATAGCCTACAGAATGACATGGTCAGAATACATTTTGAAAAATTCACTTTTTTCATGGTGTGGAGGGTGATATAAGGATAGTATTTGGATGTGTAGAGGATGAGAAAATAATCAGTAAATGGTAACAACAGTGTAAACAAGGCTTGATCACAACCTACTCCAAGAGTGTGGTACTTAGGGTGGAAATGGACAGGAGTGCTTCAGGTGAAATTAGATATGCAGGAGCCATTTAGAATTAGATGGCAAATATAAGAAGACACGGAGGCCTCTGAGATACACATGGATGACTTGCTAGGGCTTCTAGGTATATAATGGTTATATATTCACTAAGATTGCTAACATAAAGGAAATAAGCTTTAGAACTGGACAAGTTATTGAGTTATGACTTGGATATATTGCTTTTGAAGTACCCATAGGACAGCCAGGGGAAGTAGTTGAGTAGTATGGGAAGGGTGGTAGTGTACTGCATAAGTTCATTGTTTAGCACCAGAAAGTCTGTTACTCAAGTCTCAGAGCCAAGCAAGAGTTCCAAAGGATCAAGCACATGAACTGGGACTCCATAGTGAAACTCTTGACAGCTGTGTCCTGGGAAAATTCCTTCCTTTCTCCTTGCTTTGCTCCCCGACCCTGAAGGACGGGACTGCACACGCTTATGACACCACTTTCTAAACAAGTTTCTTATGAAGATCTAAATATAGACTTTCTTAGCTGTGACTTTCAACTTGATCCTGTAAAACTTTCCTTTCCTTACTAGCCAAGTGTCTTAGAAACACAGTCTACACTCCTTAAAGCCTCCTGTCCACTTCTCAGTTTCCCAATAAAATTCTCGCTTTCATCGCAGTCACTCTAGCCACAGGTGGCTGCCCCACCCCCAAATCGAAAGACCATTTTTATTCTCAACTGATTTAAGTCTTCTATAATATTTGATAATCGTGTCCATACATATGTGCACACATGTATGCACACAGGTACATGAACATATGACTGTGTGTTTGTGCACATGTGTGTTCAGTGAGACAGACTCATGCCAGAAAGGGAACAATTGAAAGGCCAGAAAGAAATGGCCTCTCATGAGATGCCACACTCTGGAGCTCCTACAGAGACATGAATTTCAAACAGAGTTGCATTTCTCCTGAAAGCTTGACTGTATTCCTTTGGGTGTAGGGCTGCACTTTGAGTGGAGAAAAAAATGCTTTTGTCTTTCCTTTCTGCCTTTTCTCTCTCTCTCTCTCTCTCTCTCTCTCTCTCTCTCTCTTTATTCATTCCTTCTTTCCTTTCTTTATCTTTTCATTTAAAAGTTATGGAATCATTGGGAGGTGTTGGAAGTTAGAATTATTTTTTTAACTGTACAGCAGAATATAGTATAAATAGATCAAAGACTTATCTGTAAAATATAAAAACCATAACCACACTAGAAGAGAAAACTTCTTTATAAATATGGAGTGAGATTATCTTTCAAAATTCAGAAGCTGTAATAAAAATGGTAAATTCTGTTATACATGTAAAAATATCTATGTGGGAAAAGAAAACTATCATTAAAGCCAAAAGGCAACACACTTGAGAGAATGCATCTAACTAATTAAAAGAGAGCAAGCTCTCATAAGACATACAGAGCCGACAGAAACTGATGAGGAAAAGGCCAACTTCCCAGCAGAAAATTGGACAAAAATATGAATAATGAGTTCATTGGGGAAGAATTACGTGTGACTCCTAAACACATGAGCAATGTTCACTATTACTCAGGAAAGCAAGTGATATTAAAAATTACATGCAATTATCATTCTTCCAATCAGAGTGACCCAAATCCACACAGTGTTTTCCTTGACCTCTGCCTCTCTGAGAAACCTGTGGGAAAACCGGGACACTCCTGCCCTATCCCTGTGATGCTAGCAAGATCATGATGAAAGGCGATCTGGCAACGTTTGTCAAACCTAACACATATATCCTTGAAATTCCTCTTCTGGGAAATTATCCAAGGGCTTCAAATGATGTTTGTACAAAGTTATACATTACAACGTCTTTTTGCAGATGGTGGAGGACTGAGAACAAACTAAATCTATCATAGGAGGCTGATGCGGTCACCACCTCGTCACCCAAATCGACAGTCTCAGTAGTACAGAAAGGGTAACTTTAAGAAGCACCATGATATTCATAGTGAAAAAAGCTCACTGTATACAATGTGTCTTACACTAAAGGAACAGAAAGTAAGCACACATGTTTGAATATGGGACACCTTTGTAGATGAAGCCTTGAGGCTTCCGGAAGGTGGGACAAAACACTAATCATCGAGTCTGTAGCAGAAGACACCTATTAGCTAAGTTCACGCCAATCTGCCTTTCTCTCAGCACTAACCTCCATGCCTCAGCTCAGCCCGTGAAGACCACGAAAGCATATACCAGTCCCTCCTTCATTCCCTCATCAAAAAACAAGAATAAGACATACACTAAACAAATGTTTGTTTAATAAACGAATGGTCTGTGCAAAGCAAGATTTCACTGGATAGCTTATAGATGAGAGATAGTATGACATATATATTTCCTTAGATTATAGCACCTTATTAAAGGTTATATCAAATTAAAGTAACAGATATGAAATGATAGTTGATTCTCACCTTATGCTATAAGGCCTAATATTTCATCAGTCCTTGTAAAATATTAATAATAATGAAGAAGATGATGATAATGATAGTAATAACATTCTGACACTGATAGCAAAGGCTGTCAGACACTAAAGTATGATTCAACACCCTGCATTATATTTTAAATGCTCACTCTGTATTTTCTAGGCCTGTCTTGGGTTGAGTTAGGCCTGCCCTACTCGATAGCTTTGTGACCGTGGGTATTTCACTTAACATCTCCCTGTTTGAGCACTCTGTCCAAATGGGAGACCCAAGAACACACATCGGACAGTATCACTGTAAAGATTAAATGAGGCACAGAATGTAACGCTGTTGGGACAGCTCAGTAAACAGGCCGAGATCGTCTCAATTGGCTTCTGTAACAGGACACACCAGGGAGGTTTTCAATGGGCAGTGATATAGGGAGACTGTGTGTCCTGTTCTTTCCACCTTTATCTGCCTCCTGGCCTTGAGTAAGCACTGCAGGCCAGCTCTCCGTAGGACGCTAGCTAGCCTGCAGCCCTTGCTTCAAAGACTTGCAAGCTGCCTGGACAAACAATTGGAAATTCACTATTTTAAGATTTAGGACACAGGACAAAAGTCTGAGTTATGTTAATTCCGAGCCCTCTGACTGACTTATCTCCTGCCAGCCCTCCCCACCTTGAGCAGAGATTAGAGCTTACTCAAAAAGTCATAGGAAGCTGTGGTCGAGAGGAATCTTTGTTTCACATCTGCCAGTCATTTAACACCACTCAGGCCCATGGGGGACAAGAGAGGCTGCCTGAGAGCTAAATTTTAGCTGTTAAGGGTCTAAACACAGGTTGAAAGGGACAGATAACAGCTTCCTGCCTGGGAGAGATTGCTGAATCTTGGATTTACTAACTCTTATTCTTTTGGTGAGAACTATTCTTTCCTACCACCCAGGTCCAGGGAGGAATTTTTGTACTCAGTTAGGATGTTTTATGTCCTGGTAAATTATTTCTTCAAAAAGAACATTTACCTCTTCAAAAACCAGGGAATATTTAACCTTTATCCTATTTTCTTTTACATAAGTAAGCATAAGGCTTTCCTAGTAAATATTGAATAAAGATTCCCAAAGGAGCCTGACTTCTAAAGTCAGTAAGAATCTTCTCATGGCCACATGTATGCGACTACTAGGATTTCACAATGTATATCCATAGCCAAACATCTTTTTATACAGACATCTTTAACTTTGATTCATCTCTTACATTACATCCCCAGCATAGTTTCCCCTCAACCATACCTCTCCTCCCCTCCAGATCAACTCCTCCTCTGTTTTCCTTCAAGGAAAAAAAAAAAGAATCAAAACAACTGGCCTTTCAGGGATAGCCACTGGACATGGCATGGGAGAACATGATGCAATAAGACTAAGCACAAGCTCTCATAGCACAGCTGGTGTGTGGCAACTCAGTAGGAGGAAAAGGGTCCCAAGTGCAGGCAAAAGAGTCAGAGCCCCTTCTCCCACTGTTAGGAGTCCTACAAGAACATCAAGCTACACAACCATAAGGCATGTGCAGAGTTCAGACTCATACTGGGTATGTGTTTGCTGCTTCAGTCTCTGTGATCTGCTATTCTGTGGGCCATGTTCTCCTGGAGGCCTTTATTGTCTCTGGCTCCTACAACCCTCCTTTCCCCTAGTATTTGGCTATGGATCTCTGCATCTGCTCACAACAGTTGCTGGATGATGGCTCTCTGATGATGCTTGGGCTAGATTCTGATCTATGAGTATAACAGAATATCATTAGGAATCATTTCAATGACTTTATTTGCTTGTCTGTTGAAGTTCTGTCTTGTTCTGTTCTGGGTTTCCAGGCTGTCCTGCCTGTGGTTCCTGGCCCTTCAAACAGTGTCAGGCATGGATTCCCTCTCCTGGCCTAGGTGTCAAGTTGGATTAGTCATGGGTTGGACAATCCCAGAAGTTCTTTGCCACCATTGTCTCAGGCAAATCATCTTTTAGGGAGTATCACCCTTAATCAAAGGTAGAGGTCATAATTTGAGAAAGCAGGTTGAAGGACACTTGATATGTTAGTTTCTTATAAACGGCTGTGAACAGAGTATCTAAGTAACAATTTAAGGTGGAATGAGATGTATTTTGTTCATGGATTCTGGGAGGAGGGGTCTGAACTCTATCCAGAGGCAAGTGTGGCAGTGCAGGAGAGTTTACATTATGGTAGATAGGAAATAGAGAAAAAAGAATGAAGGAGGGTCCAGAGGGAGATACAGCTATCAGGATGCAGCCCCACTGATCTGCTTCCTCCCCCGAGTTCTCATCTCCCACTTTTAACCATTTCCAATAATGTCATAATATTATGAATCCATCAGAGGATTGACCCATTCTTCAGGCCAAAGCCATCATAGTCTTGTCTCTGGAGAAGGCAGTCACAGACACACCAACTGGTGGGCTTTATCTTTAGACTAGATGATCATTCATCCAATCGACTCAACAATCCTGATTAACCATTGCTCTTTGACTCCCTGACATGTGTCTGAATCTTTTATTAGAAGGTCAAGTTATAGTAGTAAAGTGTGTTCTCCTAACTCCATAAACGTGAAAGGGAGAAATCAAGAGGCAAGTACATTGATCACCTTAGGATTCCAAGGTAAATACAGGAACAAATATAAAACTAGACCCAATGTAGGCAACCATCAAAATTCGGCCCTGAGATTTGACAAGCGTGTGGAAGTAGTTGAGAGTACACGATTAAGAGCTCAAACAGCTGATCCAAACTCCAGCTTTATGGGGCCCTAACGGCTCATAGATTAGCCCCTTACAATGGCTTCACCTGGAAACTTGTTGAAAGTGTAGACTCTCAAGCCTCAGACTTACTGATCCAAAATCTGCATGTAATAAGTTCACAGATGGTTTTAATATACCTTCCCATCTGAGAAGCATTGATCTACTTAGCAGACAGACTGGGAGTGACTCCCTTTATGTAACATCCTGTTTCACTGTGAGTGGGTCTTGGGTCTTGGGTCTTGTTTCTGTCCAACAGAATATGGCAAGAGTGGAGAAACTTTGCAGATGAATTTAATTTCTCAATTTTCAATTAAAGGGCACACACCTAGTATCAGCATGACTTGATCAGGTAAATAGAACTTAGAAGGGGGACTGGACCTTTCATGATAGACTCTTCAGCTTGATGAAATAAATGGTTCTTGTGAAGGAAACGCCTTTGAAGATGTGTGTTGGTAGGATTTACCCAGCAGCCAGCAGCAAGCAGGACCCTTTATAGAGCAGTCAGTAGCCAGCAGTCAGCAGCAAGCAACAAGCAGGGCCCTTCATCCTGTAGATGCAAAGGTTGGTTTTGGTCTGTGACCTGATTAAGGCTAGGATCACACTCTTCCTTAGTTCAGCCTCCAGAGATGAACAGTTAAAGATGACCTGGACCCCTGGTCTACAGAAACTGTAAGTTAATGAGTCTTGTTTTAAACCGTTAACATTTCAGCAACAGAAAACTGGTGCATTTGAAACAATTTACCTTCTCTCTAACTTATGTTTATCTAAAAGTTAAAAGGATATGAACATAATATTAACTAACCATAGTGATACTATGCATATTAGTAACTAATGCTCATAAAGGATTTAAAATTTTGCATAGTACATTGCTCAGTTAGTTGTATTATAATATTTACTAGGTAGAATGGATCACATGATTTATAACTCTCAGCCATTTAAAAACTGCTCTATCATGGAGCTGAACTAGTGTAGACATCATAAATCAATGTCAAGGACACAAATGCTGAATTTACATAGATGATCTTCCAGGAGATGAATACTAAGTGTGTCTCATGAATTTGCTTCTGTGATAATGTGGGCTAGATCGGTGCCATTTCTTGTGTCGCGTTCATTCACCAGTAGGAATCTCTCTACTTAAAATGGGAAATTGACCGCCTTTAAGTGGAGTAGGTAAAGTATGAGGGTATGGTTCGTCCAAGCCATGACTCTGGGTATCTGTGGTTTAGAGATTCAGTATCGTTTTCAAGCCTGGATTCTAACTGCACCATGAGTTCTTGATGTGAGACAGGCTCCGCAGAAGGTAGACTGGATAAAACAGACATTTCTCACCATAACTTCAACTCATGCTTCTTTTTTCTTTGTCTGCCTCTCTGAAACTGCCAATCAGTGAGTCATCCAGGTTCTTCATTGTGACAGAAACTTCGGGAACTGGTCAAAGAGTCCTGATTATAACTTCCCCAGCAGGCACAAACAAATCAAAGGCAACATCAGCTCTCTGAGCCTTTGGATGGCACTATTGCTGCCATACTGACAATGAAATTAGAATATGAGATGAACTCTAATCTTGCCTCTGTCAATTGCCTTTGTCTTCTCCTGAACTGTCACATGCCACACAGTGCCAAGCACTTATTTTTTGGAGCATCCTGCCACCTCTATTAGTGCCTGCATCACCTTCGTATTGGAGTGGCTTGCATGTCACATTTAGGATTCTATTTAGATATGTTTAGTTAAAACATTCTTTCAGGTTACTTGTATTTGCAAGTCCCTTGCTGCTATGTCCTATGTTTTAAAGTTCAATGTTCTTTCAGGGGGTGCTTTTGAAAAAAAGATTTATTTTATCTTTTTTTTTTCTGTGTATGTCTGTGCAAATGTAGGCCAAATAGGAGTGCAGTAGCCACAGAGACGGGAAGAGGGCATTAGATTTCCTACAGGCAATTGTGAGCCACCTGATTTGGCTGCTAGAAACCAAACTCGGGTCCTCTGGAAACCAACAAGAGTGCTTACCCACTGAGTCATGTCTGCAACTCTATCAGGTAGACTTTTGTTACTCTACCAAGGGCATGTACATTCGGTCCCTGGCAACTGAACAATCTTGAGTCACGGTGTAGTTGAACTTTCATGAAGTATCCTTTGCTACACAATCAAATCCCCGTGACCTTTTGCCCCCTAAGTGTTTTCTACAGCACTTAGGAAAGAAATGAAGAAGCCATTTTATTTCAATCAGTTCGTGTTTTACTTTTTACATTCCTTCCTTTATCAATTAAAGGTTTAGGTTTTGTTGCTATTGTAAATATGCTATTCTCGTCTTAACCCATTGGGGAGGTGTCAGGAGTCATGAAAGGTATGAAAGTTGAACCATATATTCATGTTAATATGATAGAGTATCTATGTATTTTCTTATTAATCAGTTTAACATGACAATCTTGATTTAATGTGTCTCAAGTAATGTACAGGAATCTGCATACAGGTATTATTGACTGTTTATTCTTTTTGTATTACAAGTCTCTCAATTTCTAATATGCTCTGCTTCTACATGGCCAATACAGTTAGCTACTTTTATTGCAGCAGTATTCAATATATCTATAGAGAATACATATACCTACTTTTATTTTAAATTACAATACAATTGCACTTTTTCCTGCCCTTCATCCAACCCCTCCCATGTAACCCTCACTCCCGTGCTCTCTCTCTCAAACCTATGGCCTCTGGTCTCCTTTTCTTTAGTTGTCATTACATTTGCATATGCAAATAAATCTGCTAAATCTATATCATGTAACTTTTATGTATATAACTTAAAATTTCAAGCCTGACCGCATAGTGTTTGACAACCAATTAGAAGGTTATTCTCTGGGGAGATATGTTTTCTCCTGTGCTCAGTATTCCTTGCTGACTATAATTTTTGTCTAGGGTAGGATCCTGATGAGATTTCCCCCTCCTTGTTAACACGCCTCCAGATGCTGTCCTTGTTCAGGTCTTATTTAGGCAGCCATATTTGGTAAGACTTCATGAGTGTCATATTTGGTAAGACTTCATGAGTGTAGCTTGCCTGACATTTTCTAGGAGATGCAATCTCACAGCAAACATCCATTTTCTTAGGCTTTTACAATCATTCCACCTCCTCTTTCACAATGTCTCCTGAGCCTTGGTTTGCAGGAGTGGAAAAACCAGCATGATTCCTAACCATACTCTAAAATTTTACCCTTTAACCCCACTGATAAATGTAATTCTCACCCCCTTAACAAAGGAACTTCCTTTGCAATACATGCATTACAGAAAACCACACCACTGAAAATACAAAGATAGATAGTAATTTATCACATTAACATGAATATATGGTTTAATTTTATAGCTTTCATGACTCTTGACACCTCCCCAGTGGGTTAAGGTGAGAACAGCACATTTACAGTAGCAACAAAACCAAAACCTTTAATTTAAGGAAGGGATGTAAAAAGCAAAGCATGAACTGATAGAAAGGAATTGGCTTCTTCATTTCTTTCTTAAGTGCTGTGAGTATGTGGTGCCTAGTACCAACTGATCATTCTGCAACACAAGTAGAGTTTATTTTCAAAATGTTTGAAAGTACTTGCTTCGAAGATTGTAAAATAAATGGTACTATGTAAGCATTCCTTTAGAACATTATTAAGGGTAAACAAGACTAAATAATACCCATGTATGTGTGTGGATAGTTTCTTGTCAATTTGACACAAGCTAAAGTTGTCAGAGAGGAAGGAGGTTCAGTTAGGAAAACACCTTTATAAGATTGGGCTGTAGGCAAGCCTGTAGGGCATTTTCTTGATTTGCAATTGATATGGGAGGGCCCAGCCCCTGGTGGTTGGTGCCATCCATGGACTGGTGGTCCTGGGTTCTATGAGAAAGCAGACAGAGCAAGCCATGGGAACAAGTCAGTAAGCAGCACCCACCCATGCCCTCTGCATCAACTCCTGCTTCCAAGTTCCTGCCCTGCTTGAGTTCCTGCCCTCACTGCTTTTGACAACGAACTGTTACACGGAATGAAATAAGCCTTTTTCTCCCCAAATGGCTTTTTGTTATTGATATTTCTTCACAATAATAGTAACTTCTAAGACCACGTGCAATACTAATAAGATTGATAAAAATATTAAAAATACAAAATTATTTAAGAATGTTTAAAAATTAATAATACTGAAAAATAATATTCTTTTAGTTGTCAGTTTTTCCTTCTAAAAGATTTCATAATCACCCTTTACATTGATGTCTGGACTGAGGATGGGAAATATTATATAAGAAAAACTAAGACCCACGAGAATAACTAAATTGGATAATCATAAAAGAAATATTGCAATGGTACAAAAATTGAGATATTTGTTTCTTGCTAAAACTTGTAACAATTGTGTGGGCTTCACAGACTCAGCAGGAAATGTGAGGAAGTATCTATGTTTGAGTAAAACCACACTTATGCCCAACACTCTAGCCTACTCACGGACATCTGGACGTCCCAGATCCAGAAGCTAAAGGTTAGCACCTAGTATAGCAACCCCTCCAGGGCCGAGCTGGGACTCTGCTCACGCTGTCCTCAGGGTTCAGGGTTGAATGTCCTCATGAATAGAGCTGTTGAGTAAGTCATGGTGATGCTGGAGAGGCTTTGGTGCCTAGTGTGACCTGCAGGTGTATTACAAAGGATTACGATGTGTTTTCTGTGAAAATTTTCTGTTAAGTGTTTCCCTGTTTTCCTTTTAGCCTACTCAAACATCAGTTAATCTACTTCTGCTCTGTAAATTTCCATCCTGGAGAGCTATTTGGTTTGGAAACCTGAATACCTCATTTGCTCTGCTAAAAAAAAAAAAACCCTCTTGCTGAGATAGGAGAGAGAGCGAGGCAGGAAGCGGAGTACTTAGGTATGCTTTAAATCAGTAATTGGAGGAGATCAGAAATATTATCAGAACAGCTTTCCGAAAATGCAAGCATTTGCTCCCGTAACCACAGATCTTACTGGGTGTCCCACAATGGCTTAAGAAACACGGGGGAAAAGAAGAGCCTTTGACTGGCGTGTACATAGTCTATAAACTGAGTTAGATGACTCTCTTGAGTCCTTTTCCTTTCAGATGTAAGACGAGGAACCAATGTTTAAACCATTTATTTGTCAATGATTCCTTCTCCCTGTCCCCTCTTACAAAGACATGGCAGGGTGGGAGTCACATCTCAGCTGGAGACGGTATCTCTTCCTTCCCATCTTGCCGGAATGCTCCACTGTCATGGACCTCAATAGGAAAGAATATTATGGACTATTGCAGTCTTGTTCTATTGTGTTGAAGAGGCACCATGACCATGTGACCATGTGACCAAGGCAACTCTAAGCAAAGGAAATAATTTATTGGAGGCTTGCTTCCTGTGTTAGGGGTTTCATCCATCCATTATTAGCATGTCAGGGAGCATGATGGCATCCTGACAGGTGCTGGGGTTGAGAGCTACATCCTGATCCCTAGATAGAGAGGGAGACACAATTGGCTAGGTGTGGGTTTAGGAAACCTCAAAGCCCACTGCCAGTGACACACTTCCTTCAACAAGGCCACACCTACTCCATGAAGGCCACACCTCCTAGTCCTAATCCTTCTCAAATAGTGCCCCTCCCTGATGACTAAGCGTTTGGATGTGAGCCCATAGGGGCCATTCCTATTCAAACCATCACAAAGACTAAAGTGTAGATGTCACTGTCCCTAGCACAAGCTGTTCAAAAATGCTACCATAGGACAGCTTACTCTCAACCTGTATTCTCCCTGATGTCATTTGAATATTTCTTCACCAAGAAGCAATTGACTCTCATATCGCTAATCCACATTTTATATGTAAAGCTTTCTGTGTAGAACATTAGTTGTCTCAGGTCCCTGTGGTGAATGCATTGGTGAGCTTTTGTCTTTCTGATACAAAAGCAGATCCCCCAAATTACATCATGAGTTTTGAGGTAACGGTTAGACAGCATGATCTCACCTTCTGCTTGTTAAGTTCCCCCACTGGGGTTGACTTTGAAGAACAATTGCTCTACTTTAGTCTAAAAATATAGCCAAATAACCTGGCCTTTGTATTCTTCAAAGTACTCTAGGGACAGGCTTGCCTATCAGCTGCCTCTTTTCACACTGCGTGGCAACAGACATTGCTTATTTTACCAGCGACCAGTGCTTTGCTCAGCACGCATCTCTGCTGGATCCGGGAGAGGCAGCCCTCTAACTGATATTTAAACATAAGCCAGCACGATGGCTTAGCTAGTGTTCTTGGTGAGCCTCCACCAAATACTTTATGTACATCTAATGTGTCTTAAATGTGTGAAGAACTTGGACTCCACACCTCAGTAGAGCAGTTCTTAAATTCAGTCATGTTTCTGAATGCCTTTGGGGCTCTCAGTTTAAACCTAAGATGTCCATGAAATATGGAAGGAAACAGCAGTACACTGAGTATTAAAGAACAAGTCAAGGTATCAGCCAAGGTCAACGTGAGACAAGTACTATTGATTAAATTACCATTTTTAATTATGTTGAATGGGAGAACTTTTTACCTAAGGCAGCCAGACATTGACTTTAATAAAACTGGTACAAATGAAAGCCAACAAAAAAAAATTAAAATTATAAACCATGCACTTCTTACATTTTAGTCCCCCCTTACGGTCTAAGGAATAAGCATATTTGGAAAGATCTTGATTCTTTATATTGTATTGGAAAATCTGTTTTTCTTCACTGGAGCAACTATTTTTTTTAAATTAAACCTGCTTCCTTTATTCTCAGAATTATACCAGACAATCTATACTCTAATCCAATGCACACTATTATTTTCTAGCTTTACTTAATGTCTCCATCTGCCCAAGACTGCTCCTTCCCAGTCACTGCATATCTGTCTTTTAAAATGTGCGCACTGCCCCCCAAATATTCAGTTCAATAAACACATGAAGAGGATATATACATATCTCTGCCACCACACACACACACACACACACACACACACACACACACACACACACACACATACACACACAAAATTTGAAAATCCAACTAGGTAATGACAGTGACTCTTCTAACAGATAAAACAAGGATGTGACAAAATCAGAAACTTTGTGTATTGTGTATTGCTTTAGGATTATAAAATTGTATATCCTTTATCACTAAAAATGTTGCATATATCCAGGCAGTGGTGGTGTACACCTTTAATCCCAGCACTCGGGAGGCAGAGGCAGGCGGATCTCTGTGAGTTCAAGGCCAGCCTGGTTTACAAGAGCTAGTTCCAGGACAGGCTCCAAAGCTACAGGGAAACCCTGTCTCAGAAAAAAAAAATGCATATTGTGGTGTCTTATGATACCAAAGATCCTTTCTCAAGGATTTGCACGAGCATTGAGACTATGTACCCACATTAATAGTTCAGATGTGAATGTCCACAGCAGCGTTCTTGGTAATAGTCAAAAGAGAGAAGAGAAAAAAGATCACCTATGGAGGAATGAGAAACAGATATGCCTTTTCCATATCATGGGATTGCCTTGGGTCTTAAAAAGGAGAGAATCGCACATGCTACAACAGGAGACCCTGGAAACACCATGCTGAGGTAAAAAGCCGACCACTAAAATGCCACATATTGATTCTGTATGCATAATTCATCCAGAATTGGCAAATCCACTGAGAGAGAAAGTAGGTTAACAGTTTTCAGGACTGTGGACAAAGGGATTGAGGGAAAATTGCTAATAGATCCGTGGTTGGTTTGGGGTTGAGTGATGTCCTCATTCATGGCTATAACAACACGCCATGTGGAGTCATTTTATTGCCAAGCTTTTAGTCATGAGCCTGGACCCACACTGGATCCCTGTGTTCTCATGGGGGTAAGGACGCTCACATCCCGGGGGACCAAGACTAAGAGGGTAAAGAACGTAGCTGGAAGAGCTGTCTGATGAATCAACAAGACGGCATGTGCTTACTTGGTCAGTGCTAGCGAGAGCACGGGCTCTGATTTATTCCATTAGTCTATGCTGTTCTGAATAAAACAGGCTTGCCTGGTCCCAAAGGACACCAGTTCTGCAGTCAGGAAGATCTGTCTTTAAACCCCTGCTTAGTCACTTATCCTTGTGTGGCTTCAGATGACATCCGGAACGTTGCTGTGCCTAATTTGTAAAATGGGAGCAGGAAGGATGCGCAAAGGCCAGCAGCGGGATATCAGCAACACTCCATGGCTGACTGTCGGACTTTGAGCCTACGTGAGTGTGACTGGCTGGGACATGCATGCAGCAGTCACACCTGTCCGCTCCTGTACGCATTTCCTCAGCAGCATTTGGGATGTATCCTTCAGAATTTGTATTTCATTTGTATTTTCAAATGCTGGTGTGGTATTTCTGAATACAGCCCTAGGAACTGGGTCATGGCACTATCTAAACTCTCGGTTCACCATTTTCCTTCTATTGTGGGATTAGGAATGAGCTCAGTTTGTATGGTTGGGATCAACTTGCTTCATCTTCCACATCTTTGAAACATTGGTTTAAACCTGAATATCTCCAGTCCCCTCAACAACAAAATTGATGCTTACTGCTTTTTTTTTGTCCTAAGATGCCATCAACAGGGTAGAAAGAATGGCTCTCAGATTTTATGTTATCTCTCAGTTATCCACGGCATTAAGAGGTCTGAGGGCACTTGAAGCTACCTCGGTCCTTCAGTAGACTAGAACTCAGAAAGCTTTGGAAATAAGCAAATGTACCCCTTTATAGTCAATTCTGATTATCTGCTGGGAAACCCAGTAGTATTGTTTCCAAGAGAGAATGCACAGTGCTTACCAACTCTGCTCTTTTTACCTCCTTGGACATGATATAATTTCAATTTTGCAAGCCAAAATTTTCACTTACCCTTGTTCAGCTGAAGGTCATACAAAACCAGTCTTGGATTTGCTGAATTCACCATGCATCCCCTGTGCTTTTATTCATCGTGTGAAATCCTTTTATTAAAGGCTTTTAAAGAATTTCAGATACTTCAAAGCTTTCTACTAGTTTATATAAGGGCTACTTATGCCCTTTAAGACTTGACAGGGGAAAAATTTTAGATTCAGAGAGAATGGAGCTGATGGCATAACTTGTGTGGGCTCCAGATGTCCATCATCCAGGCTCAGCAAGTTTAGCCAATGGTCAAGCTTGTTTTACCTGCCTGTTCTCTACTTTACCTCATGTGGCCACTTCCCTCCGTTATCAGGTGACTTTAAAATAAGTCCCAAACAGCAAATCATTTTATAGGTAAGTATTTCAACCATCCTAAAGTCCAGAAATCCCTCTTGCTATATTTTCAATGTCATAATCAAGGCCCAGGAAAATCGCTCACAGTAGTAATAAAAGAGGTTGTAGGCCTGGAAGGTCCACAAAGCCCTTTGGGAACATAATACATAGTGGCTAAGCAGCGAAAGTCTTAGAAAGTCTGAGAAAGCCCCTCTATTATCACTACTAAGCTGTGTGATGCCCAGTATGAGTAAGGACACTAAGTATGGATTAGAGGGATGGCGTTGATCACAGTGGCATCTACACACAATTCCCATGCTCCTACATCAGACAGCCTGGCAATTGAGAGCAGAAGGGTATAGAATTGGCATCTGCCATTCCAGATGTCCGTTCCATTCGAATCCTTGCTGGAAGGGGAGGGAAGGACAGACGTCCTTTCGTCATGGAAGGGACATCCTATCTTACCAACTCATCCCTCACTGAGCTTTCTCTCTTGCTAACTAAGGCAGTGCCTGAAGAATAAAACACCCACCTGAAGTCATTATTCCACATGCACACCCAACTGGACTGCTTCTAAGGGTAGGTTCGGGATCGCGGAGCTGACAGGGGGCTGAGAGACCACACTGTGAAATGTACCTCATCTGTGGGACTTCTCTGATGAGAATCGAGACTCCCAGAACCTTTTTGTGTCTGATGGAAGGCGAGGCATAGGGACAGTTAGTGCCTGTCCCTGATTAGCTGTGCTGGTGACACCGTCCAGCCCATGGTCCCTGATTAGCTGTGCTGGTGACACCGTCCAGCCCATGGTCCCTGAGCAACTGTGCTCGTGACACCGTCCAGCCCATGGTCCCTGAGCAACTGTGCTCGTGACACCATCCAGCCCAAGGTCCCTGAGCAGCTGTGCTCGTGACACCATCCAGCCCATGGTCCCTGAGCAGCTGTGCTGGTGGCACCGTCCAGCCCATGGTCCCTGAGCAGCTGTGCTGGTGGCACCGTCCATCCCATGGTCCCTGAGCAGCTGTGCTGGTGGCACCATCCAGCCCATGGTCCCTGAGCAGCTGTGCTGGTGGCACTGTCCAGCCCATGGTCGCTGAGCAGCTGTGCTGGTGGCACCGTCCAGCCCATGGTCCCTGAGCAGCTGTGCTCGTGACACCGTCCAGCCCATGGTCGCTGAGCAGCTGTGCTCATGACACCGTCTAGCCCATGGTCGCTGATCAGCAGCTCTGGTGACATCATATGCCCTGCCTAATGATAGTGTCTAACCCAGAAGGCCCTGCCACTGAAGGGAGGGGAGTGTCAGGTTCTTCTAGGCCTAGGAGGAGCAGCCGTATGGTATTTTAGAATCCAGTGCCTGGCAGCTCCCAGCGATAGACCCCTTTAGGAACCTCTGATGGAATGGAGACCCCAGCTCGGTGAAGATGCCTTTCTAAGGCCAGTACTCTAGTCTTCCATTTCAATTACAGCTTTGCTATGAACCACATCTAATACTTGACCGTGCAGCTTTCCCTGTGGAAGAACTTACGGTCCATAACCTCATTCTCTTGGTAAATGATTCCCATTTAACAACTTAATTCTTTTCAAAAAAAAATTTTTTTGGCCACATTTAGAGAAGCATGTCAGGATTCCATCTGCCCTAAGTGTACAACCCCTAGAGAAGACTTGAAAGCAAAGCCAGAGCAGATTTCTCTCTTTTTCTATTTTTAATTATTCTTCTCTCATACAATCCCCACCACTGCCTCCTCTCCCTCCTCTTCTCCCAGCTCTTCCCACCTCCTCTTTCCTCCAGACCCACACTGCTCCTCCCTTTCCCTTCGGGAGGCAGCCAGCCTCCCAGGAATATCAACTGAACATGGTGCAAGGAGACAAGGCACAAATTCTCATGTTAAGGCTGGAAGAGGCAACCCAGTCCTAGAGAAAGGGTCCCACGAGCAGCCGAAAGAGGTGTCTGTCATTAGTAACAAGCTACACAGCCATAGCATTTATTCAAAGGACCTAGTGCAGACCCACGCAGGCCCCGTGAGGGATGCCGCAGTCTCTGCGAGTCATTATGAGCCATGCTTAGTTGGTTCTGTGGGCTATGTTCTCCTGGTGTCCTCCACACCTTTGGATTCTATAATCCCTCCTCCCCTCTTCTGAGGGGTTCACTGAGCTCCACCTAATGTTGGGCTATGCATTTCTGCATCTGTTCCTATCAGTTGCTGGGTGAAGACTCTCTGATGACAATTGGGCTAGGTCCCGGTCTATGAGTATAGCAGAATAACATTAGGAATCATTTCATTGACTTTTTTTTAGGTCTGTCAGACTGAACATATTTTATTAATAGCTTGAAAGAAACATCCCCCAAATCCCACCTGACTTTCTATACATATTTAAAACTTAGATTAGATCACCTGCCGTATTAATTATGTTACTTTCGTCATGATGAGAGGTTACACGTTTTCTCTAGCCTGAAGTCTTCATTTTCAAATTGGTAACAGTTGAAGTCATACGCTGACTTATTTACAGAATATAAACAACTAGGCTGGCCGCTTTGTTTAGCTCCAAAATCACCCTCTATTTTTAGAACATTACTGTATTTGAGAAGAATAGATAACCTTTGGTTTCTTATGCATGTCACAGCCTGAATTTAAGGATATGGTACATCTTGTCCACTGAATAAAAGAATATGATTGTTTCTATTTGAGACATTTAAGTGGATAAGGAATTCCATTCAGTATCTTTAAGTTAATTTACCTGTGTGGAGACCCGCATCCCCTACTTGGTCAGTGACTCTATGGTGGCCTCCCACCCTTGTCTATGAGCTTGTCCTGTGTAACTTGAAGTCATGTGTGCATGGTTATATATTATAATAAGTCACACCATACTCTTACAAATAAAGCCTCAGAAGCTCAGTTAAGTTTGCCAGAAAAACATTTGACTCATGCAAAGGGGTTTGGTATTAAATGTGGAGGCAAACACATAAAACTTTTCTAAGATTATCTGGATACCTAAATCACTTGGACATGGGTATTCAAGTCTCTGATTCTGTTTGTTCCACATCCTGGATTGAAAAGGCCTAGACTTGGTGGGTTCTATTGGTGTATATTTCTCAGCTGAAAACACTGGATTTTTATATTTAAAAGTTTCCATGCAAGACATTTCTTAGAACCAGGATGTGCAAGCCTCCAAAGCAGCCAGGTGCTGTCCAGAAATGTCTCAACAGAGAGGAGAAGGTGTTTTGAGAGCTCTTATTGTTTAATTGATTTTTTAGTCTGCCACAGACCAATACCTAGATGATGTTTTAATTATTAAATCTCAAAGGTCGCTTCTAGGCAGAAGCCAGAGATATTGCACAGAACCCTACAATACACAGGAGAACACTCCCCACCCCCAACCTCAACAAAAAATTATGCAGCTCAAGTTATCAGTCACAGGAAGGCTGAGAATATCTGGCCTGGAGAACTTTTTCCTTCTGGCTTTGTTGGAACTCACTGTGTAGACATGGCAATCCTCAAATGCACAGAGATCCACCTGCTTCTCCCGTCCTGGGATTAAAAGCACACACTACCACGGGAAAGGCATGGTCTTCACATTTTTTTTTTTTTTTTGCTGCCTTGGGTTCACCCTACGTCTACACAGCATAAAAAAAATGTTAGAGGTTGTTTTCACCTCGAAACCTTGTTACACAAAGTCGAAGTAAGCAGTTTCTGAATGTGACCTGAGACAGGACTCCAGAGGCAGAATAGGATTTGTCTCTGATCTTTCAGACTTCTGCTTAGGCTTTTGGTCAGAGTACAGATGTGGTCCAAGGTCCAAGACCCCACGACAGAAGCCCCCACCCCCTTAGCTCTCCAGCTCTCTCTTATTCTCAGAAAGGAGATGCCGAGGTTATGTGTTAAAGGGTTTTGCGGCATTTTCTCCTGCAGACAACAGCAGCTGCCTGTCCTTCAGCACATATGAGCTTTCACCTGTGCTCAGCTCACGAGTGATGACAGAAATTTGCAGCTTTACAAATGCCAGCACCCTAGGCTGCCACAGGGGTGGAGCATTTGTCTGCCAGAGCCTTTGATACTCTGTCAGGAAAAGGCAACAGCTGAGAGTAGCTATGTGAGAAATATTTTTTGTGTAGGTGGCAAAGGTTGTCCAGATTCATAAATCAATTCTGTGTCTATGCATTCTCCAAAGGTGGAAAAGTAGGAAGTCTGCTTAGCTCCTTAAGATAATGGTAGAGAAAGTGATTGTGTGCCAGTGGTAAAGGAGTCATTCTTCACTGGGGCTGAGGAGACTCTGTTCCCTTCAGTATTTTGCCAAAGACTGAGGGACTGCTTATTTTGAGATGTAGATGTGTGTGTGTGTGTGTGCTTTCTTCTGTAGTTTGTTGTCCTACTCTTTAACATTTTGGGGAGCCTGCCACCCAGCTCCCAAATAAATCACACACACACACACGCCTAGTCTTATTCCTACTTATAAGTGCTCGACTTATTTCTACCCAGCTTTTCTTAAATTACCCCATCTACCTTTTGCCTGTGGGCTTTTACCTTTCTCTATTTCTTTATATCTTTCTTTATTTCTTACTTGATGGCTCTCTGTGTAGGTAGCTGGCTGGCCCCTGTAGTCCTTCTTCTTTTGCTCCTAGTTCTTTTCCCAGATTCCTCCTCCTATTTATTCTCTCTGCCTGCCAGCTCCGCCTATCCTTTCTCCTGCCTTGCAATTGGACGTTCAGGTCTTTATTAGAACAATAAGGTATTTTAGACAGGCAAAGTAACCCAGCTTAACAGAGTTAAACGAATGCAACAAAGAAGAGTACAACATATCTTGCATCATTAAACAAATGTTCCACAGCATAAACAAATGCAACACATCTTAAATTAATATTCTACAGCATAATGCCTCTTGTCCCACTTGAAGCATAGATAACATGTGGCCTGCATAGGTGATACTTTGCCACTCTCTTTGTTGGGTCTTGCTGAGGATTGTAAGGGGAAATTCTATCCACAGAGATGAGTCAAGAAGATATTCCTCTAGTGTTAGATAGTTTGGGCCCTGGTTTACTAAGCAGGCTAGTTTGGTCTCTTCTCCCATCATATCTACTCCTCCTCCTCATCTTACATCTCTGAGAATGCCTTGATGTCTCCCTGCCCCGTGTCTGTCTCTTAGAGGTCAGCCTCTTTAACGCTAGCCAGACGGCACACATCCTTCCTGGTCTGTCTCACTTGTTTTAACATTAAGTTCTGGTCTGATGAGCTATCATTTCCCATCCAGTTCTACAGCTTGCTTCCCCTGGCTTTGGTTAGCCTTTTTCACATAAATTGTAATAGTTTTGTTCATGCAGGCAGTAAACTTTGAGCACAGACAGAATAACAATAAGTACTAACACATCTATGTCTCCATGGTTTTATGTATGAGACAATTGTCTTGACCGTATTGCCATAATATGAAATTCTAGGAAATGACAATTTTTTTTGTTTCTGCTGGTTATTGACATATTGAGATATTCAAGAATGTTCACTGGATTATTCATTCAGCTATCATTATTTTAACAGTTATTCAACAACCATGCGCAATTGAGAGCAAAATGAATTTTACATTTACTCTGGTGCCTCAGTTACATATTTGGGTCCCTTAACAATGTCCTGTTAATTGGTGGGGTCCAGGGTGTAGTTGGCTTTCATTGGTATTAATAGACTTAATTCAAAGTGCACTTTCCCAAATTCTTTCATAATAAGAAAGAAAGAAATGGATACTAACCCTCCAAAAGCTCAGAGAAAATCCTAGGCCTTGGGAACAAAATAGAAAGCCCTGGCAGTTATGCAACAAGGAAGTCACACAGGCAGGTTAGAAGGGACTGAACTGTTCACCTCACTCAGCATCAGACTGGAGGGTCACCATCTGCAGCTGTTTCAATTTTGCCAATTTTACCCTCCAAATTAGACACGTGCCTTCCATTTACTCTAATAGGAGCCATGTGTGCACTGTTCATGGCCGGCCTTATCGCCGAGGAGGGAAAAGTGCTGAGTTCCTGCCACCCACCCACATCTGTGGCTTTAATAAGCCACAAACAAATGAAAAGCAAACACGCTGCTGGCGTGTTAGGAGAGCATGGAGCTCTGACAGACCCAGCAGGAGGAAGGGGAGACTGGGTGTGACCCTGCCCTGGTGGTCTGCCTTCTCATCGCGAAAGCCCTGGACCAAGATTCACTGTTTCAAGGTACCTTATGTTTTCTGTAGGGAGGATTTTTAAATGAGACATCAGATTCGGCAAGAAACTCAGCATTTGTGGTGCTAAGAGAGCCATCAGGACCCTTAGTGAACAAGTCCTTGCTTGGTTTCTAAAAGTTATCCATCAGGCTATGTTACTATTTTCATAGTAGCAGGTGTGCTTTAAGCAAAAAGGGTAAACAAAACCAAACCCATTACTAAAGGTATAGTCACGGGTATTCAGTGAACCAGTCTTCATGCTAAATCTAAACTAGGCGGTTCCCAATGGTAAGCAATAGCGGAATGGATAAACTAAAGAAACTTTACATAAAGAAAGACCACTTACAGAAGCTAGTAATCCAGTATGTACTGGAAGGCCCATTCTCAAAATGCATAGCTAACTAAGAAAGGAAGAGTGCACTCAGGGTTATTTGAAACCACAAGTCCCTTTAAAGCTCAGTGGGCTTGCAAATTTAAAATTGACAAAGTCAATTATCTTGTCTAGTCAATGGGTCCTAGATAGAGCAGATGTCTTGTCTAGCCAATGGGTGCTAGAGTAGTGAGTAGCTTTACAATCTCTACTGTGTCTGAATCGCAGTTGAGTTCAAAAGTCTGATTTTACTTTTGCTGTAGCCAACCACCAAGTCTTCCCACTGAGTCCATTATCTCCTTTGTGGTCATGGAGGTCGCACTTCTGAGTATTTAGAAAAAGACAGGGGAAGAAAATGTTTGATGCTTCCTCAAAGGTGCCTATCTTATCTTCTGCTCTACTTTTAGCCCCACTTCTAGCTAAGTTGTAAGGGAGAGTTTAGTGTCTCTCTAATCCTGAAAGCAAGAAGATAATCCTTCTCTATTCCTTTTAGGCAGAAAGGTTTACAGTGTGGTGAAGCGTGTCCATGTTCGATGGAGGTAGAGGTGTTCTTTGTAAACCAAGTACCTTTTCTTGCTAGACCTCAGTGAGGGACCCATGGAGAATTGTCACAGCCCCAGATTCTAGAGGATTTCTACAGAGTTTCTCAGTACTTCAATCTTGTTAGGAGCATTCGATAATATTTCCAGATACACTAGATGGAAGATCAGAAACCATTTGACAACTTGAGTTTCTTAGAATTGTCATATAAAGACAAACTTTCACCATAACAGCCCTGCCTGTCCTGGAACTTGCTCTGTAGACCAGACTGGCTTTGAACTCGCAGAGAGTCACCTGCCTCTGTCTCCCACCACTACTGCCTGGCTTCTTTCTGTATTAGATGTTTACCATTTCAGATGATAGAAAACTTATTCAATATTAATTACAGTAATTTGATGCCTTCTGTGTGTGTCACACAGTATAGCTTTTGTCAAAAAAACAGCTAGGTTGCATAAAATCAGCTTAGAAGACTTGAAATTAACAAACTTGAGTGATATCACATGTAAGCATACTTTATTTCTGTCCACAACTTCTAATTTTTGTGTTTTTATGGATCTATATATTCTCCTAAGCTGTATCCTCAGAAGAAAATGATGCAGACTTGCCTATTGGAATAAACCCTCTTGGAATGTTCCACTGTCCCCTTTATGGCATGGCTGAGAAGGTTCTAGTGCTAAAGGGCTCACTGTTGACTAAAGATGATGGCAGGGTCTGTTGCTCAGAGATACTATCAAAGTAATTGGGCAGTACTCTAGAAGTGTTTCTATTACCCCCCAAAAGCAATTATAGTTACTCAAGATTTGGGAGATATTAGAGTATTTCAGTTAGAATGAGTGAGTTGTGTAGGGTTTTTGGGCAGCCTAATGACTAAATATCCACTTGAGAATTGCTGGAAGTATGAGTTTTCCCTTTTCTTTGTAGTTATCCTACAAAGTGATAAGCATGTGAGGGATCAAATATATAATAGCTATAATTGGTCATTTAATCATGTATACATATATAAGCATGCACAAGAAAGCCCAGGTATCGGTAGATAATGCATACTTTTTATTTTTAACTAAAGTTTATTAAACCTGGAAGAAACGGAATTATAGGTCCAGGATGTGAAGAATAAAGGATGTAAATCATTGGCAAAATGAAGCGATAGAAAGCTACACATACCGGCATAAGTCTTAAGTTTGTCAAGGAAAGGGGAAAATTGAAAACCCTCAGGAGGCTGCATTTTTAAGGATGCGGTCTTTTGGAGAGATATGGACAGTTATCTGGTATTTGTGTTGCACAGTTATGAGGAGATAGTATATTTAAGCCTATTCTGCTTTCCATTTTTTTCTGTCACTTTTCAAGAAATGTAAATTTGATGCTAATGATCTGAGCTATTTTGGAAGACTTTCTGAGCTGTCTTCTTGTTGCAGTAGACGTTGATTCTAGTCTAGAGGGCACCCAGTTGTAATCAGGTTACATAAGAGTCTTGGAAGACATTACCGAATCCCTGAGGTCAAATGAGTAGACTCAGGATAATATTGATTATAGAATATTCATTTTCAAGACCGACAAGTTCTCCTCAGTGCCCTTTTATTTCCAGGGGTTTTCTAAGTTCTAGATCTGCTAGTAAATGTCCTATAGTGAAGATTTGGAACCATTTCCAGTATTACCTGTAGTATTAAAGATGACCCATGGAAACAGAGAGCCATGAAGTACCAAAAGGCATGGATAGCTGTTATTATGAAAATACTGGAAAGCTGGTTAAACATGAAAATAATATAGATTAGAAATCCACTTAGATAAGTGGGTTTAGAATCCACTTTAGAATCATTACAGGACCTTTTAATACCTCCAGTGCCTGGACCCTTTCATTAGTGGTTTAGATATAATTTGTCTGGGCTGGCTTGGCATCAGTACATTCAAAAGGCTTCCCAAATAACCTTACTGGGCTTGCAGACACAGGGACCACTTTTATAGGTCTGATGATCATCAAGCATGCAGATGAAGGCCCCAATCATATAGATACATTGATAAAGAGCATATACATTTCCTCTCATCATTTCCTGTCATTTACCCAGCTTAGCCTGACACAAGGAAGCCCGGTGGTAGGGTTTTTAGGACATAAAGATAGTTTCATGTCAAGTTATCTTTCTATACTTATATAAAGGACCAGAAGTTTACCTGTGGCGTAACTGTGAGCCTGAAAGGATAGGACTGTATTTCTATATTGCATATATCATCAACAGAAGAGATAATCTTTAAATAAAGGCCAGTGTACAATGGCAGAAATATGCATTGGCTCCTCAGTCCTACAGAGAAAACAGCATTCGGGAAAACTTTCTGGCTCTCTTCACACACACCAGAGAAGGACTCGGGACACTGAGTTCAGAATCTAGGGACACTGCATTCAGCATTGCCATGTGTGGTTGCACCATTGCTGGTGGGAGGTACATATGTTTATGAGAAACCTTTGATGGTCCTTTGAGTTAGGAGCTCAGATGTCCGATGTCATCCAGGCTCACAGACTTCGCTCATTGCCCACCATCATCCTCTACTCCTTTCTTCTCATGGCCGTCCTGACAACAGTACTGGGGACTTCATATTGACAGATACTTGTCATCCTGAAGCCATGTCCAAGTCTGTATGCGTAGCACCTTCTAAACTAGGTTTGGGGAACAAGCTCATTGGGATCATTTCCTGGATTGGCTATATTTCATTATGGGAAACACCTTGGGTCTGTAAAAGGACTACCTGTGTGTTTAATATGGTTCTTCAACATTGCTGGAAAAGACTAGTCCAGTTTATATTAGCGCCATGTTGAAAATTATCCTTCTGATATTACCATGTTACAGGACAATACCATAATTTTGATTATTTAGTGTATTCTCTTCTCAAGATGTTTATTTTCCGATGTGATCACTGTTGTGGGATATTCTATCACACTGTGAACCTTGAGCCTGCGTCAGCATTAATTAATTTAAATAAAATCAACTTTTGGTCAGGAAAATGTTGTTTTTCCATCAGGACAGTGGCTGCAGCTGAATCTACTGCTGATTCAGCCAGCAAGTGTGGCTGCACAGTTAAGGGCCTGCTTCTCAGGCAGTAGTCCTTTACATCCCACCAGATCCACCTCCAGCCTCTGCTTCCAAATGCAGTTTTTAAACTAAATCTCTATTGTTCTATTTATCAATAAGACTTGGGAGTCAGAAGCTGGGGTGAAAACCTGCTAGCTCAGAGAAGTTGAGGAGCAACTAGCTGACCTTCCTTCTTCTTCAGCATCTCAGAAAGGGAGTATACATACTTCTGTCAGAGCAAACCAAACAAAACAAAAAACCACCACACTCAAAGTCCCTCCCTACTACTTACTTCCTGTAGATCTCTCTATCCATCTTCTGGACTTTCTCTGACCCCTGACTCTTTTATAATTACTTTTTGTCACTAGTTGCTGGCTCTGTCTCCTGTCCCAAGGTTGTTTTTTTTTTTTAACTGATACAAATGCAAACTTGGATTTCACAGTGTGATTGAATATCACGCAACTGATTACTACTAGAATTTCAAAATAGATGGACTGGAGGCTCATTAGTCATGTCATGGAAAGATTAGACATAGTTGAGTTTCTGCACATGAGAAAGTTCTGGAAGAGGTTTGCATATAAAAGGGAGAGAGGAAGTGAAAATTTAATCATTGGGTTTCAGGGACTCCAAAATTCAAGTAAAAACACATGGAAGTACTTTAGATACAAGTAAATATGTTCTTTGAAATCCCTTCTCTGGTAATATGTGTTTGATGAAGTTTTCACTTTGGCAAAAACTGTTTCAGAAGCTGATGTAAACTAATAATCACTTCTCACTCTCTTTGAGAATACTGAGGACATTAGGAGCTGGGAGATGGTCTCTTCAGAGTCTCTTAGGGTACCATCATGTCCCAGTGATGGGGTTAGGGTCTTAGCTAACATTCTACACTCACATTCACTGAGGGTCAGGTGGCCATCATCTCAGGACCTGTTCCAGGCTCTGCCTTTGAACCTTGTTTACCTCTCTGTGAGTTCTTTTTGATTTCAGGGTAGCTGGACATCAAAAGTCAGGCCCAAAGGTTCTGGATACATGTTCTTCAAGAAATGGTCAGGTGGAAGTCACGTCCTTTCATAAAACCTGAACAGAATGCCACTTTAGCTCTATTTTGCTTGTTTGGAGGTAGGAAGCCTGGTTTATAGTCCAAGCGAGAGGGAGTCCACTGTAGTCCCGGTAGCAGAAATATCATAGAATTTGCTGATCCATTTTAAAGCCACCACAGTCACACTTCATTTTTAAAGGCTTTGTCTCAGTACAGACAAAGCCCAAATACTTTGGTTCTGGTCAAACCTGCAATTTAGGTCAGTGACCATAACAAACACAATTTGCCTTTAGAACCATTTCAGGCGTATGTTCTGTTTGCAGCATAAAATTCTCAATGGTGACATTGTGTGAATCACTGTTCATACATCACTGATGCTGTGGAGATTGTTAATAATGACCTTCAGGGTTTGTGTCTATTTGGAACAAGTTGATAGGTCTGTGGCTGATGGGTTTCTACCTTTCCAGCTATGTGGGTCCTGAGGTTTCCAGTGGGGATCATAGCTGGAAGCCACCATAACTACCTAGAAACAAAGATTAGGGGAAGGATTATGCTGGGAGGCAAAGAAACTGAGGATGTCTTTTCTTTCCTTCTAAGGAGCAGATAGAAAAATGTCTTAAATGAGAGTGATTGTTTTCTCTAGAACATATTCCTTGAACTCTTAGATCGCAATCAATCACTCTGATTGCTTTCCCACCCAAGTTCCTCCTTTACCATTTTCTTTTCCTTCTTGTTAGGGACATGGCTTACTTCCTCCAGTGCGACAGGCTTTTTCCTATCCTCTTTAGATCTTGCCTCAGGGATCAGAAGCTTCAGTGAGATGTCACTGAGGAAGTCACTTCTTTGGCCACAGTAGGGATTTTCTCAGGTAAAGGCTTATTGTATGACCATATTTTATGTTTTAATCTAATCTATTCCCTACTAGTGTGAATGTGAGTACACGCGAATGTTCCTTCCCACACTGTTCCAGGGCTGACATGTGTCACTGTATAACCTGAGGGATGCAATGGTGGCATTTTATCTTTGATGCTAAACATCACCATGGCCTTCTTGGCAGCTGTGTCTCTTATTTCATGTACTTCCAGAGAAGCAGCTCCCCACTGTGAGGAGTCTTATGAAGAAGGCCACCTGGCGAAAATAGACTATGATGTGGCCAGATGCCCTGTGAGTGATCTTGCAAGGAGATGGGGACTGCTGTGGCTCAGGCCTGTAATGCGACCTCACTGCATATCTGATTTTCACTGCCAGATTCCTGACCTTCAGAAGCTCTGGGAAGAAGCTGACTCCTGTTATTTTAAGCTGTCAATTTGTGAGACAGCTATAGATATAAATATAATCCCTTTGCTGACTTTTCCGTAATCTTCTGTTTATTTTGAAGGCGTCTAGTCAATGCTTAGTTAATAAATTCTCCTGATCCTCAATGCACCCACTATGTCTCATAGCTTGGACTCGCTCTTGTAGGAGGATTTTGTGGGTCCATTGATGATCTTACCTTTTCATAGATTTGAAAGGTTATTATGTAATCTTCGTGCAATGCCAATAGTATATAAATACAAATGCATATCCAAACATACACTATACTATACTTGGGCTGCTGAATATGTCTTATGTCAGAAAGACTTCCACCTCCTAATAAGTAGCAAATACATGGATGGTGCATTGACCTGCTGTATCCAGATGTTATTTAACTTTATGTAAATAAGCTGGAATCCAACAATCTTTTTCACCTTGGCAGCTTCTACAGGGGCCATCTTATGTCCACAGCATTTACTTTTGCCTATTCACTTTTCATCATTTTCTGTCAATTCAATTGATTTAGTCTCTGGGAGTTTTAAAATACTTTGCCTTATTCTGACTTTACTACTGAATAGCTGAGTTATGATTTTTTCTTCTTTAAGGACATATATTAGAGAAGCTAGAATTCATGCACATTGATTCTCTCTCAAATGTATATATTTTGGATCTTGACAACCTGAATAATACCTGGTTTTCTACAGAAATGTGCTAACTTCTTATTGAACCTTAAGGTAAACCAGACAATGTGGTTTCTTCAGGTAACTATTTTTTGGCAAAGAACAAGAGGTTCGAATGTGAGTGTAAACATTCTAGGAGATTCAAACACATACATTTCTTGCCTGAATGATTCTCTTCTAGAATTTTCCATGTTGGCAAATTTTATGTTCCCTACTTCTATCAAGAGTATATTTGTGTTTCCCTTTGTCCTCTCAATCTTTTCTGATCTGAATTTGGGTGAGAAACTAAGCAAGTACAGCTCAGTCAGTGTGTCCTTGGTTCAGGAAAGTCTTGTGTCTGATCTGCTCTTGGCCATGCGGCAACTTTCACTCTAAGTGCCTGCCCTGGGGCACCGTGTAGTCTATGTTGCTTGCTATTTGATGGCCATAATATGTTTCAGTACACCTACTCTCATCCCTCAGTATCCATCTCTATACCCAGACCATTGCTTATTACAGACACCTGCACCTTTTCTCAGGGAGCAATGAAGGCTGGGGCGGCGATGGTGGCATCTCCTAGTCACGGAAGCCTTCTTGCTCTATCCGTAAACAAGCTGGACAGTGATGAGTTGAGGCTAAAAGCTGATATTCTTAGAAGCAGGCCTCAAACAGAAGCGACCTACAAGATGCAGACTTCTCTCCCGGGGACTCTCAATGCTTTCGGTAAGAAGCTCCTGCTAGAGGGGGAGCGAGCTGCCCAAAGCAGCACCTTATTTCACAGCAGGGCCTCTGCGGTTCTCTCCTCTTTGTTATCACTCCCAGACTCAGCCCGGCATGCTTGCAAAAATTCCTATAATTGTTGCAGTGTTCTCCTCGTCTTGATCCTGTTCTGGATGACTGTGAGATCATCATTTAGCAACCACAGCCTCCCCTCACTTAATCCCTAGTCTCCCTGATGAAACTGTTTGCAGCCTAGCTACCCAGCTTTGCTCCAGTTCAGAAGCCAGCTGTGTAACCGGTTTATCTGACCAGATGCCTTCACTCATATCTATAGCTTTTACTTTCTCTACGTTATTTTCTTACAATAAAGTTGGAAAATATAAATTTAATCCTTATAAATCAAAACTAAGTATAACAGGCTTTAACATACTTCAATCCTACCAAGGATATGAAAAAATAACAATGTTTTATTTTGCTTACCCGTACTATAACTTTGCAGCTGATATAATCTCCTTAGGTAAAATGAGACACAGTTGCCTCAGCTGGAAACTTTGTTACTAGTGTGTAGTGGTTGTTTCTGGAAACAGTTTGTTTTTCGTAGTATAAGCATGTTTTTTTGCATTTGCTCTTAGACTCGATTTTGCAACTTTTATGGATGGAAAGCAGAGGTTAGCAGATGAAGGCACTTTGGTGTGAGCTTCATTCTCCTCACTTCCACTGTGGGGATGGCAGGATACCACTGCAAAACACAACTGTTTTCCCAAAAGAACAACAGGAAACACGCTGGATACATGTAAGCTGTTATAGTACCAATTTTTTTTATTTCCTTGGGGATAGTTTTGTTTTCATTTTTTAGTGAATGATTATGAAAAATCAAGACCCACCGAAAGCGCAGGTGAGGTTTCCCTATGACCCTACTGAACTCTAAAATAGAAGCACATGAAATTACTTTTTGGGGAATGTCTGTCAGTTCTATGTATGGTAAATTCAGGTTCCAAATGGGGAAGTGGAATGGACTGTTTTATCTGACTCTTTAGCGTAGAGGCAATGCTCTAAATAAACTGAATTTTTCTCCACTTTTCTTTAAGAATCTGAAGCAACTTTCAGCTTCTTGAAACAGCTTTCTGAGACCACAGCTCGTGGGAAAGGGGAACGTTGTGGGGCTGGAAAGAGCAACAGCTGAGCACACGAGCTGAGGGTGTGGCTACATCAGGACTTCTCCCAACACTTAAAGGACTTGTGAGAGTTAGACGCCAGCCTGGTGTACTATTGTGGTCCAGGCCAGCAGGGCTAAATAGTGAGACTCTCCCAAAATCAAAGCAAACAAACAAAACAAATGGAAAAAAAAACCTAGCTGGCAGAAGGGTAGGAATCCATTCCCACTTAGGAAAAGGCTAACACAGCCTGCACAAATGATATGGAAATAATCTCTAAGGAGTCAGAACACTCCCCGTGCTGGGCTTTCGAGTGAATGCCATCTTCCCCGCTCACTATCACACTTCCACCCTCTGGAGTGCCTTTTACTCTCTTAATACACAGGTGCTATTTCAATCATCAGACAAAATAAAGCGATAAAACAAAACCCAGCAGACACACAAAATCCCTGAAGAAAGGTCATTAGCGTGGGACACGTGGGAAAGCCTTAACATCCTTTGGAGTTAGGCAGTGTCCGTGTATCCAGACAGCTGCCCCTGCACGTCATGCTCATGCGGTTCCTGACTGCCTGTTCCTGACAGTCGGGTTGATTAAAACGATTTACTGTCCTCTGCAAACCCTCGCTTCTGTCTCCCAATGTGTATGGTCCTATTTCATGAACAAGACGGGAGTCTGTCTATCATGCTTCCTAACAATCTTTTCGGTGCTTGTGAGCTCCTCCTTCTGAGGGTCTCTTTTACTTTTTGAGTAACAAATGTGCGTATGGTATAACCTCATGATAACTTACAAACTTTCCCAGGCCCCTGAAGATGCTTTCTTTTCCTAGCTGGCACTGACCCCTGGTGGCCTCTTATGTGATGTGACCAAGAGTCAGTCTCACTGTGGTTAGCAGGTAACCTGGTGTCTCCTTCTTGCCAAGTGTGTTTCAGCAAGAACTGTTCATTTCTTGCTGAAGTTGTGCATCCTGTCTAGAGCTCTTTGACCCCATGGCACGGCTTTTAGCTTTGGAGGCACAGCAATGGTGGTGTTGCTCTTTGCTCCAGTTCTTCATTCCTCAAATATTTATATCTGAAGCTGAATTTGTTTCCTAGCTTATATGCCTGCCCATCCTTTTCTCTTCCCACAGCACTTCTAGTTTCTACTTTCATGGAATTTTCCTCTTACTCCTTGGGAGAGAATTAGAGACCAGACGGTGTGTGAGATTTACTAGTTCGGGCTTGGAGCGATGGCTCAGTGGTGAAGAGCATTGGCTGCTCTTCCAGAAGACCTGCGCTTAAAACAAAAGAAAATTGCCACAGGTTCTAGACTCGGACTTGCCTACAGAGCTGGAGGTGTTATGTATCTTTACAGGGAGGAAGAGCTGGAGGAGCATCACCATTCAGTCACTGCGATGGCTTTCTTTTGTCCTCAGTGACACAAAGAAAGTTTCTCTCCGAAATGGAGCCCTCTAAGTCCTTTGGCTCCCAGGGTTTTAGTTAATCATCCTTGTTCTGCTCTGAGTACTAATAGATATGAAACAGGCCAAGACACAGGAAAGTAATTTATTTTTTTTCCAGCCTAAATCTCTAGGGTCCCTGATTGGTAATTAAGACAAAACTAGAAGGTTTTTTTTTTTTTCCATCATCCAAATTTAGACCTTGGGTTTTCCTTGAGAAAGCTGGATAAGCTGAACATACAGTGAACTCTCATTAAAGCCCTATGGAGTATGTATTGATGTTGGTCAGAATGAAAACTTATTCGTGGTTACTAGGTACAATGCATTTTGTTAACCCAGTAACTTTACGTTTGAATTTCAGATCCAGTTAAGTATCTCATGTATTTCCATTCCATCAGCATGGAAGCTACACGGAGGTGGATTGGATTGATAAAAAAAAAGGCATATTTAGTGATGCTTCTGAACTGGCCTGCCCCCATAATTAGATTAGAGACTACCCTAATTGCCCTTATAGGGCCTACACATCCAGTAACTGATGGAAGCAGATGCAGTGACCCATAGTCAAGCCCCTGGAGTTCAGTAGGAGAGAGGCAGGAGGGAACAATGAGCAAGGGGGCGGGGTCAAGATAATGATGGGGAAAAGCACAGAGACAACTGACCCGAGTTAGAGGGAGCTCAGGGAATCTGAACTGACAGCTTGGGAGCCTGCTTGGGACTGAATTAGGCCCTCTGAATGTGGGCAACAGTTATGTGGCTTGATCTGTTGGGTGGGGTTGACAATGGGACCCAGACTTATCCTGGGTGCATGAACTGTGAATTGCTTTTTTTGGAGCTCATTCCCTGTGGTGGGATACCTTGCTCACCCTTGATGCACAGGGTGGGGGTGGGGGGAGAAGCCTGGTCCTGCCTCAACTTGGTATGCAAACTTCGTGGACCCCCCCTCCCAAGGGAGGCCTTGTCCCCTCCAAGTAGTAGATGGGGGTAGGACAGGGGAGTGGGGAGGGCAGGAGAAGAAGAGGGAGGAGGAACTAGGGTTGGTATGTAAAATGAAAGAAAAGTTTTTTAAATATAAAATAAAGAAAAAGAGATGCAGAGTTGCCAGTCAGACATGGTGAAAACAGGATGGGCAAAATGGAGACGAGGTAACAGGCACATGGGAGAATGTAGATTAAAAAATATGGGTTAATTCAAGTTATAAGAGCTAGTTAGAAGCCTCAACTATAGGCCTAAATTTCATAATTTTTAATAAGTCTCCATGTCATTTCTTTTGTGAGCTGGTGGCCCAAAGAAAGGTCTGTCTAGATACCAAGTGTCATATTTACTATAGAACGTCAGTGAGAGTCCCTGACCCTCGCATGTCATTATTATCTCATTGCTCAGTTAGTAGGAATCAGATTAGGAGTGATAATTTGTACCTGCACTTTAAATGTATAGGATTGATTTTGCAGTGACTTATTATATACAAAAGGAGAGAATGTGTTCACCTAGTAAAATGTCTCAAGACTTACTATGTCCCCAAATTTTGCATAATGTTTTGTTTCTACAACACTTCCCCAAGAGATCTGCTTGTGAATGGCTGAAAGGAAGTTAAAGATCGTAATGTGTCTCTAATGTTAAGTGCTTGACACAGAGTCTTGCCAGTTCTAAAACAGGGCTGGGAGATGACACATTTGAAAGCTAGCATGTCCCTGAAACAGTGTGTTGTATGTCTGGGCAGCAGAGGTGGCAGCTTGAAGCTAGGAAGAATACTTTTACTGTTGTACACTTAGCACTTCTCATGCCAGCAAGGACACAATAAGTCAGGGAATGTGAAGGCCATGAGAAGAGAAGCAGATAGTCCAGAGGGGTACAGGGATGATCTGGAGTTCATAAAGGGCCACACATGACCACCGGTTGCTGTGCAGATCATTTTAAAATAAAATAGTTCTTACTTGGACTTTGAATTGGAATGTTTTAGCTTCAATTTAGGAATCAGTCAGGTGTGCAAAGGGGGAGCTGTGCAATGAGTCCTTTGTATGGGGTTGGCCATCTTCTGACTTATGATAGGGCAGTTTTGGACTCATTGGAGGAGTAAAGAGTCGTAGACCTCAGGAGTCTCTCAACATCAGGTGTTCATGTGTGCTTGTCAGCCAGGGCTGGATAATAGAGAATTCCTGCCTGCATTCTTGGCATGCCCAATGTGCCAACTGTCTGTGGTTTTTATTTATTAAAGATAGATCTACATGCCTTATGTGTCAGACTTGCAGGCGGCAGAGTTGACTTTTGGCCCTGAAATGCTGGCAACCCTGGCTTTTGTTCTTACACGGGGATCAGCCCACAGCTCCAAGGAGGCTCCAGGACTGTCTGGGAGCAAGAGAAACATTTTTTTTTTTGCTTAAAAAAAAAGGCTTAAGTCTTTAATCTACTAATTGTTTATGGAGGCAGTCCTCCCCATACTTTTCTGTAAAAGTATTATAGGAGGAGGATTTAAGACTGTTTTATTGAGATGATCACTGCTCTACTTCTTGCTTATAGTAGGAGGAATTTGCAAAAGTTTTACTAGAAGTGTTTTTGTTGTTTCTTCTCTTCCTTTCTTTCTTTCATTTTTTCTCTTTCTCCTCCATTCCTCCCTCACTCCCTTCCTTCTTCTTTCTTTAATCTTAGCTTCATTAAAAAAGCACAGGAGAATCACCTTTATTTGTACATTTCTAATGTGTTTTCTCTCGGGTATTGTGCAGATGCCTGCCACCCATCCATTTAAAATATTGTAGGACCTTTACAAACCCCATACCAGTCTATGGTTGAGTAAAAACTTGTCTATGCTTCTCATTTTTTTAGTACAGTAACATACTTCTGCACACAAGGTTCAAGGCTCTGTAACAGTTGGTCTCAGGGTACCTTTCTGATGGCTCTTGACATGGATATTATTGCATTACTCTTATTAGTGAATAATTTTCCAGGACATATTCATCCTAATAATTGACTTATCTATTCATTAAGAGGATTTGGATTATTTCCACCTTTTGGCTTCTCTCAGTAAACTACTATTAAAATTTGTATAATATGTGTTTTCAATTCATCTATACATTTATATATATGTGAATTTCAGAATGTCTATAATATATAGCAACTCTCTATTAGACAATATCTGATTTATATATGATTATATAAAGCATACAAACTTAACTGATATACACAACCCACTGTGTATATATATTCATTTAAAAGCATGTACATACATTGAGTCTTGATATTATCCAATGTTTAAGGCCTACTGTATGGAAGAACTGAAGAACTTTTATCAGCTATATGATTTGCAGATATTTTCTTCTGCTCTGTGAGTGACTCTTCACTTTCTTTAGATTTGATATTATAAGATGTGCTGATTGAAAATTAACCTTTGGCATCACAACCAAGAGACAATTTACAAGTCCAAACATCCAGCGTCCTAATTCTTTTTTTCTATTTCAGAGTTATATAATCCTCTGTAATTTGAGCATAGCTTTAATATAATGACAAATACGATGATGAACAGACAGTCAAGGAACAGCTGCTCCAGCTCATCCAGAGTGTTAAGTGCGTCATGAGAGTTGTGCCAAATTTCACAAGGCTCCCACGATGGAGATGCCATTATTATGGCACAGCAAGGTCTCTTGCCAAAACTTCTGCACTTAACATCCAGTTCCCATGTCAAATATTTATTTCCAACATCCCTCAGAGTGAGGAAGGAAGTTCTTGTTCATCTGCTACACAGGGCCCCAAGGGTTTGAAGAAAATCCTATGTCAATAGGCATTAGCATGAATAGATCGCTTATAGAACATCAGTTACAGGGTCTTACAATATACTAGCCATTGCGAGTGAATTGTCTGGACACATCAGTAAGGATTCTGGGACGAACATTCACAAAGTGAGGTGGGGGTGGGGGTTAGTGGGGGGGGAGGAAGTAGGAAAAAAACAAGAAGTTTCAGTGTGGGGAAAGGTTCTGGGAGAAGCAAGGAACATTGCAGAGGCTTTGAGAAAAGGTAGATGCTACTCTCCGTCCGTCTGAGCTGTCATAGCTTGGCATCTTCTAAATAAAACAAAAAGCCAGAGTAAAATGGATTTTTCTCTTTCTCTGCTTGACTACGGGTTGTTATATGAAAACAAAGGTTTGGCCACTAACTCGATAGATGTAAGCCAGTTCTGGTACTGCAACCTTCATTTGGTGACAAGAGATGGACAGTTGAGGGCCCTGTCTCCCCAATTATTTGGCAATTTCATTTATATCGCTTTCATACACATACATTGTAGGATGCTTCTACTACATTGGGTCTCCATACTACTCCTCAATAGTCCCTTAATTTTGGTTGTCTTTTTCTACATTCTCTCCCCCTCTACAACCCTTCCCAACTGATCCTCCCATTTTTGACACCCCTTCCATTCATAACTATCTATACAATTTTCACTTCCTAGGGAGACATATCTGCTCTTTCTAGTCTCTTACTTTATACTTACCCTCTGTGGTTCTATGGATTGTAGCTTGGTTATAATTGACTTCATGGCTAATATCCACATACAAGTGACTATATACTTTTTGTCTTTCTGGGTCTGGAATACCTCACTCAGGGTGATTTTTTTTCTAGTGCTATCCACTAACCTTCAAGTTTCATGATTTCATTTTTTAAAATAGCTGAGTAATATCTTTTGTATAAATATACCACATTTTCTTTACTTTTTTCTGTTGAGGAACATCTAGGTTGTTTCCAGTTTCAGGATATTATAAACATGGTTGAGACATTGTCTTGTAGAATGATGCATACTTTGGGTATATGCTCAAGAGCAGTATAGCTGGATCCTGAGGTGGACTGATTTATATCTTCCTGAGGAACCCTCACACTAGTTTTCATAGTAGGTGTACAAGTTTGCAGTTCCCTAATCAGTGGACGAGTGTTCCTTTACTCTACATCCCTGGCAGAATGAGTTGATATTTCTTTTATTGATCTTAGCCATTTCGATGGGAGTAAGACGAAATCTCAAAGTAGTTTTGATTTGCATTTTCTTGACGACTAAGCATGTTTATTATTTCTTTAAGTGTTTGTCACCCGTTTGAATTTTCACCTTGAGAATTCTCTATTTAGATCTGTAACCATTTTTTAAATTGGATTATTTTTGTTGTCTAGTTTTTTAATTCTTTCTATGTTTTGGATATTAACACTCTGTTGGATGTGTACTTGGTAAAATCTTTTTCCTTTCTGTGGGCTTTTTTATATGATGGTGTTATTCACTGCACAGAAGTTTTTCAGTTTCACGAGGGCCCATTTATTAATTGTTGATTTTTTTTTGAGGCAGGGTTTCTCTGTAGCTTTGGAACCTGTCCCAGAACTAGTTCTTGTAGGCCAGGTTGGCCTTGAACTCACAGAGATCCAGCTGCCTCTGCCTCCTGAGTGCTGGGGTTAATGGCATGTGCTACCACCACCTGACTCTTATAACTTAAATAAACTCATTCCTATTAATCTGTCTTCTGTCACATGCCACCTGTTCTGCTTCCTCTATGACTCAAGGCTGGACAACAAATTTTATAACTGGCTTTCCCAGAACTTGACCATTATCTCTATGTTCTCAGGTTCCCTAAAAGATGCCATAACCACCAGACAACAGGAAGTATTATTAAGAATGATGCCCACATTCCGAAGAGGTTTTTGGTTGTTTGGTGGGTTATGGATGTTTGTCATCAATTAGGGGGGTTGATTATAAATTGTTACTGATCATGGGAAGGGAGGACCCTAAACAAGGGTGGTTAAATTCAAGGATTTCTTTCTAAGAAAAGAAAGAGGGAGATGTAGGAAGGATGGGATAAAATGTTTCAGACTAAAAGCAATCATTAATCTAAACTATTTTACATTGATATGGATTTTTGTATATTTATACAAATTTGAGGTTACTTTTTGTTATAAAATACTGTATATATGTTTCTACTCGTGTTTAAGGTATTTTTGTATATTATTATAAATTTAAGGTTATTTTAATTATATTACCTGTATTACATGTCTTTACTCTCGTTTAAAAGGATTTTTGTACATTAATACATATTTAAGATTATTTTGTTACAACATACTATTTATATATCTATACTCTTATTTAAGGTATTATACCTATGCAGTTTATATAAAAATGAGTTCCTATAATTTTCATTTCCATATTTGCCTCGGCTTTTAATTCTTTATTGATTCTATTTCCACTTTCAGGTGTTGAACAGGTTTATTCATTTCCTGCCACTATCATTTGTATTCTCAGAGATTTATTTAATGGATTCATATATTTCCTCTTTAAGGACCCCTATCATATCTGTAAAGTCTATTTTAAAGTCTTTTTCTTTTCATTTTCAGGAGGTCCCAGTTATTAATTGTTTCTCTCAGTGGGATAAAGGGAACACTTCTGCATTGCTGGTGGGAATGCAAGCTGGTACAACTCCTTTGGATGTCAGTGTGGCGATTTCTCAGAAAATTAGGAAACAAACTTTCTCAAGACCCAGTAATACCACTTTTGGGTATATATCCAAAGAATGCTCCATCGTACCATAAGGACATGTGCTCAACTATGTTCATAGCAGCTTTGTTTGTCATAGCCAAACCTGGAAACAACATAAATGCCCCTCGACTTAAGAATGGATAAGGAACATGTGGTACATTTACACAGTGGAGTACTACACAGAAGAAAAAAATAAAAACACCTTGAATTTTGCAGGAAAATGGATGGAGCTAGAAAACATTATTTTGAGTGAGGTAACCCAGACACAGAAAGACAAGTATCACATGTACTCACTCATAAGTAGTTTTTAAACATAAAGCAAAGAAAACCAGCCCACAAATCACAATCTCAGAGGACACTAAGAGAGACATACATAGATCTAATCCACATGGAAAGTAGAAAAAGACAAGATCTCCTAAGTAAATTGGGAGCATGGGGGACCTTGGGAGAGAAATGAAGGGGAGGGGAGAAGCAGGGAGGGAAGCAGAGAAAAATGTAGCGCTCAATAAAAATCAATAAAAAAAAGAAATCGCACTTACAAATAAAATAAAGTTTTTTTTTTTTTTCTGGTGGTTCAGCTGTTCTCTGGGCCTACTGTGATGGGGTGGTAGACTCTAGTGGAGACATACTGTCCTGGCTGATAATATGTTTGTATGCTGGTGTCTAGGCATATGGGTCTGAGACAACTATAGTTCTAGGTGCTAATGTCTGGTCTTGTCTTTATTGGGTGGGTGTTTTGTTCCTTCATTTCTGTTGTTCTCTCTGGTTCCTAGAAGAGTACTAACTACGTATTTTGTGGTAGGAAATTCTTTTGGTGTACTTATACATGTGTCTACTGGTGGTCTTGGGTAAACTGTATTTCTAGACATTGGGAGCTGGTAGTCAGGAATTGGGTCGTCTAGAAGGGAGGTGTCTGAGGGGGTTCACAGGAGGATGGAAAGCAGAATGTCCTATCTGAATCTATTTAGTCGCATGGGAATGGGGACAGATAATGAAAAGAGATCACAGCAGGTGGTCTGATACAGAGCTGGAGATGAAGCTTGGGGACTGGCCTTGGAGGACTGGGGAAAGAGATGAAGATCAGCATTCAGATTGTGCTTCAATGGCTGGAGGGGCCTGTGGGTTCGCAGGCAGTTCCTGCTGAGCGTGGGGCTGAGAAAAAGCAATGTGTGGAGGGAGAAGTTAGGTGGGGAAGAGCTGGTCCTTCATGGAGTGGAGGGCAGAGAGGAAGGGGAGGCCGTGGCAGATGTTGGATTTGGTCGAGCAAAGGGAGAGGTGAAGACCTGCAATTAGCCTACCTGCTTCCCTGGCTGGAGTCAAATTATATAATTTTGAAACTTAGATTTAGATCTTTATGCCATGTTCCCTTCATTTTATTCACATAGTGTAGTATAAGTGTAAGATAAACACTACACTATATATGTTCAGTTTCACTTGTTAAGAACTTTTGGGTGTGGGCTGGAGAGATAGCTCAGAGGTTAAGAACACTGACTGCTCTTCCAGAGGTCCTGAGTTCAATTCCCAACACCCACATGGTGGCACACAGCCATCTATGATGAGACCCAATGCCCTCTTATGGTGTGCAGGCAAAATGTAGACCAAACACGGTATACACAATAAATGAATAAATCTCTCTCTCTAAAAAAAAAAAAAAAAAACTTTTGGGCATTCTAAGATACTACCATTAAATGTGCTTTGCTATTTCTAGCATGCTTCCTAGTTTCAAAGAAACCTATGTTGATTTTCAGTCTTTTCCCAAGTAGCATTCTTTCTTCAGACTTTTTCCTGTTAGAAGTCACCCTCTTATTTACTCCATTAATCAGTAATTATTTACTCTTTGTCTCTGTAAATAGTTGAAACAATTTTGTCACACACACACTGGTATTCTGCAATGACTTTATGCACAATCTTTCTCTTTCAATTTGATTCTTTATTTCTGCTGAGTAATTTTAAATTTAGATGCTCCTCATACCCTAAATAAAATGAATTCATGTGTGGTTTATCTTATTTCATTGGGCAGTTTGGAAAAGGTCTATGTAAGTGATTTTTCCTCCTTCTTCCTCTTCTATTCTCATCAAGCCCTTCTGGGAAGTCAGTTTACTGGCTACCTTTGACAGAGTAATCTCAATGTGTTTTGTGTCTTGGCCTTCAGAGAGCATTGTGTATCCGTGCTGAAGTTTGGAAGTGCTGACCATTTGTGGTCAATGTTTTCAAATTGTGGTCTGGTAGTTGTGGGGTTTCAGAGAGATCCTTACAGACTCTGGGAAAAAAGAGAGAAAATGGAGATTGTGTGGTAGGTGTAGGCTCTTGAACTCTTCAGCCCATTCAATAAGATAACCTTGCTTTTCATGTTTTATATAATAGGCCTCCACCTAAAACCTGCTGTTTAAGACCTAGTAATAACTTTCCTAGAATTTCTGATTCTGAAAGGCATTCTTAAGAAAATAAGACAGTTACTTTCAAGTTATTATATGCTTTTAAAATCATCTAAGAGTATTACTAAGACATCAAGTTCCTCGAAAACACTAGTACAGCTCTATTACCCGTTACATAGGTGCACGAGGCAGCCAGTAGTGATCCAAGAAGGTTTTCCCTGGTGAGTCTTGATGGCCCAATAGTAGTTTTGAATGTTATGGAGATAAAATAAGAATCAGATGTTTCTTATTGTAGTTTCTGGCATTTCCCAATTTAACATAAATAGAGTGGAATTGGCTTTCAGCTTGTCTTTAATCATTTATTGCTTTGCCAAGTAGATAAAAAAATCCATTGAATCTTCTCTCAATGATCCACTCTGGTTTGGTCTTGGCATCTCCCACATGAGAGCTGTTTTCAATGTTGTTGTCTCAACAAGGCAGAAGCTTGTAAGCAACAAATTTTATCCTATAAAATGCTAATGGCTACATAGAAGCCGGTGTATGAAGGTTATGAGCGTAGCTCTGAATGCAGAGTGTCCTGATTCAAATCTCACCACTCAAGCCTCGTAGACATGGGTCTCTGGGCAAGCTTCTGTCCTGATGTTTACTCATCCATAAGTTATTGAATACAGTAGGGGTGCTTGATTCATATGGATATAAGAAGGACCATATGCAAATAAAGAGCTATAAATGTGCCTAGTAAACTTGGTGTATTGGTATCCAGCTGCAGCCTCAGAGGTGGGAAGGCAGAAGGAGGAGCTAGTCAAATCAGGGTCACAGTTTGGGAATCTGTATCTAAAAGAAAAATCAACAACAAAACCCCAACAAACTCATTTCCTGGTGCATAAAACCTCTCCAGAAGTAGACTCTTCTATTTTCATATAACTTTAATCCATCCCTGTCCATTTAAGAGAGAGATTCAGCTGAAAAACACGCATTGGGTCCTCCTCATATCAAAATAGAAAAAGTGAAAGATATATATCTACACCATTATAGAAGTGAATATTTGTGATTTCTTAACGCAGATGAGTGTATGGTGAGTCTAAAACAGCTCAGCTGGTCTTGCTTTACAGATCACATTGCCCATTCCTCAGAAGTATTCCGAATCTGGCGTATTCTAACTGCTTTAAACATCTTGACAATAAAAATCCCTTTTAAATGAAACAATGACCTTTTGTGCTCATTGAAGTTCTCTACCTGACTAACATGTCTTCATTTCCTCCACTGACATGGCTAACAGCGTTTTGGTGCGGTCTATTCTCACATGCTTTCACATTTGGGAATATATATATATATCCAACAACCTGCAGTAATAAGTGTAGTTGCAAGAATAAAATTGAAAAGTCCACTGTAACCAGGCCAATTTGCGAGGACTTCGTTCTCTTTCTAGAAACAAGTTGTGTTAGCGTGAGAGGATGCCTTTCTCAAGGACCCAGGAAATGGTGACATGCTGGCATTCGAGATGTCACACACTTACCTGCCAGTGCTCAGTGATAGCTGGTGAGTAGACTGGGTCCTCATGAGAAAACTTGGGCTCTTCAGCAATCAGTTCATGAACTCTCCACAGTCTTGCATTGCTGTTCTCCTATCCTCACCTTTATAAACCTAAACATCTGGAAACTTAGCACTCTCTATCTTCCGACGTATCTTCTTCGGTTACTTTTCTTGGAAAAATTTCCACTGTATTTAACTGGATGTTTGATGACACGTGATTTCTCATCAAATGCTTATACAATTCATTATGAAATTCTAGACGGTCAGTCAACTCTATTTTAAAAGACACAGATTTTGCCACTACTATATCTTATGCCTCTTGGGACTGAAAAATGTTTCATTACAAAGACTCTGACATGATTAAGAAAATGATCTATTTTTTCGGGTCTTAGAAACCGACAGGAAGGTACCACATTGTTTTTGTATAATAAACGGAAGGTGGATTGTTAGCCTCCCCTCTCTCCAGGAGCCCTTTCTGTGTAACATTTATTATCTGGGTGGTCAGGTGATAGCCAGGGGTGATAACTATCAGTAGTGTTGGCTCAGCTTGTATCAGGGTTCTGAATTGATATTCTGGGAAATGAGTTTTTATAAGAAACAGAATATCTTTCCTAAGTTTTCTCCTTTTCTCTCATTTTTTTCTTACCTGTAAATATAAAATTTTCCTTTGTAACACTAATTTAGTCCCCTCCCCCACCCCACATACCCACTAGTAAGGGCTTATTTGACAAAACCACAGGTATTCATATCACTAACTGCCAGCTTCTTCCTCTTCCAACCCTGATTCTATGATACTGTCTTACATTTTAGCATACTATTTCAGTCTTCTTTAACTTGCATATGATTCTTAAATTTTCTCTCATGACTTTAATTTTAATAATTAGTTTGAAGTGTTATATGATGTTGAAACTAAATAAATATATTAATGGGAAAGGGCCTACATTATACACATTTTTTTCAGTGACTCTAATTCTGTTCGAATCTATTACCAGAATGGAGGAAAGGAAAATTAATAGATTACAATTTAAGATTCTGGGAAAGGAACTTTTTTCTCTAGCAACACTTGACCTTTCAAATGTCATTTGTCTTCTATTTCTGTAGTTTTATTTAACTTTGCAATACAGTGGAGATTTATTTCTTAATATAACACATTGTTTATCTATCTATCTATCTATCTATCTATCATCTATCCGTCTATCTATCATCTATCTATCTATCTATCTATCTATCTATCTATCTATCTATCTATCTATCTATCTATCATCAACTATCTATCTCTCTATCATATATGTATGCGTGTATGTATCATCTATTTATCCAGCTATCTATAATCTATCATCTATCTACCATCTATGTACCTATCATTTATATGAAAATTTATTATTATAAACAAATATTTTTTTCAAAGTGAAAGACACTTGACTTTTGATCTCTTTTACAGATGCTTTTTGTGTGTGGCAATTTTTGTAGGGTTTAAATGATGGGAAGAGAGCATCATTTTCCCAATACTTTGACTCAATTTTCATGTTGCCTTCCTTCCATGATGCTTAATTGCAGTTTAATTACTATATAGTTCTATTTTACACTATTAAAAGTATTGACTTTTTTCACAAACAACAAAAAATTTCAACAAAAAGTCTCTCCACCAAAGAAAAAATACCCAGAAAAAAATGATAAGAACTCATTAAAAACATTAAGGTACACTTAACTGTGTAGTGTTGAGCCTCACAATTCAGTATAACCCTTATCATATGAAATGCGTTTAGAGAGAGCTGTTAGATGAAAGAGATGTTGGCTATTAGATGAGAGATTCAGAAAAGCTGTGAAAGGCAGTGTAAGTCCCTGCCTGCCACCCTGAGGACACTGTGAGAACTGCACCTCACCCTCCACTAAGATGATAAATGCCAGGACAAGTATGAAATGGAGGGGGAAACACTGGCGTCCCCTAGAAGGACAGGAACTGAGGCTATTACCCAGATGATTTAGATGAGACAGGAGTGTTCATCAGAAATATTCCCATTATTGGAACGATTTTAGACAAACGGCCAGGAAACTTATAATTGCCACACTTGAGGTGAAAGAACATAAAGAATGGGATGATTTTCATTCCTTTATCCACAGGTCATATTTATTTAGTTCTGCACAACAGTTTCTTCAGGGTGATGTGGACACTGAACGTTTTGAGATTTTCTTCTCACTACCTGAGTGTCTTTGTATTTCAGCTTTCGTCTGATTTCAGTTCCTGCATGAACACAAGACACAAAGAAATGCCTGGCCTTCAGATATTCACACAATCCATTTGTGATCCGATGCTTAGTAAAAGTAGCAAGCAGAGCACTAACTACAACTCAGGCATGGTTCCAAGTGCTTATATCTCATAGTTCATTTTATCTCCACAGCCCTGGAAGAGTAAAAATGTCCTCTTGGGTTTTATACACAAGGAAATTGAAGCTTATAGGATTTATTTTCTACCACAGCTCCAGGGGGCTTTCCACAAAGCTGATATGTAGATAAGAAAACTTTTATATGATAACACTTCCAATAGAATATGGGCTGTTGGGCTCTAGAATTTGCACAGGGAACCTTTCTACTGATTTGCGGTGCTTGTTCTGGAAGTGCCTCCTACAGAGGAAGTGGGGGCTTTGCTAGCCCGGAGAATGAATTCATCTGCTGCATTCCCCATTGGGAATGTACACATTTGTCATGGGAGAATGACTGTGGATACTAGGTAAATTTTTTTATGGCCGTGGACATGAAGGGACAAGCAGAGCCTGAGTTCTCTTGGATGATGTTCACGGAAACCACCTGACCCAAAAAGAGTTCTCCATTTAGTGACAAGAAAACAGACACAAGGGATATTAAAATTACAGAAGATTCAAACCTGAAGAATGGAAGTGTGTGTGTGTGTATGTGTGTGCATCTGAAGCTATATTGAATATTTAGACTTCTAAAATATTGAAAAAGCACTCAAATTTTATAAACTCTCTTCTTTGAATTATCAATAAAATACAGGATAATTATGGGCCAAGATGCCTAATAAGTACATGTATGAAGAGGTTGGCATTCATACAGGAGAAACTATGAAAATTTTTAAACCAACATAAATGGACATAGCATTGCTTCTACATTTAATAGAAGTATGTGGCAGTTAATTAAAAATTCTTTCAAAATCAAAAAAAAATCATCCTTTTTGGCCAAGGAAGAGTAAAAACAAAACCACCCTCTGGTGTAGGAAGTCCTTCTGTCTATGTGTTGCTTTATTAGTTAATGAGTAAAGAAGCTGCTTTCGGCCAATGGATTAACGGAATATAGCCAGGCTGGAAAGAGAGAGAGAGAGAGAGAGAGAGAGAGAGAGAGAGAGAGAGAGAGAGAGAGAGAGAGAGAGAGAGAGAGAGNGGAGAAACCATGTAGCCCTGCCAGAGGCAGATGCCAGACGGAACTTTACCTGGTAAGTCACAGTCATGTGACAATGCACAGATTAATAGAAATGGGTTAACCAAAGATATCAGAGCTAGTTAGCAATACACTTAAGTGATTGACCAAGCAGTGATTTAAATAATAAAGTTTCTGAGTGGTTATTTTGAGTCTGGGCAGCAGGAAGAAGCATTAGCCTCCTACAAAAACTCCTTCTCAAAAAGTCTCCCAAACAGTCATTTATATCTGCAGAATCCAGAAATACTCCATCTTCAGTATGTATTATGGACTTCTTTACTGTGTGGTGGCTAACTCTCATGAGAAGCCAGCTCTGTTCTCCACAGATAGCATCTTTCCTTGGTTTCTCTCATGACCTAATTCTATGCTCCATGGGTTGTCTGATGAGCCCCTAGTTCCCCTGTGAACTGTCAGTGCTTGCTAGACTTTAACCTCTGGCCCTGTTTTCCTTCTCTTGTCTCCCTTCCAATTTTCTCTAAAGCAGATGCATCCTTGATTCATCTTTCTTTCTGATTCTCAAAGATATGGCAGTTACCGCCTGTGCACCAGAGTTGATGAGAAACTCTCATGTTGAGCTTATTTCTCAGCAAAATCCCACCTCGTGTGCTGCCTTGAGGATTTATTGAGCATCTACTGCATGACGATGATCACTTTATATATTTCCCATGTCATTTAATATAGTATTTGGATTGATTGACAAGGAAAGTCCTACCTCCACATTTGTAGATTAGGATATTCAAGTAACTTGCCTGGTTAATGGATATTTTGCCATATCAGACTTTAATGTCTAATTTTGCCCAACTTGAGAATTCAACCTGTGCAGTGAAAACTAAATTTGAGGAGAATCATTACCCCGCTCTTCTGCTCAGGGAAGTCTTCCCTCAAGGACTGAGTTCACTAGCATGAGAGACCAGGGCCACTTTTGAGCAATCACTCTCTGTCAGACACTCTGATGCCTTCAGTACCCGACATCCAACCAGCACAACACTAGGACATCTGCAAGGACACAGATGAGCAGCGGGCAAGCCTGATGATTTTCATTCCAGGTTCTGCTTCCTTATGTCACTCAGTCTCAGCGATATGAATTTAAGCTGCCTTCTCCCCCGTGCCCTGGTTTTTCTCTAGGTTTTTTAGTTTTTGAATTTCATTGGAATACATTCATTGTACATAGTGATGGATATCATAAATGTCTTCACAAAAGTGTGTCATGTACTATAACCACCACATTCACCCCACATGCTCTCTTTCTCTCGCCTTTCATCTTGTGCTGGCTAGTTTTTAGGTCTTCTTGACACAGGCCAAAGTCATTTTGGAAGAGGGAGCATCAGCTGAGAAAATGCCCTCACCAGACAGACTGGCCTGTGGGCAAGCATTGGTGTTCTTTCTCTTGACTGATATTTGAAGTAGGGGCCCCCCGTTTCTCAGGATGCTTCTTGGTGGTATAAGAAAGTGGGTTGAGGAGCAAACCAGTAAACGATACTCCTGTAAGGTCTCTGCGTCACTTCCTGGTGCCAGGTTTCCAACTTTAATTCTAGCTCTGATTTCCCTCAGTGGTGGATTTATAAGTTGTAAGATTAAATAAATCCAAGCCTGTTAAAGTTGTTTTGGTTATGGTGTTTTGTCACAGCAGTAGAAATCCTAGCGAAGACATATCTCCCAATATTTTACCTCATTATCCCAGTCTCCTTAACATGTCATCACTTAGACACACACAGAGACACATGCACACATACATACACATATGCACACATCACATGTATGGTGAGTAATCTCCCATATCTATAAAAGCCCGGAATTCACAGATGAGAGAATTTGTCTTTCTGAGTTTAGTCATTTCATTTGATGTTCTCCAGCTGCATTAAACTGCAAATAACATAATTTTGTTTTGTGGTTCAAAGTTGAATCCTATTGTCTACATATGCAATATTATCTTTGTTTGTATGTAGATTGGCCCCTAGGCTGATGCCCAGAACTTGGTTTTTGTGAATAGTGCTGTAATAAACCGGTGTCTAGGTGGTGTGCTGACTCTGAGGTCTTCACCTGTCCTGAGTTTGGTAGTGGCCAGGCTAATTTGTTTTTGTTTTTGTTTTTTGTTGAGACGGGGTTTTTCTCTCTAGCTTTGGAGCCTTAGCTTTTGGAACCTATCTCTGTAGACCAGGCTGGCCTCAAACTCACAGAGCTCTGCCTGCCTCTGCCTCCCGAGTGCTGGAATTAAAGGCATGTGCCACCACCACCCGACTGTTAAGTGTTTTCCTAATGATAACTGTTCTGATAGAAATAGATTTTAAAAATCCTAAAATTTACAAAAGGCCCTGAATAGAAAAAGAAACCCTGAATTAAAAAGAATATATGGCAGAAGTATCCAAGCACCTGATTCTACAAAGTTCCACAAGAGAACCATAAAGATAAAAAGCACTCACCTGTTTAGTGTTTTCATTTCAATTAAAACTCTGATGGCTGGGGATGTTGAACACCTCCCATAATTATTGGAAATTTGTACTTTATTATTGAGACCTATCTGTTTATTCCATTGACAATTTGTTGATTAGGTCTTTTGGGTATGCATATGTATATTTATATATATTTACATACATATAAACTCCTTATATATTTTAGGTACCGGTTCTCTGCCAGCAGATTCTCTCTGGCTTTGGATATCCTCTCCTCACTCTGCTGATTGCTTGCTCTGCAATGTAGAAGCTTTTGAATTTCATGCAACCCATATGTCAGTTCTTGATATTATTTCCTGAGCTCAGGAAGGCCTTTGGAAAGGTCTTTGTGGTGTCCAGATCTGCAAACGCTTTCCCTCCACAGATTCAAGTCTCAGCCTTAGGCCTCCAGTTCACTGGGAGTTGATCTTTGTACAAGGAAAGGCACAGGATTCAGCATCACTCATCTACATGCTGGTATCTGGTTTTCACGGCACCACTTGCTAAAGGGGCAGTTTTTCTCCAATGTACTGCATGTGTGTAAACCTGTGCATGTGTGTGCGTGTGTGTGTGTGAATCTGTGAATGTGTGTATGAATGTGCGTGTGTAACTAAAATTGTGCATGTGTGTATGTGTATGTATGTATTGTATATGTGTGTATGCGTATGTTGTGTGTTACCCTCATGTTTTATGTTACTGGTCTCCATACCTCTCTAGCATTGCCCGAATTTCATCTAATTTCTACAAAGGACCAAAATAGTCATTCTCAACTGCAAATCTCATAAGGAAATACTTAGCGGGGGTACTGTGCACTCAGAGTAAACTCCAGTTTATTTCGAATGGCACCTATAACCCAGTGAGACCTTGAGTCTTCTAAATGTCTGCTTGTGTTAGGCATCACTTCAGTCCTGCCCCTTGCGGAGCTATGTTGGTGGCTTTTTTTTTTTTTCCTCCATGAAAGCAAGCTGTCTTGACGTGAAACATTTAAATTTAATACCCTGCTGGAAGCAAACTTTTCTCACCTCAACACCTCCTTTTTCAACTCTTGGGTTTCCTTCTGACTTAGGTATTATTTCTGTGGAATCCTGGCTCTACCTCTGATGTTTCTACAGAAGGTTAAAATACCCGGGCATTTTTCTGTCTTTGTACTAGGTCAAAATGTCCTTTTATGTTCCCTTTTTTTTTAAGCAAATGCATTTATTTTTCCTTATTAAATAACTGAAGAAAGTCTATGAAATATTCAAACACAACAGCTGCTGCTCGGGGGCAAGTGAAGGACTAACTCAGGGCTCTCCCAAGGTTGCAGGAAGGTCTGTATACATTAGCAATCTGGTCTGTGAAGGATGGACTCCTCATCCTGCCTCAGGAATCAGCTTCGCAATGATGTTTTAAGATAGGGTCTTGTTATGCAGAACTCAGTCTATGCATCTGGCTGGTCTTAAACTGCCATGGGATCCCTCTTCTTGCTCCTGCCTCCTGAACACTTAGTCTACAGCCGTGTGCCTCTGGCTCAGCGCTGAATGAGCAATTTAAAAACAAGCAATTCCAGTTAAAATCCAACTTGCAAGACAACTTGGTAACAGGTTCTCACTTCCAAAATCCAAGCTGCACTCAAGGAAATGCCAAGTAAAACTCAAGGGCTGTGTGGCAGACACCCTGCTCCCGCCCGGATTCCAACTTTCCAGGATGAAGATTAGTCTGCCTTTCTTGATACCCTAAGTGTCTGTCTGAATTTAGAAATGAGATCTCATTGAACTTTCTTACCCCCAAGGTCCTGCTCCACCCGCTATGACCTCAGGTAGGAAAGTATTCCCAAAGTGTAGCAAGCAAGGGGTTCTTAATGCAGAGTGTGCTGTTACTGCTGCATTTTACCACAGTTCCTAGAGGGCTGGGGACACCATGGCAGCCCAGTGGAGTAAATGCCAGCAATCTTGGGTGGTCTGGTCAATGCCAGAGCACAGAGAGCAGGAAACAAGCTGGTACATTGTATCCCTGGCCGCAGCTGGGATGCATGCAACACGGCTGCCGGCCTTCTTCTCACACAGGAAATACTGGGACATCACTGTTCCTTTCTGGAGATGCCTTTGCCGGGTGGGGGAGAGGGTTTACATGTGGGTATCCTGCGGTGTAAAGGAGCAAGTCTGGCCCATGTACTCCACATCACTCTCCCATGCACACCAACATGGGAAGAAGAGGTGAGGAGGGTCCTGGTGGGACAAAGTCTTCGTAAATCTCTTTTGTCAAGGTTCCGCCATACCTCAGAGCGACAACAGTACCACAAGCAGGTTAGGGTGAACTCCCCATGAGTCTGGCGTGTGCCCTCAGTGTGTCTACAGCAGACACCTAGGGTCTTTGCCATAGTTTCCAGGAACACTGCCATCTCTTTGCAACCCGAGCCAGATGTTAGGCATGTTTGTAGAAGAAAGTATTCTGGCTGTGTCCCCCAAATAACCGACACTCGCCTGAAAGAAAGAACAAATTATTTTGTTGTTGCATATAAACACATGACTTTTTTTGTATTTTAATAGCAACTGGATTTTCTAGAATGCAACCGTTAGGTAAGCAGAGAACGATCCTACTGTAGTTTACTTGGATTTTACCTCTTCATCATCCGGGCAGATGTCATTATCTATCCCAATATGGATATTGCTTATGATATTTGGGATAAAAGTGCATCACAACTGGGGCTGGAGAGGTGAATTTAAAAGTATATTTATGTATTAAATAATTTCTCTATTGCTTTCTTTCTTTTTAATGTCTCTATATAATGGCAAATAAGGAGTTAAACATGCATCTCCAAAGTGTGCATTTTGGTGTTAGAAGCATGGAAAACACTCATCCACATTGAAGAAGGTGGTAGGAGAAGAACGTGGTCCCTGGAGTTGGTCCAGGTGTGGACTCCCATCTCCATCACTTGCACAGTGAGAGATGCGGGGAGTCATTCCTTCTGAGTTAGTTTTCCTGTCTGTGAGACTGTCAGCTTCTAGGACTGTGGTGGTGATAAGATCACATGTCAGAAAATGCTTATTCTTAGACCAAGGTCTGGCATGTAACACTGTTAAAGTTAGGCAAAATAATTATAAAGGAAGCATTGAAATGATTCTTATCACCGGGCGGTGGTGGCGCACGCCTTTAACCCCAGCACTCGAGAGGCAGAGGCAGGCGGATCCCTGTGAGTTTGAGGACAGCCTGGTCTACAAGAGCTAGTTCCAGGACAGGAACCAAAAGCAATGGAGAAACCCTGTCTCGAAAATAAAAAAAAAGAAGAAGAAGAAGAAGAAGAAGAAGAAGAAGAAGAAGAAGAAGAAGAAGAAGAAGAAGAAGAAGAAGAAGAAAGAAAGAAAGAAATGACTGTTACCGATTTATTTTAAATTTTACGTGAAAGCATCAGTTGCATTTTTCTGTTTTTTTTTCTCCATTTTTTTTTCATTTGTCTTTGAGACAAGATCTCTTAATGTGGTTCAGGCTGTCTTTGAGCTTGCAATCCTCCTGCCTCAGCATCCCAAGTGCTGGAATTACAGACCGTGCCAGCATGCCCACCTCCACCCTATTTTTAGACTTTCTAAACTATCTTCATGTGAGAATATGAAATGTGACTTATGAAGCTATGAGTAACAGCTTGAAGAGCATACACCAATCCTTTGAAATTTCTCCTGAAGCACTCAGGTGGAGGGTGTTATTCTCACCACAGGAAGCCCTTTAACTAGCAATGAGTAAACTAGAGTCAGGCATTTATGGACTTATTTATGTGGATGATGAACAGAATTGGGTTTCTGTCTTCTTTTGTAATAGTGATTAGTGACGATGAATTAGCAAAGAAATATACAGGAAGGTGAGATGATCTTGATTGGTCAGAAAGCACATCTCAAGTCCTCATTTTCCTCTAAGTAATTCCATTTTGTAATGTACACTATGTAGCAATATATTACATGTAAAGTTATATAGTGATCTAAATATCGTGTATATAGATATATAGAAACTTCATATAGGTAAAATATATAGTTATTCCACATTGTATACCATCTTTCTCTCTCTCTATATATATACTCTCTATATATACTCTCTCTCTATATATATATTTTTATATATAAAACTTATACAGTTTTAACCACACATACTTTTTTTCTTTTTTACTTTCTATAGTTTGTTGTTATCTGGCTGAAGGATATTCTTTAGTGTTTCTAATCGGACAGACCAGCTTTTCTTGTAGCATTTTCTTTTGTTTATAAGAAAACCTCCTCATTTTATTTATGGTTCAATTAGTTTTTTGATGGCAGACCACAGCCTGTGGATGTCCCCAAACACATGCCATGCTAATGCTTAAAGTTCAGCTTTGATGGAAACATCTTTCACATGTATAAATTCTCAGCAACTTCAGATAAAGGCAAGCCAGACAGACTTGCTGAGGGAGGATGGAGACCTGGACAGAAGTTTGGGTGACCTAGAAAGCAATAATGGCTGCCAAAGAAATGAAGAAAGAAGGGAGGAATTCTGAGCTTGCATGGAGGAATATCAACGGTTGGCCAGAGGCACGAGAAACAGATTTGTTTGGCTTAGCCTATGCTACAATAGTTTTTTAATTGGAAAGTTTGAGATTTATGTTTTCCAAACTGATTTAAATTATAGCCTTTTGTTGGTACATTAAAACATTAGAACATATGTAACTAATCATTATAGCCTATAGCTTGGGGACACATATGCTAAAATTACTTAGAAGTATTTACGTTGAGTTTTCTTGAGCCTGATACAACCTTAAATATCTTACACAAAACATAATGTAGTATATGAATATTTTTCCAATGAGTATAAACATACAAAAATTCTGAACTTTATGAAATGCATGAAAGTAAATAAGAAGGGATGTGCACCTTAGGAAATGTAAAGTTGGTCGTTTTATTTCATCAGCCTGTGAAAAACCATTGGGCACACACTCATGCTTATACGCAGAAAATTAGATGGCTAGCATTAGTTTATTTCATCAGATAAGTAAGTGCATCAAATTCTCCCGACTGTGACCTTGTAAGGCAAATGGTATCCTAGACTCCCAGAGATGGAGCCACACTAGTCTCAAACACAGGACAAACTTTTAACGAACAGTTACTCTTTCTTCCCCAGACAAATGAATATGCACCAGCTGTAATTTCTCTGCTAAGCGTATTGCTTTGTATAAACACTTGAAAGTTGAACAAGTCATAAGCATTCACAGAATTTTAGAACTGAACAGATAATGTGTAGTGGCTTGAATGGGAAGGGCCCCTGCAGGCTCATAAATCCTAATAACTGAATTCCAGTTGGTGAAGTGTTTGTGATGAATTAGGAAGTGTGGTCTTGTTGGAGGAAGTGTGTCACTAGGAGAGAATCTGAGGTTTCAAAAGCCCTTGCCAGGCCCAGTCTCTCTCTCTCTCTCTCTCTCTCTCTCTCTCTCTCTCTCTCTCTCTCTCTCTCTCTCTCCCTCTCTCCCTCTCTCCCTCTCTCCCTTTCTCTCTCTCTCTGCCTGACTGTGGATAGGATATAAAACTCTCAGTTACCTCTTCGGTACAGTAGATGCTTCCATGTTTTCTGTCATGATGATAATAGACTAAATTCTGAAACTTTAAACAAGCCCTCAATTAACTGATTTCTTTTGATAAGAGTTGCTCCTTGGTCATGGTGTGTCTTCACAGCAAGAGAAGAGTGACTAAGATAAAACAGTCGAGTGAACTGTACTATTTCAGTCCAAGAACTACTTGAGAATGGGAATAGATCTATGACTACTATACTACTATTACTACTGCCACCCCTAAAATAGCGGGTCTGGCATGACTCTCTTATGCAGGGAAATGTATGGAGAGGCCAACTAGTCACCCATTCAGGGTATCTGTTAAGAAAAGCAGTTCACCTGGGGCTCTCTGCCCGGGGCAGCAAGAAGAAGATATGGGTGTGTCCAGTTCCATTAAGACTGAGTAGGAGAAGAAGATCCACCCACACCCTTACCCCAGACTCTCTGCCCTGGAAGGCAAGGAGAAAACACCTGCCCGGCCTGTCTGTGACTTGCAGAACCATGTGGTCAGGCACTAATATGGTGAGCCAATATATGGCAGAGTATGAGAGAGAGAGACAGAGGAAGAGGGAGAGAAAGGGAGGGAGGGAGGGAGGGAGGGAGAGAGAGAGAGAGAGAGAGAGAGAGAGAGAGAGAGAGAGAGAGAGAGAGNGAGGATGGTTTATGTCCTATGGAGAGGGGCAGATCTGAAGAGATGAAGATTGTGAGGAGCAGAATGAGAAGGTTGGCCTGCTTGCCACCCAGGTCCATGGTGACATCTGGACCTGGGCTGCTGCCAAGGGTCATCTCTGTCTCGCCTGGGCCACTCAACAGAACCGACCCTGATGACAGCAGCTCAGAGGAATTGGCTCTGATGATGTGAGAGTGGTAAGACAGGTTCCACACACCTTGACTGTTGTTTGTTTTACCCTCACCACCTGTGGTAGGCAAAAGAGCTGCCTAGCCCCCTACTAATAGCTGCATTCGGGAGACTGGGCACTGTACCTCACCAGGGCAACACAGTAGAGCTGAACCTGTTGTGTGGGGGCAAGGTGGGGTGGGAGGTAAGCCAGCCCCGAGAGCATGAGCATACCAACCACCTAGGCTCAGAACCAGGGCCACGAGTTCCCATCTCAACATCCACTCATCTATTTTCTGCTGGCCCAAGTGAAGGGGCCGGTCCTGCGGTCCCAAAGCTTCAGGATTTCCATGACACAGGGCAGCAACAGAATATCTAAGCGAAATCCCAGAGCACGGTATCGATAGTGTAGCAGAAATCAGAGACATAGAACCAGACCAATGACTTCTTGCAATGAGCACTTGCAAGTAAAGATGTGTGGACCAAAGGGTGTACTATGTGACTCACTGTGTCACACCACAGCTTCCGCGATGAGGTATTTGTTTTCTTTTAAATTTTATTTTAGTTCTTTTGCCTTGTGGTGGTGTGGGGGAGCGGTTGCAATGGCAGAGGGTGGATGCGAAGGGAAAGGGAGATAGGTGGGATCAGTATGCAAGATGTGGAATCCACAAGGAATCAACGAAACTTTAAATTAGAAAAAGACATAAAGAGAAAAAGAAATGTATCCAGAGTCTCCTGGTGTCATTTAGTGGAGTCATGCCTGACACTGGATTCAAGGTAGTTCTAAAACTGGACTCTTGGTGAGGTGGCACTATTATTATTTCTTGATAACCTGGCTCCTTTTTCAAAATACTTTGTTAGCATAACTTCCTGTATTTATCTCAAAAGCGGAGCTAAACCTGGGTTGTGCGCATCGTAGCGGCAGAACTTTGGGGGCAAGGTGGGTTTGTTACTCTTCAGTGTGATTTGGGAAACATTTTTTGTTTAAAAAATAATCTTTACTTCTTCCCCTGCACACACACACACAGAGGGCCTAAAATAAATTCACCTCAAGGACACACTAGTGAACTGTGTTATTTGGGCCAGCCTTATTGTTTCAAAACCCATTGCTTCATCTACTTTCCTCTTGTTCTCTGAAGGCAGATTTCAGAATGTGAATTCCTGTTTTGACTGCTCTTCAGTCTTCTTCATGTTGGTAAAATGATGTCTCTGCATCCATGTTGACATGGCACTGTAATGTCTGCATCGGCTTCAGCTTCACTGGCCTTGCAGAAGTGATACTTAAGAACACATGCCCTGGTCCTCTCTATGTCTCTCTTTGGGACCTCTTCAGTGACAGGAAGCCCATAACAGAGCGTATCCCCTGGAGAACAGCAAGGACAAAGGCTCTGTGTTCAGGGCTTTCGGTGTCCCCAGGGAAGAATTCTTGGGGTACCTGCAGGTTACTCAAAGGGCCTTGCGCATGCCTGAGGGACATTTTTGAATTTCCAAGCACCATAAACTCTGACTCCATCCATCAATTGTTTTTATGTTCTTCCACCTGTAGGCATGGCTGTGGCTCTTATTGTACCATAAGCCAGGACATCTGTAATCTCTACCAAGGGCTTACATATGGAAAATATTTTATTTTGCTCATCAGCACTTTATGAAAAAACAAGAGATCTGACCTTAATAGGATTCATGTTTTTCTTTAAGTAATAAAATTGGTTCATTAGAGTGAACTTTATTAAAATTTGGATGTATCATTTAAAATTATGTTGAGTATTTAAAATAATCATATTGTTTTGAATTTAAGAAAAAAATCACCCCCTCCTCCCAAGCCACGCTACACCTGAGCTAAGAGAAAAGTGAGTCCAGGGAATTCCTATCCCCCAAGCCTCCTGAACAACCCCATGGTTTTATGTGATTTACAGCCCCTGAAACCTTAACTCTTGTAATGACAGAGTAAAATACACATAGATGAGAAATCTAAGGCACATAAAGTCATGATTTACTGCCCAAGATGACAGGCAAGAACTGCGGGTTCTGTTGGGTTCTCTCCAAACCGAAACACCCACTGTGTTCCCTCATCTGGCTTGAGGCACGGGACAGCAGCCTGAACAGTGTCAGGAAGGTGAACACAGATCACGTCAGACTGGAGTTGACAGATGACCTTCCCCACAGCAGCAAGGCTGCTTGACTTCCCAGTCATTCAGGGGAATCCCAGACATCGCTACACATCTGTCTCTGCTTTACTCTCTGTCCTGCCCGCCCCTGCTCCACACAGAGCCTCGCACCCTGTCGCAGGTGTCTGCACTTGTGGTTTCTCTATTTGAAGATCAGATCTAAAGCCATTGCTTGCTGTCCTTGGCATCTTAGCATATTCAAAAGTTCTCTGCCAGGTGGCAACCATCTTGGCCATGTCTTGCAGGAACTGAGGCGGAGCGGGCAAAGCTCTGGTCCAGTGGCAGTGTGCATGGACTTATTTATATAAGAAGCAATGGTTAGTGTTAGATTTACAAAGGAAATTTTGTTCCATACGTCATTTTTCATTGACTCCGTTTCTTCATCGAAGGTGGTTGATTGCGTTTCTTGGTATTTAACATCCAGTCTCTAGTTATTGGTATCTCACAGGGGTAGACATTGCTTCTTCATTCCTTCTTCCTTTCCCTGGGCTCACAGGTGACACCATGCTCATGATGCTGTAAACCCAACCCAGTTTTCTTTCAGTGAAACATGTATGGCAGGGACTTTGGTTCCTCAGGATTTCCCTGTCCGTCTTCTGAATTCCACTGTCTGTTGGCAGATTGTGAAACTCTGGTTATCATTTAAGAAGCTGTGTCATGATCTGTTTTCCTTCATCCCTCAGTTCATTAGTATGTCCTGTCTGTCTGTCCGACCATCTGAAGCTTCTTGAGGATCTTTAAGTATATGGCAGTTGCTTCTTCTGGGAAGTCAGTCCTGACTACCCAAACCAAAACTTACTGTGTCCAAATAGATGCAATAACTGATGAGTCCAAGATTTTACTATAACCAAGTTATCACTAAAAGTGGGATAAAGATTTAAATATACATCTGTTATGAAAAAAGACCTGAGTATAGCTGAAGTTTCTTTGACTATCTGAAAAGTTAGAACACATAACTCTTAAGGCATTATATGAAAGAGGACAGTGAAATACCAATACCAGTGAATCTGTATTATATTAATGTAAGAAAACAGTTGGGAGTTAGTAGGCCATTGAAATAAAAAGGCCCTAAAGAGTGTTATAATTTATAAGAGAAAGTACACATGCTAGGTAAGATTAGACTGATCTAGATTTTCTGTGCCGAACCCATTCAAGAAAAAAGCACAGCTTATAAGTTTAGAGGGAATAAATGAATTAAAAAAAAAAGCAAAGAAAATATATTATTAGTTAGTGCTTTTACTGTTGTGACAAAACACCACCACATAAAAGGAATTTGGAGAGAAAAGGATTTATTTTATCTTACATCACCCAGTTTACCCCTGTTATGAAGGGAAATCAGGGAAGGAACGTGAGGCAGGAACCTGGAGGCAGGAAGTCATGCTGCTTACTGGCTTGCTCAGCCTGTTGTGTTAAACACCCTAGGGCCAGCAGCATAGAGAATGGCACCACCCACAGTGGGCTGGGACCTCTCACATCAATTGTCAATCACGAAAATGCTCTGCTTAATGTTTGGCTGTGTGTCTGCATCTGCTCCATCAATTTCTGGATGAGGCCTCTCTGATGACTATTGGGCTAGGTTCTGATCTATGAATACAGCAGAATATCACTGGAAATCATTTCCTTGACTATCTTTTGGTAGGGAGAAATCATGGAAGAGGGAGAGGAAGTATTGTAGGAACCAGAGGGTTGAGCACACCCCAGGAAAATAGTCCACAAATCAACTAAGTAGGGCTCATAGGGCTCACAGAGACTGAAGCCATAAACATGGACCCTAAATGGATCTGAACTAGGTCCTCTGCTTACGTTATGGTTATGTAGCTTGGTGTTCTTGTAGGACTCTTAACAGAGGGAATATGGGGTGCCTCTGACTCCTTTTCCTACTCATGATACCCTTTTCCTCCTACTCAGTTACCATGGCCAGCCATCTTATGAAGTATGTGCCTAGTCTTATTGTTATTTGTAATACTATGTTTGGTTGGTATTCCTAGGAAGCCTGTTCTTTTCTGAAGGGAAAATAGAAGAAGCATGGATCTAGGGGAGAGGGGAGGTTGGGGGAAGAGACTAGAAGAAATGGGAAACTATAATCAGGATTTAATGTATGAGAGAAGCAGAGGTAAATAATAAAGTTAAAAAAAGATTTTATAAAAAAAGAAAAGAAAATTTGCACAGATTTGAAGCAGGTAGATCTCTGTGAGGGAGAGTTCCAGGACAGTCAAGTCTACACAGAGAAACCCTGTCTTGAAAAAAAACAAAACAAACAAAACAAAAAGAAACTATTTTCTCATTAATATTCCTCTTCTCAGATATGTCAAGATTTGTGTCAAGTTAGGAAGAAAACCCATCAGCACAGTAACCAAATCATTGAACTGACGACTAGAGAAGGAGAAACAGAAAATTTGTTACTATAAAAGGAAAAATATGGTAGAAATGGTTTGAACACTTAGCTATAATTAAGCTAAATTATAAAATAAATGTAATGTTTAATTAAAATACAACAATTATGGCTAAATTTAAATTTCAACTTGATGGTATTTCTAGGAAAGCTGGCTAAAACAATATTAGTAAAAGGTAGTATAAAATATATGAATTAAAGATAAATAACTGAACTAATGTCAGGCAAAATATACTTTCTAAAAAGTATTTTTTAAATGTTTTTACAAGTATGGGTGTTTTGTGTGCACTTAAAGTCTGTGCACCGTGTGTGCCTATTTCCCACAAAGGCCAGAAGAGGGCGCTAGTTCCCTTGGGACTAATTACAGAAGGTTGAGAGCTGCCATGTGGGTTCGTGGCATCAAACCCGGGCCTTGAAGAGCAGCCAGTATTCTTAACCACTAAGCCATCTCTCCAGCCCCCAGAATAGATTTAAAGAAAAATGATCTAACTTGTAACTCAAGATCAATTTGTTATTTTGTGATAGCAATTCCATAATGACTAAAATCTTTGATTTAATAAATAAAGAACAATTTGAAGTGGAAAACATGGCCTCCAAATATGTACAAATATAACATTACTGGATCACAAAGAGAAATAGAAAAATCTATCATGTTGGGAACAATGTATCATACTTCAGTATGCAGTAGACAGGAAAAAGCAGCAACTGAAACATTAAGTTCTTAGAGGATTTTCATGGTCTGAGAAAGAAGCCTTGTACTGGGCAGTCTTAGCATACAACATTACCTCTGAGCATAGCATTTAAGGCATTACTGTTCATTTCTGGTATGAAGAGTCCATTTGTTTGTTTATTTATTTAATTTATTTATTTTTAATTCCTAGAACTGTAATATAGGATCATTGACACATGCTTATTCCTGTTTTTAACCTTATAAATGTTCCCTTCTGGACTTTAAACGTTTATCCATGATGAAGTTAGCTGTGTTTGCATTGAAAGCCTGTTGAGTGAGAACTTGTTTCCTTCCTCCAATTCGTGGTAATCAGATTTCAATTTTCCATAGTCAGGTTTGTAGAACAGCAAAGTCAATTGAAAATTTCCATTCATATTTATACCCACAGTGTTTATTATTTACTCTTGGCATATGTGAGCATGCATAAAGTAGGATTTGACAAAGTTAAAAAAGTATTTCATCTCTATTAAGACTAATAAATTATGATAATTGTTGTCTTTTTCCCAAGTCATGTCCTTTTCTCATTAGGGATTGTCAGAGTTATCCCTATCCATACATGAAAAAAAAAACCTTGTTTACTTTCTGATACCTTTAGAATTGTTAAATGGTTTAAGAATGTTCCAAAGAATCCAATGTTCTCTTCTGGAATTTTTGCACGTGTCATGGATGTGGTGTACAGACATATATACCGGAAAAACACACATACACAAAAAATAGTAAAATAAAAATAATTAAAAATATTTTTTAGCGTAATCACTGTGATTCAGTGCTGGAAATACTTTTAGAAAAGGCTCCCAGGGAATCTGTGATAGAGGTTAGGATTAAATTATAGCATCATTTTGCCCTCCTATAGAGTTGCAAGTTCTTTGATTTGTTGTTCTCTGAGCAGGCTCTTGACTTTAAGATGATTTATTTTATGTTTAGTTATGTGTATGTGCATCTGTTTTTATTCACATGTACGTGTAGGCGCCCATAGAGGCCAGGAAACGGCATCAGATCTGGAGTATTAGACAGCTGTTAGCTGCCCAACCCAAGTCCTGGAAACCAAACTCTTGTCTTCTCGATTAGCAGTAAATCCTTCTCATCCTTGAACCATAGCTTCAGCCAAAGGCTCTTGATTTTTCAAATCAACATATTTCAGTCCCACTACCTGGTCTCATTCTCTACAAAATTTTAGAAAGCATTCTTGGCGCTTTGTCGACACGAGGAGAGGTTTTTACTTAGGCTATGGAGTGTAAGTCACCCCCTCCACTACAATGTCATCGACACACAGAAGAAGGCATTCAATGGATTAGGACTAGGAATTCTTCTCACTTGGTTGACTGAACCAACAGCAGAGGTTGTCTTTGGTGTGGTTTAGGAAATTCTCCATTTTAAACAAGCCACATGTGATGCTGAGGCTGTTTATCCCAGGGCCACCCTGGGAGTAGCCAGGGCACAGAATGGCATATTGACATGAACTTCACTGTAGCTAAATCGAATAAGAATGGCCACCACACAGAAACAAATGCTAATAGAGATTGTATACCACACAGCCTTCACTCTGACACAGCATTTTATTTTCCTATATTTTGACTGCAGCCCCTCTTAGAAGTCATCTCATTTTTTTTTTTGAGTTCTTGAATTACTGTACTTGGTTTTTATGTAATAGTAATTTCTGGCCTTTCCTCAGGAATTCTAAGTCTTAATAATTCCATTCTCAAATAATGATATTCAAGTATACCATGACATGTGCCAGCACTGAGTTTAGGGCATATTAACTTGTCCAGACCTTCAGAAATGACTCCACTATGTTCTATATATCTCACCACAGTACAGTTCTTATTGACAGATACGCAGAATCCAGTATGTTCTGCCAACATATGGCTGCAGTGCTGATCTCTTCATAGGGGGTTTTGCTAAAGGCAAGTTTTTGGGAGATCATTTGTGAGAAGTTCATAACTTCAGCTCCCAGCTAGAAATGAATGCTGTACACACACACAGACACACAGACACACAGACACACACACACGTGTGTGTGTGGGGGGCACATGTGCATATGTGTGTGCGTGTGTGTATGAAGGACAGTAGTCAGTTCCAGGTTGCGTCTTTAGTGGGTCTCTCCTTGATCTTTGGAAACAGAGTCTTTCACCAGACCTGGATCTGTTCAGTTTGGCTAGACTGGCTGGTGAGTGAGCTCCAGTAATCTGCCTGTCTCTGCTTGCACTGGGGTAAGAGATGTGTGTCACCAAACTCAGCTTTTATGTAGATGTTAGGAATCCAAGATCCAGGCTTATGGGACAGGCACTTTATTGACTGAACCACCTTCCCTGCCATCACATGCCAACTTTTGTGAACAGCTGGGATAGAATATCATTCCAGAGTCAGTTTGGCACTAGGCTTGCCATTCCATGGCTTAACCCCTCATTATGAGACTCTGAAATAAACTAGGGACTGAGAACTACTGCTTGCAAGTACCAGCATTCCATCAGCTATCTTCCAAGACTAAGTACATCAAATGTAGGAATGAAATGATTGTTGTTTTTGTTTCTCTCTTTTTTAAAGTACTCAAGTGATTTTAGTGTGCCATATGCCTGAAACCATTACAGCCATTCATTCTCCTAAGGAATTAATTCACTTTGAGGTGTTTGACTTTGTTACTTATGTGGCAATAAAGAGATCTTTCTTTCTCTTAAGAAGAGTAAAGAGAATTAGACAAAGGTAGCTTTGGTCGAAAAGGTGGCAACCATCAAACTCATTCAGCAAGAGAATGGTACCACGGATGTCAAGTCAGCTTCAACGTGTTTTAGTTCTGTACTTTCTAAACTAGGATGTGGCAATTATTTGTCATAGAGCTGTCACATAATTCCATGTGTTCTGGTTTTACTGTGTGTTTGCTGTATGTTTTGTCACTAAGAAGAATAAAATACTAATGGGAAATAAAGGTGTTCAGTGCACAGAAGATACTCCCATGACATGCCCTTTTGTAGCACAGTACCACATACAGTGTCGGAGAATGGAAACTTTAAAAAGGACAAGAAAATAAGAGCATCATAAATCAATTAAATAGAATACTTCTCTACCATTAAATAACAGGAAGTCTGGGATTCTGTGTTCAGTAAACTCATCATGTTGAAAGTTCATATATGTGAGTACTTCAGTCTACCATTTTAAATTTTCTCCTGAGTTCATTTCCTTAGGGCGCAGAGTTGCTCTGCTTTTCGTGTGAGTTATCTTCACATAGCGTCCTTGGTTGCTTGTCAGTATGGATAACATATCCTTTCAAAATGGCACTTACAACAACATGGTCATGTAGAGTGTCTTCATCAGGGTTCTGTTGCTGCGAAGAGACACCATGACCTCGGCAACTCTGATAAAGGAACCTTTAATTGGGATGGCTCACTTACAGTTTTAGAGATTCAGTCAATTGTCAATATGGTGGGGAGCATGGTAGTGTGTAGGCAGACATGATTCTGGGGTTAAGAGTCCTACATCTTGACACTGAGGTAATAGGAAGTTGACTGACTCACTGGCCGGTACCCTGAACATAGGAAACTCAAAGCCTGCCCCCTCACCTCAGTGACACATTTTCTCCAAAAAAGCCACACCTCCAAATAGTACTTTATGAGCTTACCACAAAAAGTTTCTGGTTAAAATATACTGTGATTATAATTCATCGCCCAGATTTATAGAGGTTGCATGTAGGAGAACAAGATACCTTTATTTTATAGCACAATGGTCTATCTTCCCTTTCCACATGGAAAGCAGCCCTCAATTTAGTCCCCGCTCATCACTTTTGCTTAAGTGTACCTCGAAGAGAGAAATGTCAGCTCGGTGCTGACATTTCAGCTGTCCTTGTTCAAATTAAGACACGTCAAAATATCAGAAGTTGTTTAACTTATAAGTAGTTTAAATCATTTTATGTAATTTGAATCAAGTGACAGATGCACTTCACGTCTGCCTCTTGTCACAGTGCTCAGCTTATTGAACAACCGCACACATTTCTGTTCCACTCAATCAGTCCTCTTTCAGTAAGACTCTATTGCATTCTGAACTTTTGTATATTATTAAAGAATTGAGACAGAGAGGAGTCAAAGGGTTCCTCCAAATATCTTTTTTTATAATTTATATTTTCTTTAACTGCGGGTCTAGTAATGTCATCATAAAGAGCTTTGAAAAGCCAAGGCTTTCATGGAGGAGGAGATGCCCAGACTCCCGAGAGTGTCATGCCACACTGAGAGATATTTTCTCCTATTCTTTCCACTTCTTTCTCCCTGTACAACTCTTTTCATCCTATTTTTCTTTATACTAAATTTCTTATAGTTTTCAAATTGGGGTTATATCATTTTTTAACTATGAACTTTTACGTATATTGTTTTCTTTGAACACAGTAGTGATTCTAAAGCGGTTCTTCCCGGGCTTTTTTACATGTAAAATTGACAGAGCTTTGTGGCTTCCTGCCCACCATAGGAGCCCTTTACCTACCATGCTCCTCCCATGATGCTCTGTTTCCACCATGGTGTCAGAAGTATCAGGTCCAGGAGACCAAAGCCTGAAACCTTTGAAATAACCTTTCTCTCTTTCCAGTTGCCAAGCTTGGGTGTTTGGTCATATGACAAAAAGCTTACCAACAGAGAACCTTGGTGTAAGGAGTCAGCTTATTCTTATGGCTGTGCCTGACAATGTGGTTCAGAAGTTCTCAGACATTATGTGAGGTAGGAATTTGGAATGGTTGAAGAAGTAGGCAACAGAAAGGAAGCACATGGAATGTTGCAAGCAGAGCACAGTGGGGAATTGGCTGAGAGATAAGAGGAAGATACGGTAAATATTGTGCTCACGAGTTTGCAGAGGGGAACTAGCAGCTCACCTGGGAGCTGGGATAGAGACCATTTGTTTTATGTCATGCGCACATTTTGTCCATGTCCTGAGAGTTTGTGTGAAGCTAAGTTAAAAGATGACTGATTAGCAGGACGATGGTGGCACACGCCTTTAATCCCAGCACTCGGGAGGCAGAGGCAGGCGGATCTCTGTGAGTTCGAGACCAGCCTGGTCTACAGAGCTAGTTCCAGGACAGGCTCCAAAGCCACAGAAAACCTTGTCTTGAAACACCAAAAAAAAAAAAAAAAAAAAAAAAAAAAAAAAAAAAAAAAAAAAAAAAAGATGACTGATTAATTCTGCAGGGGACGTGTCAAGAATTCAGGTGGTGTTGTGGGCATTTCTAGAAGCTTTTAGCCAGACTGACAATGGTAACTATGAGAAAAAAAAAACAAAAACAAACAAACAAACAAAACAAAAATGTAAAAGAAGAGTTTGAAAAACTGTCAATTTGTAGAAAGGAAATCCACGTAAAGTTGTGACAAAGACTATATCCTGGAATCTGGACAGACCACATATCCACCAAGTTTCAAGAAATATCTGTACAGATGGAGAAAAAAACAAACAAACAACAAAACGGAGTTATTGCTCTCAGGACTAATATAGTTCCTATAACACAACTGCCTTCTGTCATTTTGCCTATTAACTAGGATTATTAAATTACTGAATTCTATATCTATGGGAATTTGTGAATGAACTGTCCGGTGCCAGACAGCCTCAGCTCAATAGAAGTTCCTTTATTTTCCAACTGCTTCATAGAGAACAGTTAGTAATGTTGTCAGTGTCTCCACTCATTAAGCAAATTGGGAAAAACAGTAACATGATGAGGTTCTTATAAAAGTTAAAATAGTTCTTGTGTTTAAATTGAACAATGTCAGATACATTATGTGTGAATTTATTCAATAGATTCTTTTCTTCTTTCTTCTGCCTATTCTCTTTTCATTTTTAAATTTTAGTTTTTCAAGATATATATTTTCACACAACACACATATACACACATTTGTACTTAGTTCATGCACCCCCTACTTCTAAGGACTGTTTTCTTAACCAGATGAAACTCTCAGTGGCAAACATTGTGGGTGACTGCTTAGAATGAGTTTAAGGAGGAGAAACTTGGGCTATTATAAAATCATTAGTAATATTATATAATTACATAATTATATAATCAAAAGTTAAGTGGAGCAATTTAGATTGGGGATGTTGATGGATCACCTGGAATCAGTGGACCTTCTTTCCAGTGCTGTGATGTTCTGATTTGCTATTGGAAAAAAGTTAAAAGGGCAATAATTACCAAAGTCCAACTTTACTTACAAAACACTCTTTAGAAACCAAACATGTTTCTCCAAACTTGAGCAATTCTACTTACTCTGAAAACTCCACTTCCAAATGGGAAAACAATTCAATATAGTTAGATAATTTGATTACAGTAAATAAAATAAAGTTTCTTTTATACTAAGCAAGTAAATGTACTTAAATGGCCTGATAGTAAATAAGCCTCTCAAGCATTTATAAGGCAGGATGTGATTACAATGACATTTGGCTGGATGTATTGTGTCCATTCTTGGGCTGCCACTGAGTATAATATGATGGCCTTTATGCCTTTAGGAGAACTCTTTCCTCAGCTCTGATGTATCTGCAATGATACCCAGATGACATATGCATCTGTTCCTGCTTCAGCAGAATTTCTCGACCTACAGGTAGTACCCATCATGCAACTGAATGGGGGGTGATGAAAAATGAGCAACAGTAAACGTTTTCTTAATGAGAAACAACCGAAAATAACTTAAAAACAAATGCATGATGGATCCGAGTTGCTTCTGTCACTGGTGACCCCTGTTGCATTGTCTGACATCACAGCACTCTTGGTTCTGAATGTGTGACATGCATCCTCCATAGTGTGCATATGGTCATGCATTCAATACTATTGAATATTATGAGTTAAAGTATGTTTTACTTAGCCAAAAAACTTTCTCTTCCTATCGTGACATAATGGCTTCATCGTGGGAAGCAAAGACTTTTAATATGTTTCTACCATTAATCCTCTGTATGTAATTATCAAAATAGTCAAACTTTGTAATGCATTATATTAGACAGATGAGCTTATATATCTCAACAGAATTGAAATTCCTTTTGGCCTTTAAAGATTAGTAAGATTATTTGTGTACAAGAGGGTAATTTTAAATGTACTCCTTTATGTTATTAGTTAATGTTTGATGAGCATACACATTTTATATACACGTGTAAGTAAAGCCTCATTAGATTTTATAAGATTAGTAATGGAAATATCTAAGGAGGCTTGAGAGTCACCAATAACACCAAGAACATATGTGAATAATACCTCTTGGATGACCATACAGAAAAATAAGATGCTTTCAAAGGTTAAATACTTTAATATCTTGACTTGTTAAAATTACATTACTCTGGAAAGATTTTTTTCTCAAGCATTTCATGTATTCAATGATGGTTTTTCACTGTGTACCAATTTTGGATACCTCAGGGAACAATATGCATTAATGAACAAGACACAGAAGCAGGAAGTCATCAAGGATGATTTCATATGAGAAAGTAGATAATAAACGATGAACTATGCAACAGATGGAAACTATATGCTAATACAGGATCAGAGATAATTAAGGTCAGGAAGCAGGAAAGACATTTTAAACAGAGAAACAGGGCCATCCTTCATGACAGCATGGCATTTGAGGGCTGGGAGGAATATATCAGCAGATCACATGCTTACTTTGCATCTAAAAGGGTTTGAGGATGCACTTTTGTGATCTTAGCAATCAAGAGATGGAGACAGAAGGACTCTGGGGGCTTTTTGGTCAGCCACCCTCCCCTGATCAATTAGTGCCAAGCTGGGGAGAGAGCCCTTCTCACAAAGGTGCATGATTCCCGAGGAATGGCACCTGAGTCACCTAGCTTCCCCATGGTTATGTGCACACACACACACACACACACACACACACACACACACACACACATACATGCACAACATGTGAATGCATGCATGTATACACACATGCTCACTCAAATATATACACTAAAGAGAAAGATTAAACAAATACTTGGTGTAGATTAGAATGTATTCATGTGACTATTTTGGGAAAAGAACAAATTTACCTGTTGGATTTTCAAAATTAAAATAAAAACAATGTAGCCACTGTTCCCAGTGAAACTGGTAATTTGTAAATGTGTATCCATTTCTACACTGTTATCACCATTACCATCTAAATACAAAGTATCTTTGCCACCTCCCAAGGCTTCTGCATCATCCCAATTCATTCTGACCTTTTCTTAGCCCCAGACAATTGTTGATCTATTTTATACCTATGTTACATTTATCTTTCTTGAGTTTTGTAAAAATGATCTTACTGAATGCATTCCTGGGTGTCTGTTTATTTTTTCTCAGTATGATTTGCTTGTTATTGATTCATATCTCCTTAGTTATGAATCTCGGCAGTTAATCCCTCTTTCTGTAGCTGTGCCGTGTTCGTGCTGTGTAAATCGTATTTTGTATAAAAACAGCGGCATATGCTTCTGTTGACTCATTGATGGAGATCTGGGCGATTTATTCTAGTTTTTCCCACTAACACATATAGCACAAGGTTTCCTAAAGACATATATAGTTCCTCTTATAGAGGTGCTAAGTCTTGTTTGTTCAGACATAAATGTACACTTCATTTTACAAGAAGCTGTCAAACTGTTCCCAAAGTTTTCTTTTTTATAATTTTAATTTATTTTAAATTACCAGCATCATTGTTTGGATACTTCAGCAACCGTATTTTGATAGCCATAGGCAATCATTGCCTAAAATTTTTAGCTCTTCTGTTGAGTATGCATTGGTATCTCTGTGATTTTAAGCACCATTTTCTTGATCATGGCTTATACTGCCCAGTAGTGATATTTTGTTTATTTTTTGAGTCATGATCTTATGTGGCTTGAATTGCCCTTAAATTTTCTGGGTAGTGAGGACAACCTTTAACCCCTGATGGCATTCTCCTTCCCATTCCACAAGCTGGGATATGTACCACTGCACTGTATGATCTTTTTGCGTAATATATTCAAGTAATTTCCCTATTTCAAATGTTCAGTAGGAAGTCTTTATTCTCAAGATATAAATACTTTGACAAACTGTTGCTTGTTATCCCTCCCCCCCCCCACCCCGAGCCTGTGACTTGTGTTGGGTCAAAATTATCTCAGGGCCTGTACCTCAATGCTTGTAGGACAAAGAAAAGTCTGGCTCGAGTTTGAGGGATAGTCTAATGAGGATGAGACAGCAAAATCTAGGTAGATACCCCTCCAGCTAGAGGGAGGGCTTGGCTGTCTCTCATTGGCTGGAGGTTCCCTCACATCACACCATGTCACTTAACCTATATAAGCAGATGCTCACAGCAATAAACTGAGTTCCTGCTTCAACTTGACTCCCTATTGCATCTGATTGTCCTGCATCATGGGGCTGCAGATCTGACTGTCGTGCGTGGTGGGGCTGCAGAATGGGTGGACTGTACACTCTCCTTTCCCTGGGAAATAAGGCTAAAAAGGCCTAACAACCTGAATTTTCACTTTATCTTTTTACCCACTCAACTTTCACTGATTGATTCTCTCTGGATTTCTCATCCTGATGCATCCTGATACTATTTATTCCCCATCCCCTTGCTTCTGCCCTACGTCCATGCGACCACTCCCCAAAACAAAATAAAATTTAAAGGAAAGACAAAAAAAAAACAAATGTAGGAGGAGAGAGAGAGAGAGAGAGACGAGAAGAGAGAGAAAATCTTCCTCATTGAGTCACACAGTTTACCCTTTAGTCCATTCATCTTTACTTATAAGCATCCATTGCTATGAGTCTTGGTCTAGTTTGAGGCCTCTGGCTTCTGGCACACTATGGATAATGGACTTTCTCTGGGGCTCCTCTTGAATATCCTGTTGTTTCCTGTGTTGTGAAGATCCTGCTGTTTTAGATCTGCAGATTTGATCCAACAGTTCACAGATGTGTTGGATGTTGGGTTGGGCTGATTCAGAGCCCTGGTTCTGGGCCTAGGAGGTAGCTGAGCTCATCAACCCACCAGCTTCCCCTCATCATCAGCACCCACAGGAGCCCCCCAGCACTGCCTCACCTAGCTCATCAAGGCAGCCTGCAGCAAGGGGCAGGGCAGCGCTCCTGCTCTTAGGCCCTCGGGCCGGTCTAGCTCAGCCACACTCACACCAGCAGGACCAGTTCTACTGTTTTACCCAGGTGAGGTGCAGAACACTGTCTCCTAATCACTCTCGGGGCAGACAAGGACAGGATTGGCTCTCCTGTTCTGGCACCCTCAGGGCTGGCTCACCTATGCCCCAGACAACAGGGTCAGCTCTAGTGTGCTGTTCAGGCAGGAGACTTTTCATCCTCTTCTCGTCTGATAAACACGACTGAGAGATATTCAGATTTCAAGAGCATAAAAAAATTGAATTAAGTGTGAAGATGCAAAATAATTTTACTTTATAAGCCCACATTAACATCGATCAACCTAAATCTTCTTTACACACTGAAGGAATTATTTATATTCTTCACCGTTTTGCACTTGATTGTATTATTATTATTTTTTTTACACACAATTGCCCCTTTCAGTTGCACTTTTTCTTTTCTTATCTATAGAACAGTTTCCTTTTCCCTGAGCTGGAAAGTAACCCCTCTTTTTTTTTTTTCACTAGACCGCTATGTTTTTCCTCTCTGCTCTTGAAGCTACTCAAAAGATTTGTCCAATTAGAACTGTATCCCAAAGTCAAAATTTTATAACTGTTGGTGGTTTTATCATTATTTTGGATGCTTTCCTTGTGTGCAACAGTCAAGGATATCTAGAGAAATAAGATAAAGAACACATCTCCATTACAAAAAACGCTTAGCTTCTTTTAATAATAACAAATGTTACGTCTCAATATCGACAGTAGATGATGTGCAGACTTATGAGAATATATGCAAAGTTCCATCATGAATTTGAATGCCTGGGAGGCAAGAGAGCCAAGGATGGAAGCCACAGTCTGATAGTTCCTGTCTTGAGCCCCCAAAGGATCTATGTTTCACTTCATGTTGGAAGGGCAGACAAAGCCTGACATCCCAACTCAACACAGCCTAACTGAAGGCACCTTTTATCACAAGAGGTTACTCTTTCGGCTCTAGTTGGTCCTTCAGCATTTTGGATGGCAGCCACTGGCATCAGAGAAGGCAGTCTGATTTATACATCCTGTGAATTAATGTTAGTCTCATTAGAAAACAACTGTCCTCAATGTGCCCAGAACGGCACATTTGACCAACTATCTGGGCATCCTCAGCCCAGTTGACCTGGAATCTAAGTTAACTACTGTGAACAGCTCTGCTTTTACTTGTATTACAGCATCATGAACCAAAATGTCAGTCTATGAGAAGGAACACTGCAGCTGCCCGGGGATACTGTGCTTCACACCCACTTTCATAGCGTTTTAAATTCTTAACTACTTGATGTTCATTAATATCCACGTCTATCTATAAACCAATAATCCTGTTTCTACTTTTTGTAAAGGATGTTTTAGAATTACCTTTGTTTTCAAGATAACTTGAAAAAGCCAGATGCCACTCTGTAATCAGCTAAAGTGAGGGGAAATGCATTCCTAATGCAGCCACTGGGGTCTTATCCTTCTGTAAATTTCGCTAAAACTTAAAAAAGCAGGTGGTTAGAGAAAGCAGCAAATGAGGTTGCATTTCTTGTTCTATGAGGTGCCCCAATAAAGTCCCAAGTGTTGTTTTCATAAACGAAAGCGTGAGTTGGAGAGAAATTAAATTGTCTCTCCTTCAGGAGCAGTGTAGTTGGTGAACTCAAGCTTGCATGAGAAGTAGCTTTTGCTTTTGACGTGTCAGAGGCTTGGGGTGATAGAGAGTCTGGTAATGGAAAGCACGGGCAGGTCCTCTCTTGAAACCCGCACCCTTCTAAAGAGAGTAGCCATTGTTAGCAGAGTAGAAGTCAGGGTTGCCCAACAATGTGGACAACTAGAGAAGGTTCCAGAAATATCGAACTTGGAGTTGGTATTGTATACGACCTTGCTTGCATGCTCATGAGTAGAATGGTAAATAAACCTTTTCCTAGGACTTCCAAAGGGATTGCTGTGTATCAGCGGCGGCTGCAAGTACAAGCAGGATCTGGTTTAATGCAATAAAAATCTCAACTTCTTGGCACCAGCTCTACCACTAGGGAGAATTGACTTAGTCTGTCATGCCGCAGCTTTCTCTGAACTTAGCCGAGCCTCTGTTGTAGCAGGTGAGTTAATTCTGAGAGGGATTCTTTTGAATTTGGGATTTGGATGGGAACCGGGCTAGAGTGTGTTCCCAGCTCATGTTCAGCCCAATCGCATTCTTTAGCCAAATGAAAACCACTCATCCATTTGAGGTTGGAACACAGTTGGGTTTTCCTCCATACGGTGAGACTGAGCTCTGAGTAAGGCGTGTGTCCCCATGGGCCCTTTCTGGCTGGACTTTCATTCACATCAAGCTGCAGAAGATCTGCGTTGGTGAGCCCACCAGCGCTTTCAGCAGGATGAGGCTCATTCGACATTTTTGCAGCGAGGGTGCTTTTGCTTTAGAGTGATTCCCCTTCCAGATCATAGAGTTGAATGCCTTTCTTTAATAGAATCCTTTCAACAAGAGGGTTTTTATTCCTAAATTAGGTGGATTCTGGTGGTATTTACCTAACCTTGACTGGCATCAGATATCCACATTAATTCAATTTACTTAAAGCCTTAGAAACTCTCTAAAAGAAAAGGATTTCTCAGAGGAGATTTTCACATGATAAAATATCTTCCTACTTAGCATATTTTTCCATAATTATAAATTTGGATATAAAACATTATATCTTCATTGCTTTCTAGCAATGTTTATTGCTATACTATGTTTATCAATTTGGGGTTATATCCCTTTAATTGAGTTTCACATTAAGAGTCCCACCTCACTAAAATTTAATCAATTGTTGTGGGCTCTTATTTAATGTTAGATTCAGAATAATGCTGTGTATTCATTGAATTATTACTTGCCACATTTTAACTGTCATGGAAACTTAAATTTGCTTACATTCTTATTTTTGTGCATTCCTACTGCACTGAGGATAGACATAGAAAAACATAGCAAACATCTTTCCATTTAGAACATGCATGTATATAACTACGGAAATTTCTACAAGATACTTCATTTATGGGAATTACAAAGTTAGTTTGCTAATCTGAACTAGGAGTTCTGGGAATCTGGACTTTAAAAGATGTTGCCTCTGTTCAGAGCTCAGGTCTTTTGACTTATAAAGGGCATTATTGTGATAAGTGATAATTCCTTTTGCTGTCACAGAACGGCTGTTTTTTCTCTTAAAACACAGTGTAGATGGAGAATGGCTTGCTTTCAAATACCTGGTCCCATTGTGCCTCCTCATTAAATGTCTGCTCTATGGAAATGCTAGGTCCTGTCGGTAGAAAGAATTCTGAATATCAGTTGCTCAGTGCTCTTTTCTCAACTGCTAGAAAGAAGGGCTATGCTCTTCTTGAGTTCCTTTAAGGAAATGAGAAGGCCTTATGGAATGTGTATCTTTTCTTCAGCAATTCTTGAATTATATTTATGGCAAGCATGAAGATTACTATTCAAAATTCAGCACCAATACTTTTAATAATTACATTTAGACGTCATATAGTAAGACTATTTTACTCTCTCAGTAGAAGTTTATCCTGCCTTTAGTGGTGTAGGTGTGGTCTCTTCAGCCTGTGCCCAGCGACATTGATTGACAGAAGGGATGTTGTTGTGCTGTGTGTGAATTGGATGATGCATCGGTGCTCGGTGCCTCCAAGGACCTTGTAAATGACAGAATGCTAAGACCACCACAGAGGAACCTCCAGGTTGTGGCCAATTGCTCATAGGAGCTTGGTTTAAGGAAAGCTGTCTTTGCTTAATCTTCTAAATTAGTGTTTTCTGAAAACGTGCAAGAACTAAGGAGCATTTGCTAGAAAAGCACGAGCCCACATCAATTTTCATGTACGTTCAGGGGAGCCTCAGTTTTAAGGAAGTCACTTTAAAAACATGGATCCTGAACATGTAAGTCATTCCATAGCTATAAAATATTCTCTCACTTTATTCAAGTCTCACATTAAAGGTAGAAGGTTACAACCTGTGGAATTTACTGAATTAGACTCCATCAAAACTATTGTAAATTAGGCATTATAAAAATAATTTTGAATTTAATTTATCATGAGATACCTTAAGCTCTCTTTAGTAAATCTGCATTTCTGGTTGATTATTCCATCAGAATAGCAGAATTCATGCAAAATCCATAATGCCTTGATTGCAAGATGATCATGCCAACAAGAACATTCATGTAGACATCACTCATTAGTTGATAATAGTCCATAGTTAGAGCTGAAACTCTATATACAAAAAGAAACAAACTGAAAACAAAATTTACTGTGTACTTACTCTGAACCAAGTGTAGACTAGTGCTGTTATAATTAATACCTCAATTGTCTTATAATAAATCTGAATGCTGTATTTTATTTATTACAAGTTAGACTACATGACTCTACCACATACTGATGTCTTCCCAGGTTGTCCAGCGATAAAACTTGAGTCCTCAATCTGTAATCAATCTAGGTCTTTATTTATGAGTGTCACAGCTCAGTTACTATTACGGGATTGTAGCCCTATGTAAGAATAAGAAAAAATATGAGAACACTAGATGCAGAAGAGTTTTTTTAATAGCTGGATCCATTTTCACTCACATGTAATGACAGAGCTGTACCAGGAGAAGAAGAGATGAGGGAATTTGAAAACTGTCTCAACATGGCTTTGATAAAGAGGAAGAAAATGAAGAAGAAACTTTGCCATGTATATTAGGTAAATAAATCCTCAAACTTGTCTCATAAGAGCTATTACTTAGCTTTCATCCCAGCTCCCTCTTTCATTTTCTGTCACTCTGTCTGTCTAGTCCTTTTATGGTGTTCTTTGCACTTTTTAAAAAAATTTGTTTATTGATTCTTCGTGGATTTCATATTCTGCATCCTGATTCCACTTACCTTCCTGTCTCCTCAAATCTGCCCTCTGCCCTTGCAACCTCCCCCCCCAAACAAACAAAATGTAAAAGAAAAACAAAAACAAAGAAAGAAATCAACAAACAAAGAAAGGAAAAAAGGAAGAAAGAAAAATCTCCTTGTGGAAGCTGTACTATAGTGAGTCACACAGTTTACCCTTTAGTCGTTCCTCTTTACTTGGAAGTGTTCATTGCCATGAGTCACTGGTGTGGTTCAAGGCTTTGGCTTCTGCTAGGCTACTGATAGTGGGCTCTCAGTAGGGCTCCTAGGATATCCTCTTGTCCTGTGTTATGGAGATTCTGCAATTTTGGATCTGTAGGTTCGATCCCTTTGCCTGCCCCAACAGTGCATAGATAAGGTGGTTGTTGGGGTGGGCCAACTTGTAGTTCTGGTTCTGGACCTGGGTGGTAGTTGTGTTGGCCATCCCCCAGCTTGCCCTCATGGTCACTACCTGGGAGAGCTCTTCAGTGCTGCTTTGACAAACTCACCAATGCAGCCTGAAGCAAGAAGCAGGGCCAGTGCGCCTGTGCTCAGGCCCTCAGGTCTAGCTCACCTGGACTCACCTCAACAAGGCTAGCTCTGCTGTTTTGTCTAGGCGACGTGCAGAGCACTCTCTTCTGATTGTTGTAGGGTACATACGAAAACAGGGCTGGGGTCAACATTCCTGCTCTCACGCCCTCAGGGCTTGCTCACCTGCACCCCAGACGGTAGGGTCAGCTGTACTGTGCTGCCCAGGTGGGGTGCAGGGCCCGCTCTCCAGTGGCCCACAGGTGGTGAGGGGAAGCCTAGTTCTCTCCTTCCCCTGACCCTGAGGCCAGCTCTCTCACCGGCTGCAGGTAGCAAGACAAAGGCATCTTCCTCTCATCGGTGCTACCATATGGCAGAGGAGTTCAGGGTGGGCTCTCCTGCTCTCATGGCCTCAGGGTTAGCTCACCTGAGTCCCCAGGAAACAGGATCAGCTATAGTGTGCTACCCAGTCCAGATGCACACCCATGGTGGGGAATGGGGCCTTTGTTCCCAAGTTGTGCCTATGCCTATGTGTGGGGTCAGTTTCCTCCTGAGAGACAGGGCCAGCTTTGATGCCACAGTATCCAATGAAGGACAGACCCAGTTATCCCAGGGCTGGTGAAAGGTGTGGCTGTCTCAGCACAGCCCCTAGATTTACACATACATGATGTCTGTGACGCCCCTGTGGTATCACGGGCCCTGGACATTATCTCCGATCCCAGCTGCAGCAGGATCATGAGCCCAAAGATGCTTCTTCATCTCTACCAGCCTCTAGAAAATACTTCTTTACTCAGTTCTGCAAGACTACGTTTTGTAGATTCCTTATATGAGTAACATTATATAATTTTTTTTCTGGTTACCATGGAAGGAGCCAAATGTATATTAGCCTTTTATTTCTCTATTTTATTCGTGATTTTGTTCTAAAGCTGACTTTTCAAACTTTAATATTAACATGAAGGTTATAATATAAAAAACTTTCCCCCTTCTCCCTTCTCTATAAACACTTATGGAGATTTTAGCAAATCATTCACTGTTTTAGTATGCTTCATTTATAATATAGTCTCACATGCTTTGGATTACCTTACTAGATTTTGAACTAACAATATAATTTCCTTTGTGGTTTAAAAATACTTACTGGGTTGTGTGGCTGTATCAGTGGGTAGAATGCTTGCTTTCCAAGCATGAGGGCTAGCTCAGATCCCAGAACCCACAAAAAAACCTGTGTGGCTCCTACCTGTAACTTCAGTACCGGGTATGCAGAGATTGGTGGATCCTGGGATATTGCTGGTCAACCAGCCAAGTCAAAATATCAAGCTTTAGGTTCAAGAGAGATCTTGTCACAAAAAGATAAAGAACTGAAGAGGGAGCTAGTTATGTTCACCTCTGGCCTCCAGGGGTGCAGGAGCAGGTTTTTGAGCCAGCACACACACACACACACACACACACACACACACACACACACACACCTACACCGCACACTAGAATATTGATGTTTTCTGTCTTTTCTTGAGAGACTTTATTCTAAGTATGCATTTTCAGGAAATTATGCTTAAACTATTAAGCATGTTAGCACAATGATGTTTTTATTGCTTTTCTAGTGAAAAATCATTTTCTGGGACAGAGGTAAATCAGTCTCATATTTGTTAAAAACTATAAATATTATCATATTAAACTATTAAAACCACCCAGGGCAGGATGTTGTGGCTTAGCAGTACTCTTCTGCAGATACACAGACTGGCATATGGCAGACCCATCAGGAAGAGTCTGAGAAACTTGTGCTTTAAATTCAAGTCATGGTAGAAGCCAACTGATCTGATCAAGAAAAGAATGACTTTCCTCTCATATGTTGACCACGGTGTTTGTATGTTAATAACTAATTAAAATATTGCAAAATGTATACAAAAAATTCTCAAGTGTATAATAACTGGAAACCATTGATTAGTTTGGACACTCATTTACTGAACAATAAGTTACTGAACACTTTGAAGGTGACAGGCAAGGTCCCAGACATCTGCACCATCGGGCACTGCTCCTGCTCAGATAGTTCCCTCTGCAGATTAGAGACGCACCATCACCATCGCTAGAAACCTAACACAAAGAGCAGAGCACTCTAGGGCCAAGATCAGCAACAGGATGAAAGCAACGTGTCAAACATTTGATAGGCACGAAAACGCTGGGCTTTCTCTCTGCCTGTATTGAGTCTAAGAGTGTGCGACAGGAATATATTTGGACATGTCCCTCTCCTGGTACTATTGCTCCCGTCAGCTTGCTGTCACACAGTCGGGGGGTCACTGGTTTCACGCCATGTAAATTGCAGGTGGAGTCTGAGTAGCGCTCATATTTCTTTAGCTGTGTTATCCTTTTATTTGATTGCTGCCACTTCTAATATATTTTAGAGAGTTCTCATTACATAGCTACAACTGCTCACCCAGGCCAAATGTAGCTTTGGTTTTGAAGAGTAACAGTCCACAATGCTGCCAAATCTGAGTTACTGGCCAGTGAGATGTGAATCCTTATTCAAAGTTCTGTTGTAACTGGTTGCATATTGCATTTCTAGTGGACAATACCTGGTGGACTTCAGACATCAGTCAAGCATTCTCCATTCTGAAAATAAACAAATAGAATCATCTGACTACACTATGAACAAAATTCCTGGCTTGTTGCACAGAAAAATTGGTCTTTTTTTGTGAAATTTCGGAAGTTGTCAAACATAAATATTAAAATTTTTCTTCTATATTTTTTAAAAAATTATTAAACCAAAATTTATTTCATGCATAGCAATATAATTTCCATACTAAATAACACTCTAATGGAATGATTTAATATTTAACATAGTCTTAAGTAGAAGAAGGAAGGACAATTTTTCTGGTGAGGTTTTCTTCAGTGTAGTGTCTACACTAACACAGCGAACTAATTCCAGGTATTTCATGGACCAACTGACTACGACCAATGTGCGTATGAATTACCAGTACTGCTCTGCTTATGTTGTTCCTACTGTCGAGACAATCAGCTGTAGTCAGACTGATGCCAAGGAGCTTGCCTAACACTTGCAAACTTCCAATAGACTCTCCCAGAGGAAGTCGAGACATACAGACACAAACACACAGAGACAGAGAGAGACAGAGAGAGATAGAGAAAAGACATAGAAGTTGGCCTGGTGTGAGCTTTTGAAATGTCAAAGCCTAATCCCAGGGATACATTTCCTTTGACAAGGCCACACGTACTAATTTTTTAAATTTTTTTTCAAATCATGTCACTCCCTGATTACTAAGCGTTTAAACATATAGAGCTTGTGGGGCCATTCTTATTCAAACCACCACAAGACTTCAATTTACCACTTTCTGAAAGTCTATGAAGTGGTTACTGCTATAGATATGTATCAAATGAGATATATTAAGGGTATTTTATATTATAAATTCCATCTAATTATAAAATACTGCTTTTGTTATTACACAGTGGAACTTTGAATCTATCTCTAAAGAGCTGTTATTTGTAAAACTAGAATAGTTTTCCTTTACTCTTTATGAACTAGTGAACCAAATGATGAATACAAATATATTAAATATTGATATTTAATAGATGCTAAGTATCATCCTAGGAGGTCTCTGTACTGTAATCTTCTTCACCAAACCTCTATGAATTTGAACTGGCTAGCAAGTGCAATACAAGGCATGGGTTAAACAAATTGAAATCTCACAGTAAATTGATGAAGTCTGTGATGAGTTCATGTCCTAGAAGTAGTAGAATGGAAATGTTCAGCTTTCATTTTGCTGCTAGCTGGGTGTTGCTGTCGGTTTCTACAGGTCACCATTTTTTTTTTGTGGTTTGTGGGCACAAAGCAGCAATTGCAGTAGGCCATCCTTCTGTCTTCTCTACTCTGCCTCTTCACCTGTCTCCACACCTCTGAGCATTGCTGGGAAATGTTCCCAGAGCTTCTGCTTCTATGATTTCGTATCAAGGTGGGCTCATTTGATAATTCAGTGAGCTCTCAATATGATCAAATCTCTGTGAGAGATCAGTGAGCCTGGTCTCTCACCTTAAGGCTCAGGGAATAAAGCTGAAGTGGGGAGATGTTAGAGCCAAAGGTTAAGGAAGAGCTCGTTACCAATGTCTTAGGGCAGCACCTGGCTGTTGCGCTCCTGCCTTCTAATAGCTTTGGTTACCTGCAGAGCTTCAGACTGGCCAGACTTTCAGGGTTTCAGGATGCCTGCCTCAGTTTTGTTAACTTGTTAGGAAGGCTCAAGAACCTCAGGGAATATTTCACTTACTATTGTCAGTTTATTAGAACATAAACAAACAGCTGGGAGAAGGGGTATAGAAGTCAGAAAAACATGCACAATTACCAGGATGCTTTCCTCTCAGCTGCTTGCTGCTTCCTTTGACTTAGAAGGTCTCCTGAACCCTTATCATGCATGAATGTTTCCCTGGGTAGGCATGACTGGTTGAATCATTGGCTACTGCCACTCTTTCAACCTTCATCCTTCTCTTTCCTAGAGTTCAGGCTTGGAATCGACTCTGTCTGGTCTTTCTGGCAGCAATATCCAGTCCCTGAACTGTCTTGTACCTTTCTCATGGCTCATCTTATTAGCATATAAGAGGCATCTCTTTCAGCGGTTCTGAGCTGCTTTATTACCCAAACTGGGAACAAAGATGAAATAAATACTTATATTCAATTTCCTTTTGGTCAATACAACACTGTCTCTTAATAACATATACCAGTTATGTTTATTTCAATAACTGAAATATTTGAAAACATCTCTACCATTTAAAAAATATTTGCTCATGGGTTTATTCTGCTTTGTTTCTTGCCTAATGGGCTTTTATTTTTATCCTCCTTTGTCAAGCCTCTTTGATCTCCGCTGTACAGATTTTATCCAGGTTGCTCCTGGTTTATAATGCCTATTGTTTTTTTACTGATCTCTGCAAACATAGAACTTTAAGGTTGGATAAAGCCTTAATCTCTTTCCAGTATGATAAATGAACATTCAAACATTTGTTTTAAGCTTTCTTTCCCTACTTCCTTTAGCATTGTCTATGCGTGTTAGTATTCAAGACCCTATCAAGCCAATGTATAAATTGGAAAACCCCAGACCAGCATTTTCAAGATGTTTTGTTCTTGATATATATTCTTCATATTTTTAAAATTGGAGATCTCAGGGAAGCATGTTTGTGATTAAATGTATGTAACACAAATTTTAATAGGTCTTAGTAATAAAATCCCAGAGATAGATGTTGGGGTTCAAACTGAAGATCAGAAAAGCAAAGCAGTCAAGCCACTCGAGAGTTCTTATCTCTACCAAGGCTCAGACAAGGGGGCGATCCTGTCCTCAAGGTGACTGCAGACTGCAATGCTGTCCATCAAACTTTAGATTTCATTGAGCTCTTGTCTCCTCCTGCCTTATATTCCTCTCTCTTCCCAGCCACATCAGTCCTGTCTCCACCTCCCTCCCTAGTGCTGGGATTAAAGGCCTGTGACTTCCAAGTGCTGGAATCATCTCCCTGTGTGTTATTTTTCTCTTTTTAGACACATTCAATCTCATGTAGCACAGGGTACCCTTGAGTCCTGGGATTAATGGTGTGTGCCACCACTCCCTGGCCTTTAGTGGGCTTAGCTCTGCACTCTGATCTTCAGGCAAACTTTATTAAAACAAATGAAATATCACTATAAATATAAAATGTATTATTTCTTTTCTTACCACAATCATCTGGAAGACATTTACATTCTGTTGCTTTGAAGTTATTTTCTTGTTTCTGTTTTATTCTATTTTATTATTTTTGGTTCATTGAGACAGGGTTTCTCTGTGTAGTACTGGATGTATTGGAACTCTCTGTGTAGACCAGGCTGGCCTTAAACTCACAGAGCTTCACCTGCCTCTGCTTCCCAAGTGCTTGTATTAAAGGTAAGCACCACCACCATCTGGCTCAGTTTTATTTTCTTAGTTGAAAATTCTCTAGTTTTTCTGACAATATCCTTTTGGGAAGAAAGAATATGAATTTTGTGTGATTATTATAAAGTTATTTTTTATTCTTTCATTGTATTCCAAGTCCATATATATT